>NW_022589737.1:3525446-3552995 GCF_004348235.1 Phoca vitulina
TAAAAAAAAAAAAAGAATAAACATTGTTAAAATGTCTATGCTACCCAGAGCAATCTATACCTTCAATGTCATCCCGACCAAAATTCCAATGACATTTTTCAAAGTGCTGGAACAAACAATCCTAAAATTTGTATGGAATCAGAAAAGACCCCGAATCGCCAAGGAAATGTTGAAAAAGAAAAACAAAGCTGGGGGCATCACATTGCCCGATTTCAAGCTATATTACAAAGCTGTGATCACCAAGACAGCATGGTACTGGCACAAAAACAGACATATAGACCAATGGAACAGAATAGAGAGCCCAGATATGGACCCTCAACTCTATGGTCAAATAATCTTCGACAAAGCAGGAAAAAACATGCAATGGAAAAAAAACAGTCTCTTCAATAAATGGTGCTGGGAAATTGGACAGCCACATGCAGAAGAATGAAATTTGACCATTCTCTAACACCATACACAAAGATAAACTCAAAATGGATGAAAGACCTCAATGTGAGACAGGAATCCATCAAAATCCTAGAGGAGTACATAGGCAGTAACCTCTTTGACATTGGCCACAGCAACTTCTTTCAAGATACATCTCCAAAGGCTAGTGAAACAAAAGCAAAAATGAACTTTTGGGACTTCATCAAGATAAAAAGTTTCTGCACAGCAAAGGAAACAGTCAACAAAACAAAGAGGCAACCCACAGAATGGGAGAAGATATTTGCAAATGACACTACAGATAAAGGGCTGGTATCCGAGATCTATAAAGAACTTCTCAAACTCAACACCCAAAAAACAAATAATCAAGTCAAAAAATGGGCAGAAGATATGAAAAGACACTTCTCTGAAGAAGACATACAAATGGCTAACAGATACATGAAAAAATGTTCATCATCATTAGCCATCAGGGAAATTCAAATCAAAACCATTGAGATACCACCTTACACCAGTTGGAATGGCAAAAATGGACAGGGAAAGAAACAACAAATGTTGGAGAGGTTGTGGAGAAAGGGGAACCCTCTTACACTGTTGGTGGGAATGCAAGTTGGTACAGCCACTTTGGAAAACAGTGTGGAGGTTCCTCAAAAATTTAAAAATAGAGCTACCCTATGACCCAGCAATTGCACTCCTGGGTATTTACCCCAAAGACACAGATGTAGTGAAATGAAGGGCCATATGCACCCCAATGTTCATAGCAGCAATGTCCACAATAGCCAAACTGTGGAAAGAGTCGAGATGCCCTTCAACAGATGAATGGATAAAGAAGATGTGGTCCATATATACAATGGAATATTACTCAGCCATCAGAAAGGATGAATGCTCAACTTTTACATCAACATGGATGGGACTGGAGGAGATTATGCTAAGTGAAATAAGTCAAGCAGAGAAAGTCAATTATCATATGGTTTCACTTATTTGTGGAACATAAGGAATAGCATGGAGGACATTAGGAGAAGGAAGGGAAAAATGAAGGAGGGGAAATCAGAGGGAGAGATGAACCATGAGAGACTATGGACTCTGAGAAACAAACTGAGGATTTTAGAGGAGAGGGGGGTGGGGGGATTGGTTAGCCCGGTGGTGGGTATTAAGGAGGGCACGTAGTGCATGGAGCACTGGGTGTTATACGAAAGCAATGAATCGTGGATCACCACATCAAAAACTAATGATGTATTGTATGGTGACTAACATAGCATAATAAAATTTAAATAAATAAATAAATAAATAAATATATAGTTTTGTTTATGATCTTATTCTGACATTCCTCTTCTATTATTCCTCTTCTATTTTTTTTTTTTTGCCGATAAATAACCAGTTTCTTGGTTTACCATCTTACCAGTTTTCTCACCAGTTAATGGATTGAATAAAATCTTTGACATGTACTAATTGTATATTTGGGCCATGTTTCTAACTTTTTGGAAAGTGTATTTTTTTAAAGATTTATTTATTTATTTGAGAATGAGAGAGAGAGAGAGAGAGAGAGAGAGAGAGAGAGAGAGAGAGAATGAGTGGGGGAGGGGCAGAGGGAGAGAATCTTCAAGCAGACTCCCCACTGAGCACAGAGCCCAATGCGGGGCTCAGTATCATGACCCATGAGATCAGACCTGAGCCAAAACCAAGAGTTGGACCCTTAACCTACTAGGCCACCCAGGTGCCCGGGAAAGTGTATTTTGACAAGAGTTTGAACTAATTTTTCCTGAAGTGAAAGTCAGGACCATCTCCAATGTCTGCTAGAGTCACATTGACCTTTATCTCAAGAAACAACTGAGTGGTCCTGACCCTGGGTCTACTCCCTGGGTCTCTCTTGAGTGGAAGGACCTCAGATGGTTCAGACCGACAGGAGTTCAGAGGAACCATTTGCTTCAGTCATAGATTACACCAGTGGTTCTCAAACTTCAGAGCGTATTATGATCACCTGCAGGGCTTGTTAAAACAGAGATCTTTGGGCCCCACTTCTGGAGTTTCTGATTCAATAGGCCCAGGGTGCAGCCCGAACATTTGCATTGCTTACAAGTTCTCAGGTTGCTGATGCCTTAGTCTGGGAGTCTTTGGCAGAGGCCAGGAGACAAACTCCAGGGGTGGGGGAGCGCTCAAGCTATTTTCAGAAGGATTCTGCCCTAACACAATAGCAAGAATGAGGCCTTAAGCTTGGCAACTTAATATCTTTGAAACTATTTTCCCCCCAGGACCTCTCTCTGTTTTAGTTAGGTGCTGGGCATGTTCTTTTGCTTTGTATTCTGGGGTTATCCCTCTCCTCTACTTCCCTTCTTCCCTCCCTTGAACTACAGGCAAGTGCAAATGTAGCTGTGTGCTCTCTCCGGGCGAGGTCCTCTGCCCATAGCCATGGTGCACAGATATGCTGCCGGCGTATCTACCCGTGACGGCTGAACAGTCAGGGTGTCGTGGCTGCTGTACCCATTGGCCTGATGGATGGGTGCTGTCCCTGCTACAGGCTATCTCCCCCTTGGCGTCAGGCAGATAGATGGAAAGTTGCTCACTCACATGCACATCCCTCCATCCAGCTCATGCCGTTTGCATTTCAACTAGCCAAGGTCAGGATTGCAGGGAGCAAAAAGCAATACAAGAAACCTTTTCTAGTTCTCTCTATTGAAGAACACACGATTGCCATGTACCATTTTCCTGTCTGCCTGTCTATTCTCTTTTATTCATACATTCATTAAGTGCCCACCAATTAAAAAAATCACTGATGGATCATTACTTTGTGCAAGCCTCCAGGTTAGGTTCTCAGGGATACTGAAAACCAAATAAATAAATAAATAAAACAAAAGAAGGTGTGAACCCTGCCTTTCAGGAAGTCTTCATCTTTTTTTTTTTTTTTTTTGAGATGTTAAAAGTACCCCACAGGCATGGTAGCTAAAGAGGAGGGAAACAGTGTGTAAGAACTAAAAGAAGGAGACCTAGGGGCACCATGTGAGGTTAGAATGCACCAGGGACAGTGCTGGCCTTGGGACTTGGCTGTGGAGGCTGTGGATGGAGGGATGTAGAAGAAATCTAGGCAAGCTGAGACCCAGTGGAGACAGAAGTAATAGCCCTCTGGTGGGGGATGAATGACCCATGGGGCACATATAGTCCAAGACCCAGATAATGTGTTGGGTTTATAACTTCAGAAGTTCCAAGCAGATATAACAAGTGTGTCTGGCATGGAACAAGCTCATTTCAGGAATTTTGCACCAGAAAACAAAATGAAAAGGAGAAAGGACTTCAGTTTCAAAGGAAACAGCTACCAGAGGGGAGTCAGGCAACAGGCCTCTCCCAGTTACTTGGGGTCCAGTTCTTCATCTTAACCCAGTCACAGAAGACAAATATATGCAAAAGAGAGGAATAAAAATGTCCTGGGTACTGCAGAGACACAAGCCAATAAAGGGGCGAGGTCACCAGCCTGGTGTTCTTACAGCAGAAAACAAACTTTGGAAGCCTGGAAAAAAAGGCAGGTTTCAGACAGGTGTGGTTTGGGGCTAGTTTGAAGTTGGTTCTGCCCACTGGTGCTGTCCCTGTGCTTTAATAAAACCATCTTTTTTGTACCAGAGATGTCTCAAGAATTTTTTCTTGGCCTTTGGCTCTGGACCCCAACAACCCTACTCTAAAAACACATCAAAAGCATATGGAAGGGGTTATAGAATGAGCATTTTGTTAAAGCAATAGTTTTGCCTTAATGTTCTTTTCTGGTTGGGAGTTAGTTGAAAGGGCAGGTATATCTGAGAAGGCATTAGTCTCCTTCAATCAAAGGAATGGGCACAATCAATAGAAACCTCTTCATCATCACTCATTTCTACCTCCTCTCCTACTTCAAAACAGTATATTTTCTGCCGACCCGTTAGGGGCTTTATTAGTTCTACTTACTATTCCCACAACCTCCTCCACTGAGTTATCCTCACTGCCCCTCCTTTAACTGAATAATCCCTTCCCTGAACATTGTCTAGGTCATTCATCCAGTAGAAACAATGCTCACTTTCTTGTCCTCCTTCTTCTAAGTGTGTCCAAATGTCTCATCCAGATCTCAGAGCATCCTAAGAGGATTTAGCAACTTCTTTGGAGTCAAGCTGACCTGAGTTTTAATTCTAGCTCTATTCACAATTAGTATCTGTATTGGGAGAAATTATTTCATTTCAAATTCTTCATTTGTGTGATGGCACTAATAATACATTTTTTGGAAGGGTGTTGTGAGAATTAACTCATGCATGAGCCATGCCTAAGTTAGCATGCCTGGTAAATCAGTATTCTTTAACTGGTGGCTGCTATTATTATTATTATTATTATTATTATTATTATTATTACTCATCAAGTTGACCACAGAGAGTGGAGAGATAACATGAATTAGTCCATATGGCAAACAATGAACTGATATTAATGACAGGATCCAATGCCTGTATTTGTAAGCTTTGTAAGACTGAATACCTGTTTAGGTGAACTGAAGAGATTCTCCTTGGACGAGGCAGGAAACACTTTCTAGGATAACAGCAATTGCATTATAAATAGACCATAGAGACCTCCTGAATAAACACTTTTCTTGTGGCTTTATAAAGTATGGAGCAGATACCCTGCTGCTATTGTGGGTTTTTGTTTCTGTTTTTTTTTTGTTGTTTTTTTTTTTTTGCTTTCCAATATCTAGGTTCTGTTTAAACAGTTGAGAAAAAAAAAGTACTTGCTGTTTTGCAGGTTTTGATTTCCAAGAATGTTTACCATTTTAGTTCAGCCAGAGACAAAAATTCTTTTCAATTTCCCCAGTCTCCAATTATTCATGAAAAATATCAAACTGAGAAACAAAGGCTTTTCTTTAGGAAAAAAAATGAACGGGTGTTTTTCAACCTCAGCAACATCAAACAATCTTTCACATTGAATGGTGACAACTTCAAGAGAAAAGACTGTGATTCTATCATTTTGCTAAGGAAACCCTTCTTTTTCCTGGTGTGCTCTTGTGTTAATAATTTAAAAGTCAGCAATTTCCACACCAAATTATTCTTTGCTTATAAGAACTGCCGCCAGGTACCTCTATGTCAAGATGCTGTCCAAAATCCTGGGGCTAAAACATGACATGAATACATTGATACCCAAATTTTAATGGGAGTCAAAAATAAACTAACAAATTAGGAGGACAATGCTGTGGATCCTTTCTTTAACAATGGTGTTTTGATTATATTTTTTTTAAACCTTTTTTTTTTTAAGATTTTATTTATTTATTTGAGAGAGAGAGTGAGAGAGAGAGAGAGCACAAGAGGGGGGAGCGGGAGAGGGAGAAGCAGAATCCCCGCTGAGCAGGGAGCCCGATGCGGGCCTCCATCCCGGGACTCCAGGATCACGACCCTAGCCGAAAGCAGTCGCTTAACCAACTGAGCTAGGGAAAAATAAAGAATCGTAATTTTTAGAAAAATGTGGGGTTTTGTCAAAAATTAAAGTGTTAGAATGAAAGAATAATTTGGGCAATGCTCATTCACCTTCTATTAAGTATCACAACAAAGATATATACATTTCAGGAGATAGAGTAACCATGTGTATTATACTAATGTCAACACTATTTTAGTGCTGAGGGTAGGCATATTAAATATTTATTTATATTCCTAAGATTTTCACACTGGCATTTGTTCATTCCTATTCACTCAACTTGTTAGATGTATATTAATACAAGGAGGTTTGGTCAAGACTGGCCACAGAGCACTAGCTCTGCACATATTATGTATTTGATCGATTCACTGAGAATTGCAGATACAAGACATGGGTCTCCCTCCTACACAAGAGGATCAACGTCGAACTGGGAAGGCAAGAATCAGACATGCATCCCGTTGACTAAAAGCTAAGTTACAGAATAAAAGGATACAATAAAAAAAGATGCCACAGAGTAGGATGTGCTCAAGCCCAATTCAGCCACTAGGATGGCAATATGGGTCAGAGGAGAGCAAGATAGGCTGAGGTCTCCTTGGTACCACTTCCAGGAGGAAGTAGTAACTGAACTGCATGTTCACTCACTTAATGAAATTAGAGAAAGAACTAGATCAGGTCCAGAAAAAACACTTCCCTTTTATCACAAAGTAGTATTTATGAAAAAAACACTCTTCATAAAGTTAATGTTTGTCACAAAAGAATAATCATTACCAAAATACAATGTTTGGACAAAGTAGATCTCTTTATAACAATTATAAATTAAAACACTGATTCAAAATTACTGAAAAAAGAATTTATGAAATCTCAGAGTATTATAACTGGATAGAACTTAAGAGTGTAAGTAATTCAACACTCCCTTTCACAGACAAAAAAAGATTGGGGTTCAGAGATTTGAGGTGATTTACCCAAACACTGAAGGACACACAGCTGATTAGTGGCAGACCAGAACTAGAACCCACGTGTTCTGTGGCCGAATTGAGTTATTTTTTAAAAAATCTTTTATTACTTAGGTATAGTTGATATATAATGGTATATTGGTTTCGGGTGCACTACATAGTACTTACATAATTCTACACATTATGCAATGCCCACCATGGTAAGTATAGTCCCCATACAACATTATTACAATATTATTGACTATATTCCCTATGCTGAACTTTTCATCTTTTCATCTCTGTGACTTACTTATTTTATAAATGGAAGTATGTACCTCCTAATCCCGTCCACCTATTTCGCCCATCCTTCTACCCCTCTCCGGCATCTACCATTTTTATTATAGCACATCATCTCTCTCCCTTCCATTTTGCAAAGCAGAATTTAAAAATAAAAATGTATAGTGTTAAGGGTGCTTGAGTGGCTCAGTCAGTTAAGCATCTGCCTTCGGCTCAGGTCAAGATATTAGGGTCCTGGGATCGAGCCCCACGTCCAGCTCCCTGCTCAGCGGGAAGATTGCTTCTCTCTCTCCCCCCTGCTCATGCTATCTCTCTGTCACTATCTCTCTTTCTCTCATTCTCAAATAAATAAATTAAATATTTTTTTTAAAAATGTATAGTTTTGAAAATCCAAAAGTAGATTATCAGTTTGTCCAGGTTGGAGCCAATAGCTCATAGGAGTCATAATTTTTCCAATTAGCAGCAGTAGTTAACAGTCCTCAAGAACACATGTCTTAGGGCTTTGTCTTTCTTGTTCCTTCGATTCTTAACTAGCGTAATAAGTGAAGTTCAAGTAGAAAATAAATAACTTCTCCATTGCCAAGAGGAAGAGGTATTGAGTTTGAAATAGATGACCTGGTTTGGGGCCCCATTTTAGTCACTTACTAGAGAGACCCCCAAACCTTGGTTTACTCATCTGTAAATTATAAATACTAGTAGTACCTAACTCAAATGACAGATATGTTGGTCCATGTAAAACTTCTTTCTACACAAAAGAGAGCTGTCCAGGGTTAAATTAATATCTTTACATTGGGCAAGGTGGAGAAAACCAAAGACTTGTTTTATGGGAAACTGATAAGAGGATTTTTTTTTTTTAGTAAATAGAATAGTAAATGTTATTCTCTATTTTTTAAACTGAAAGAAGAAGAGTGTGTATGCTTAAATCAGAGAGATACTTGTATATAACCTGATGAATAAATAGTTATTTTGGAAGAAGTATGTTTGAGATCCAAGAGGTCTTAGCTTCAACAAGAGCAGAGCCCTTTCGGCCTTTAGCCCCACTGCACTGCCCATCACCTAAGATACTATCTTTCATATGCAGTAGGTGCTTAATAAAACATGCTGAATGAGTAAATGCCTGAATAAATAGTTGCTGGTAGGGGTGCCTGGGTGGCTCAGTTGATTAAGCAGCTGCCTTCAGCTCAGGTCATGATCTCATGGATCCTGGGATCTAGCTCCTGCTCAACAGGGAGACTGCTTCTCCCTCTGCCTCTCCCCCCTACTCATGCTCGTTCTCTCTCTCTCAAATAAATAAATAAAATCTTAAAAAAATAATTGCAGGTAGTCTCCCAACTTAGTATTTTTGATACTAAAAATTTTGCATCATCTTCCAAGAGAAAAATGTGAAATCATCCTCTTATGTGCTCTAAATAAACTCTGGAGAGACTTTCCTCACACCTTCAAATACACATGCTCATCTCACTTCCATTAACTTCCTCCTAAGGGGTTACCTTGTGTGGTTCATGATAACAGGTCAGCAGTGTTTTCTATAAGGGACAGAAAGTAAGTATTTTAGGCTTTGTGGGCCATACAGTCTCTGTCAGCAGCATGAAAGCAGGTGCACATAAATGAATGGGCACGGCTGGATTCCATTCAATGGACATAGAAAATTGAATTTCACCGAATTCTCATATGTCATAAAACACTATTATTCTGATTCTTTTCAAACACTGAAAAACAGAACAGCCAGTCTTAGTATAAAAACAGGGGAGCAGAGGGTTTGGCTCAGGGTGGGAGTTTATGGACAGTTGCCCTATCCTGATGACGGAATGACAGGAAGTGCTTTATTTTAGATTAGTGCCCAAACTGACACTCAGGGGTCACTGAAAGAGTCTATCCTAGGGCATACTTAGGGAAAGCTGTATATGATGCTATTCACTGTGGAAAGGATGTGACCCACCTTGCCCAGACAGATTAACCTCTTCCCCTTGTAACGGTGGTAACTCAGCAAAGCAAAGAGGTGTTTGTGTGCTTGCATCCTGAGGTTCCGTCCTTCTTCCTTTCCTCTCTCCTCTCTGGTTTTCTTTCCTGACAACCTTGAGTTCACAAAGACTTATTCGGGTAGTTGATAGACTCTAATTCTCCCAAGATTTCAGGGACAGAGAGAATACACATTTAATGCAACTCTGTTATCACAGGTTAATAGGACACAGCCCCAGCCCCTTCCAGCCTCAGAGCTGAGAATGGCAATCGTGACTCCTTTAGCAGTCCTTAGAGGGAGGTTGGAACAGAGCAACTAGAGGCCATTAAAAGAGAACTGGCAGCTAATCGAGTTGATGCTAAGAAAATTATTTCTGACTGAATGAAAGAAGGGTAAAATGCTGGCTAGTGATTTGCGTGTGTGCGTGTATGTGTGTGTATGTGTATGCACACATGCCTGTGTGTGTGATTTTTAAAAGTGGAGCAAGATCTGCAGTGGCTTTTGCCATGGGCACAGAGCTTTTTTGGAGTGACTCAGTTGGGTCCCATCTCAGGTAGAAACAGTAAATGACCCCAAGCAACTTCACTGCTACACTATATGAACTTGGAGGTCCCTCCAGCTCTGACACTGGATGATTGTGGTATTCTGCTGATGTATTATTTTTTAAAATATGCAGCGCCTGAAAAGTATTTCCATGTATTCTTTTCTTTCTATGGCATTATTAAGTGAAGGATGGTGAATCCCAAGAGTTAAAGAGGAGATATTACTAAAATTGCAGGGCAATGGTCAGAGAGTGTGTTTTCAACTCTGACGGATGGAATTCCACTTACAATTAGAGGAAAAAATGAAAATCTGTCTTCCAACAGCAAAAAATATTTGTTATATTTTGGATTCCTTTGGCATACGAACATTATAAATGCTGGGCCTCTAAAACCTACTGTTTACACAAGGTATCTGCTTAGTTCATTTTACCTTTTCTTCACCTCCAGGCTACCTCCCCTGCAACCCACCTCCTACCTGCCATCCTCCATTCCCTGTGATTCCCAGGCATCAACATGGGCCTCTAGTCTTATGACCACATGCGTATGGGAAAAACACATCTCTATCCTTTTCATACCAAACACCCACAGACACACATATTTTTCAAGCACATTCACATCTGCTCCACACTCTAGAAATAAACGATTTGTTTTTGTTAAACATGCTGACCTGAAGATTTGAGCTGTTAATTTTTATGGAATGCAGTAACTAATGTATCCATGGCCCCTCCCCCCACCCAGGAAAAACATTGCCCAGATGTTCATCAGACACAGCTGATGGCTGTTTTTAGCAATGGCATTTATTGATTCCACAGCACGTTCCCTTTTCTGTAGTTCCTCTTGAGCAAGGGCGGTGAACTCGAATCCAATAATCACTGGGCCTTGTTATTATGGCTACACTCCTTCAAAGATAATAGAGGCCCCTCTATGATGATCAGGGCTTGAAAAGAGGAATCAATTTTCTAATTTGTCTTGCTGAAAATAGATGTAAGCGTTTCAGAAAGAACAGGATCTTGAGAGACAGGAATCCTGTTTTCTGGTTTTGTTTTTTTTCTCTAACGCTCACAATGGCAGATTGTAAGAATAGCTCAGAATGGAAAACAATATCATAACATAACACATGGAGATTAAAAGAATGGGATTTAGAGTTGGACAATTGGGGATTCTACTCCTGGGGTAGCTGCTTATCAGCTGGATGATGTTATACCATTTAGCTCAGCTCTCTGAACGGCTCAGCTCTTGGTGTCCTCATCATTAAAATAGGGGTGAATATAGCCCCTATGTATGTATTATTCATTCAGTTGCAAGCAATAGAAAATTCTATTTAGCTGGCTTAAACAATAAAAATGTTGTATTGGCTTGCATATTGAAGAACAGGTAGGATAGTTGTCAGGGTTTTTTTGATTCAGTGGTTCAAGGATCTAAAGATCCTTCTATTTCTTCTCTCCATGTTACCCACTGTGGCAGTACATTCTAAATTTGGCTTCCTTTGTGGTGACAGAATGGCTGCAGCTGTTTCAGGGCTGATGTGCCCATGATTTATCATCCAGAAGAGGGAGAGAACCTTTGGTCAACATCTTAAACAAGATCTCATGCCAACCCTGAACAAAGAACTAAGACCATAGGAATGGAATGTGATAATTGGCTCAGGTCAACAGGGACCTACCCTTGACTTGGAACTGCATTCAGGATTTGTAAGAGTCAAGATAGGTAGAGCTTTACTACAGTAATAATATGTAATGAATTTTAAGGGCTTAACATAATGGAAACTAATTGCTGGTTCAAGTCACACTCTCTTGTTGGTCAAGCAACTCTCCTTTAAACTGACCTTGCTTTTTGATCTGGTGTTTAAAAATCCTTTTTCTTTCTTCTACCCACATACAGAACACACTCGCCCCCTCCTCAAGAGACATAATCCAAATGTCATCCATATCGTACGTCCATCACAAGATCCAGCTGACACATGGACTTCTCTATCATATCTGGATGTGTCTCTTCCCAGATGTTCAACCTGCAAACTAAAAGGCAGACTTATCTATTTTTACATATCTGCATTGAATATACAATGGACCAGGACAGTATAATCATACTGGATATGTAACCAGGGCACAGGGGCGCAAGAGCACCTGTCTCCTGGAGTCCCAAACAGACCAGGTGGCCTGTGGCCACTTGCCACTGACAAAATCCAAAGGCAGAGAGAGGAGCAGTGGTGAAACAAGAAAAGAATTTATTTCAGTGAGGCCAACACCAGGAAAATAGCGGACTATATCTCAAAAACTGTCTCCAAAGGGCTGAAAATACTGCCAGGTTTATATAAGGAAAATATGAGGCAAGGTCAGTGAATACGTGGAGCTAGGCAGTTAAGGTCAGGTTGAACATTGTCTAGGGGTCGCTCATGCAGAGTTTTGCTGGCTCAGGGCAATCCCTATTGCTTGAGGGGGTGGTTTTGGTTCCCATCACAGGATGCTTTGCCCATGGGGTCATTTGCCTGAATTAAGAGATAAGCTGGAAAGAAAAACTTAATCAATTAGAAAGTACAGACTGAGGTCAAAATGAAGATAGTTGAAATTCTCTTTGAGACACTCTCATTTAGAAAAGGGAAAAATAAGAAATGTACTAGACATTGTTTATTCAGTGGATTATGAAATCCTGAGATTCTAGAAACATGAAATTCCCATGCTCAGGGGGTAGAGGAAGTTCTTTGATTGGATTCTGCACTCCTATAGGGGAGTGATTCCTCTGTCCATTGGAGATTTTGGCATTCTCTTTGTCCGCTCTAACCTTGTCTACTCTGGACTTTGTAAGCATGCCCTCCTGGAAGACTCCATAAACTTTAATTCCTGCCTTTTAGTCATGAACTGCTTGGGAACCCCACTGTTCTTTTAACACTTAGATAGCAAAGTCTCTTTTGTCCATACTCTGATTTCTGTTTGTTTTCACAATGTAATTTTCCCCCAAAATTATTAGGTCTCTGATTTATATATTTCTGTTTAGTTCCATGGACAGGAACCACAAGCCTAGTTATTTTTCAGATATAATTCTAGAATCTGGCTGATTCTGTTTCCTTAACTCTGCATCCTCCCCCTTTTCAGTTTAGAAGTGACTCCCCTAAGTCTACCTGGAACAGGAGACAAGAAAACCAGACACTTAATCTGAGTAACTTCTTTCCACTGAAGAGTTGTATCTTGAATTACTTTAATCAACTGAGAAGTTTCACTGGACTTTGGTTTCTTTACTGTCATTTTTAAACCTTAATCTTAATATTTGGGGGCTAGGAGCAGTAAGATTTTCAACCATCCAAGGATCTGAGTTTGTGGCCTTTGTATATTCCTTTAACTTCTGCTTGCAAAACATCCAAATATTTCTTTTTTTAAAATATTTTTTTTTATTTTATTATGTCATGTTAGTCACTATACATTACATCATTAGTTTTTGATGTAGTGTTCCATGATTCATTGTTTGTGGATAACACCCAGTGCTCCATTCAATACATGCCCTCCTTAATACCCATCACCTGGCTAACCCATCCCATCCAAATATTTCTTAATCTCATCTTGTTCTGTAATACTTTGCCAAACATAGCCAATGGTAGTTAGCAGGTACTATCAATAGTCTTTTTTCCAACCTTACCCCCTAGAGTTATAAATTCAGTAGATTTAATCTGTCTTTCTAGTTATAGCAGAAATCCCTTTTACAAAACATTTTTGCCTCTGCCTAAAATGGATCTTCAACTTTCCAGGTTCAGCCATCAGTTTTCTCTCAGTGCTCCCTGACTCATAGCCCAATGCCATATACGTTAGGTTTTTTATTACTGCGGTCGCTGGGTTAATACACCACCCCAGTGTCAAATTTTCAGTTAGTCATAGTGTGTACAATACCCTAAGCCACAGTAACCAATACACTCTCAAATCTCAGGGGTTTAACACAATAGAAGTTTATGTTTCTTATTCAATCCATTGTAGGTTTAGCAACTGTCCTCTAAGTGGTGATTTAGAGCCCAGGATGCTTTAGTCTTATGGCTCTACTATCTTGTAAATTCCATGTCACTCTGGCTTCGTTCTACCTGCAGATTTGGGAAAGACAGTGAATGTGGAGAAGGCACATTGGATACTAAACTATAAATAACACCCGCCCCGACCTAGAAGTAGTACATTTTACACTTACATCACTTACACTTACATTACACTTACTTCACTGTCCAGGATCATTCAGATTGCCAACCCAACTATAACAAAGACTGGGAAATTAGAGGATGTTATTCAGTACTAACAATGTCTACTGTGGAGCCATTCAGAGTACATGAAAAATTCTATTAGAAAGGGATTAGTGAAACATGAATACTAGATAAGGATCCAACAATATCTATTACAATGCATTTCAGCAGGTTTTTGTGGAGATAATGTATGCAAAATATGTAGCACAGTATCTGACACTTAACGTGTCCAATAAACTGTACTTACTACTTTTATAATGTTTGTCATTACCACTTCTTTATATGCGAAATTGGAATTGGAGTATGTGCTCTTAAAGATTTCTTTCAGCCCAAACATTGTGGATTTCTAATTTTCTCATTTTACCCTATGGATGAGAGCATTGATATTAAGATTTGCATCTTCTGTAAGAATGTTCTATTTTACAAGATTAACAGGTTTTCTGACAGCTACATTCTCTTTTCTTTACTCATAAGTTGTGTTTTTTTTTTTTCTTTCATATCAAGCCATCACTGAGTTTGACAAAATAAATTTGACTATAGATATCCTCCCCTTTTCTCAAAGCCCAAGAGGGCTTGTTTGGTCTGGCTTGCCTTTCCTGATGCGTTGAAGGATCTTGTGTTTCAGACAAACACTAGAAAGTAAAACTAACACATGATCCCTAAAGGCCAATATGGCCCAGTAAGGACATGGATAGCCTAGAAAACAGGTTTGTACAGGGGCAAAGTGGTACCCCCTTGATATTTGTGATATAGTGGATAAATATCTTCTGTGGTTTTCTGAATGTGCAAGAGAACAGAAGACAGATCAGTTTTCCTCTGCAAAAAGAGTTCCCTTAGTGCCTAAGATCAGATAATGGGAAGATTTAGAAGAATTAAATGAATTTCCCCAAACATCAAGAATATACCATTTAATAAAAAGCCTAAACAGATTTAACATGTGAATATAAATTATATAAAATAATCTAATCATGCAGAAACAGCAGACAACCAAAACTAAGGCACATTCTACCAGATAACTGGCCAGTATTGAAATTCTCAAGATCATGAAAGAAAATGTTAAATCTTACAAATGTCTTTGGAAAAGACAAAAAAGTATGACAACTGTAAGTACTATGTGGGCCTTGGACTAGAAAAAATCCACTGAATTAGTGGGATAATTGGTGAAATTTGAATAAGATCTATAAATTAGACTGCAGTGTTTTATCAATATGTTTCCAGATTTTGATAACTGTACCATGGTTTTATAAGAAAATGCTTTTGTTGGGGCGCCTGGGTGGCTCAGTTGGTTAAGCAACTGCCTTCGACTCAGGTCATGATCCTGGAGTCCCGGGATCGAGTCCCGCATCGGGCTCCCTGCTCAGCAGAGGGTCTGCTTCTTTCTCTGACCCTCCTCCCTCTCATGTTCTCTCTCTCTCAATAAATAAATGAAAATCTTAAAAAAAAAAAAAAGAAAATGCTTTTGTTTTTAGGAAGTAATAGCAAGAATTTGGAGCTAAAAGGCCATCATATCTGCAACTGACTCTGGAATATTTAAAAAAAATACATATGTGAATATGTATATGTAAATATGTGTGTGTAGAGAGAGAAGAGAATAAATCATAAAACAAGAGAGATAGAATGTTAGCATCTTCAGAATCTGAATGAAAGGTACACAGGAATTCTTTGAATTATTTTTGCAAGATATGTGTAAGTGAGAAATCATTTAAAAATAGAAACAAAAAGGAAAAGCAAAAGTGAAGTGAAAGTAACCTTTTTATATAAGGAATAGTACTATAACACACTGATCCACTAACAATTATCTGATTCAAGTTCCCAAGAAATATTTTAGTTCATTGTAAGACTGTAAGTAAAAGCAACAAATTCTCAGCTATGTGGTTTAACTGGCCCATCTGGTCCAAATGCCATAAATACACATGCATTCATCACACATACTGACAAGCATACATACTCACATATACAAACATTTATACACACATGAACATAGAAGCCCACACACAGTTTTTTCCTTTCAAAACTAACTGAGATGTCAGTATATGTTGCAGGAAGACATTTGACAATATAAACTTAGGATCAGTCAATTTGCTTTTTTGAAAAGCATAGTTAACACGATAATAGTACCCATCACAGACAACTGCCCTGATTTTAGAATTTAATAGTTTGCAAAGAAAAGACAACCAGCAGAACTAGTAACAATTTTATTAATTTTGGAGTCATATCAAATAATTCCAGTGGTTTCAAGAATACCTAAATGCATCTTTCCATTTTTTATAGGGCTAAGAGACCCATTTGTAAATTGGCATATCGACCTGTATTTGGATCATTTCCAATATAGATCATAGATTTGAAAGAAGCATAGAGCTGAAAGGTGGAATTTAGAAATTGAAATACCTGGGTTACAGAATCCTGGCTCTCCCATTAACTAGCATTGTGATTTTTATCAGTTTCCTTCACTCTCTAAACCTCAATTTCTTCCTTGGTAAAATGCATATAATTAAACCTGTAACATCTGAATTAATCAAATGGTATTAACTATGTGAAAGTAGATTTGTATATTTACATTTAGGAATTCTTAAAACCATAAAGTTACTTTTATTCATAAACAGAATCTTAGGAATTAGTTAAAATATTCTGTCTTTTTCTCCCCTATTATATTTAAGCCTTAGAATGTATTTTTGACATATTTGGCCAGGATTAGGAATGAAACCATGATGTGTTTTGTATGCACATGTACTTGGTTTATTTTTTCCCATTTAATGGAACTTGCTCATAAACAGAATAAAATCAGACCATGCTCTCATTAACACCATATTCTAACCAATCCATTAGATAGTGGCAACTGAAAATTTCTATTTATATCCCAGATAAGCTGTTTTGGGTTTTTTTTGTTTGTTTTACACCTATATTTGTTTTACCACCTATATTTATGTTATGTTTGTTTTACCATCTATATCAGTTTCCTCTTGCTGCTTTGGAAAATTAAAACAAAAAATGGCTCCAACAATACAATTTTATTATCTTATACTTCTGGAAGTCAGAAGGCTCACTGAGCTAAACTCCAGGCATCAACATGGTAGCACTTATCCTGGAGGTTCTAGGGAATAATCCATCCCATACCTTTTCCAGTTTCTGGAAGCTATCCAAATTCCTTGACTCGTGATCTGTTCCCCACCTTCAAAGGTAGCAATGGAGGGGTTGAGTACATGGAATTATCCTGAGTGTCCTGCCTTATAAGGAACTCTGTGATTATATCAAACACACCTCTATAATTCAGGGCAATCTTCCCATTTCAATATCCTTAACTAAATCACATCTGCAAAGTCCCATTTGCCATATCAGTTAAATTCACATGTCTCAGGGATCAGTACATGGACATCTTTGGGGGGATATTGTTCTGTCTCCCACCCCATCCAACTGTTTCCCCATCCAACTGTTTATATTTAGAGAGCCCATATATAGTGCATCTAAAATATTTTCCAGATATTAGTTTACACATTTCCATGAGATGAGTATTGGATAAACATCATCACTCTCTTTAGAGTTGAAAAGACTGAAGCTCAGAGAAGTTACATGATTTGCACAAAGCCATTCGAGGAGTCAAGGGAGAGAAATACTGCATCTTCAGTTCTTAGTGGTCTTTATCTAACAATGCAACTCTGCATCTTTGCAACCTCAACATCTACCTAAATTTTCTGACACAAATCTCATTTTGGAATCTGGTTCTTAGAGTCCTGGTCCTTTATATTTTCCAGAGAACTTACTTCTGGAAATCTCAATGCAAAAATGGAACCGTGTTGCTTTTGTGAGATCGGCATGCTCCAGGTGGGCATAGATAATGCTGAAATCCTGTTTTTAGTTGCTTTTATTTATATGTATTTAATGCTGCCATAAACTCTTAAAAATATTTGAATTCACTGTGTCTCTATTGTGTTCACACCTTGAGGCGCTTTTGCAGAGAGCATAATTTAAAAAATCCGAAAAAATGAATTAAATGGAAACATATCTCGAGAAAGGAGCTTGAGAGGTCATATATTTTTGCCTCCCACCTGCAGGCAGAATTATCCCCCAAACCCTCTTAGATAAGTTATTTATTATCTGTTTGTTACACAGTGTCCAACAAAAATGAATTCAGTAAATATGACAAGTAGATTACTTTAGCAGAAAACATAAAGAGAAGAAATCTCATCTTAAAAATAGATACATAAATATCTACATGGCCGTACTACCACAAATCATCCAGGGTTTAGATTACTATCTCATTCAGGAGAGGTCAAAAGTGTAGATCACCAAATTCATAAAAAGGTCAGGGCTGTGCAATTTCCTTTGATCAATGTTTCTTATGAATTGACTTTATGTCCCAGTGAGACTGAACACACCTTAGGAACAAGAAATACGTCTTTTCTTCTCTGGCATTCTGATGTTTTCTGTAAGGTACTCTCCTAAGCATGGAACAATCACAGAGAGCCTATTCCTTCTCTGTTACTTAGATTTGCCAAAATAAATGCACAAAAATCTAAGGTTGCCAATTTTAAAGTCTCGTGTGGTTTTGGGTATAAGGGTGACAACAATGTGTTTGTTGGTGTATACATTTGTTCACCCAACAAATTTGCTTCTCTGCCTGCTATCTACTAGGTACCGTGACAGACACTAAGGAACAAATAATTAAGGCAAACTCTTTCCTCTATAATGGGCTTTTAAACTTTTTGCCCATAATATACAGTAAGAAATACATTTTACGTTGAGACCTAAATATAAATATCCACAAAACAGAAAGCTTCATGGAATAACATCCTAATAGCACTCTTTAATTTTATCTTCTCTTGTTCTCTTTTTTGCATCTCTCTTTGCATCTCTATTCTTCTCTATTATTAAAAAAGAGGAAAGAAGAAAGAGAAAAAGAAAGAAAGAAAGAGAAAGAAAGAAAAAGAAAGAAAGAAAGAAAGAAAGAAAGAAAGAAAGAAAGAAAGAAAGAAAGAAAAGAAAGAAAGAAAGAAAGAAAGAAAGAAAGAAAGAAAGAAAGAAAAAGAAAGAGAAAGAAAGAAAGAGAAAGAAAGAAAGAAGAAGGGAGGCAGGGAGGAAGGAAGGAAGGAAAGAGAGAGAGAGAGAAAGAAAGAAAGAAAGAAAGAAGGAAGCCAATCAGCAGCCACTAGATTTTATTACCCTGTAAAGGGTGGTGACCTGCAGTTTGAAAAGTATTGCTCTAGAAGCATGCTACTCCAAGTATAGTCTAAGGACACCAACCAGCATGACCATCTTTTTGGAGCTCATTAGAACTGCAGACTGTCAGCCTGCCCCTATCTCCAGATATATAGAATTAGAATCTGCCTTTTAACAAGATACTCCAAATAATTCATGCACATTTAAGTCTAAGACACAGTACTCTCAGATTCATTCTAAGAGGACTTTATATCTCCTAGAAGAATTTTGCAAAAAGATGTAGACCCACACACATTTTAAAATTGATACAAGTTTTAAGCATTTTATAAAAGCATCATAAGCTGTAAGTAATTTCAAAGGATGTGATTTTTGTATTTTAAGTATTGTTACTTTAAATTCAAACTTTTCCATATCTATATGATGGAATATAATAGAATGGTGAATTGATACCCATAACCACCCATTTATAAAAATATATAAACAAACTCTTCTCTAATAGTCACAATTTACATCTTTTCTTTTCATTCCTGAAGTCAAAATTTCAATCATTTTCCCAAAGAATTTCACCCTAAATTAAATTTATACTAAAAAAAAACTCTTATTTATCACTATCAAAATTATTTGCTTTAGAAATATTTATATACACACATCTGTCACAACTTTCTTCTGGATCAAGCTGAATTGCAATTGATCAAGAAAAATTATTCTATTACAAAATTTGATAAGTAATTGATAAAAACAGAATGCTTTTGGGGGGTAATGGTAAAAGAGATGGGAACCTATGAAGCATTGAGTAAAGGAAGGTTTAGACAATAGTATTTCAGATTAGATCTTGCTTAACTCAGGGTCATGTTCAATTGTAAGATGAGGTGAAAGCTTTGTCTTTATTTTGTTAAGTGTGAGTGAGAAATGCAACAATGAAGGGACTCTGATAAGAAAGAAGCAGCATAACTATAATGGGGTTCAGAGGAAAATCAATTTTAGAAAAGAGTACAAATGGAAGTTGAGAATATGAAACTTGGTTCTCTAAGTACCATCCTCCCTCTATATGTCCTTTAGAAAGCCTTGCTTATCCTACCTCTAAGAGCCTCCAGCTTGAGACCCACTGCACTAGAGAGTGACTCTAACAGATATAACTAACCACAGTACACATGCATAGTCCCATGAAATAGCCACCATGTTCTATGTAGTGAAATGTATAATTAGCTTCCCAGCAAAGAAAGTAAGGCTATCAGAGGGAGTGATAATTAATTCCTGAACAATGACAAAGAAGCCAACATGTAGAAAGGCACAGCATATACATGTGAAATTAATGACAGATGAGGCTAGGGCCAGGTTGCAAAGGGACTTCTAGAGTGAACTCATGTTGGGCATTATTTGCAAAAAAGTGATACATAGCTAGAATTTTTAAAAGAGGCATGACATGATTAAGTTCTCTCCAGTGATCTAAACTTAGGAGCTCCCAACCTGGGGTGAGCAAATGCCTGGGAGCTGAAAAGTATTTCTAAGACAGATGAGAATTGATATCAATGCTTAAAAAAATTGTTTTCCACATAAATACACTGCTATTTTTCAAAATGCATGGAAATATAGTTCTGGTACAAAAATAGTTTGGAAGGGTTCCACCATCCATGCTAGTTTATGTGTATGACAGGGAATTAGGGGGTAGGGTGTATATTTTCTCAATCAACAGAGACTTACCATGAGGTTGTAGTCCAATCTTTCCTTGCTGTAAAAAGTGAGATCACTTTTATGGTATGGGCAAGAAAGGTCTGCTTACTCATTAAATAGAAAAATGGAATAAGCCTGCATAGGTCTGAAAAAGGACATTCAGCAACTTTCAAAGTTATGAAAAACACAAATGAAAGAGAGCTATGTTCCCTTCTACAGAGGATCTTACTTTAGGCAATCCCAATGTTTAAAAATCTGGGTTTATATGAAGACTAAATTTAGAAACTAATTATTCACTTTTTAAAGCATTCACAGTAGGACATAAGTCAATAGAAAACTCTCTTGCATATTTAAAATAGAATTCAATTTACATGCAACTCTTCGGAAACTCTCCTATTGTACCAAACAAGGTCAACTTGTAAGCCAGTTGAGTCCGCTCTTTAAATGCCACACCATGAAGCAATGGGGCACAACACTGTTTAGAGGTCCAAAGTTGGACCCGTGGCTCTAAATACCTACAAAGCCCACAGTCTACAGGTTACCATTAAAGCAAAGCAAGAATACATACTTTTTTATGCATAAACTGTTATCATGCAACCATGCTGCAATGGTCACAACTACTGGATGGGGATCCAGAGAATAAGACCCACAGAATAGGTGTCTTTGAGGGACCTAGAAGGAGGACTCTGCCCAAGTAGCGCAGTCCCAGAGGGTGAATTGCCAATGCCATCTGACCATAACTCATGACTAATTTGAATATGAGTTCTACAAAGAGGTAGAAAGATACAGTCAGCAGAAGTGAAAATAAATAAATAAAAATAAAGCCCTAAGTGAGTCATCATAATGGTAAATATGTTACGTTACTTTCAAGTACAAGTGAAAGAAACCAATGCAAATTGATTTAAGTAAGAAAGGACATATATTTGTTCATGAAACTAAAAGGTATACCAGTAAGTAGAATTCAGGAACAGCTGGAGCCAGATGTTCAAAAAAAGAAGTCTTTAGGAACCTTCTTCTTTCCATCTGTTAGCTTTGTTTTCTCATGGATTGACTTAATTTTCAGTCATTTTCCTAGAAATGATGATGAAAATATCCATCCACAAGTCTTCATGAAACATTTTACCATTGGCTTTCATCAGATTCATAAAAGTAGGAGAAGTCTTCTGGTATCACTAGAGATAAAACTACTTCTCCCAAGAAAAGTTTTCCCATTGATGGCAGTCCCAATCCATGAGAGTGTTACATACATTTTAAAAGATGCAAAACGGTATCAGTTTCTTTGGAAAAATTATCCCCAGCAACACTAAGAAGAGTCACTAGTTGGTTTACTAAGAGCTTAAGTTGCAACTGGAAGTTATTCAGGATTCTTAAAAATCCTCCATCTTTTTCTTCTTTCTTGCTATTTGCTCTAGCCATGCTTTTGCTTCCTGAGGCCCATAACCACTGTTCACCCCATCACTGGCTTTGTCATCTAAACAGCTGGGAACCTCACAATGTTTTCATCAATATGAAAGATCATAAGAGTGTCAATCTTTTTAATTTTAATCTAAATTAAATTATTAAGTGAAGTAATATTTGTAAATCTTCTAGATTAGAGTCTGACACATAGAAGGTTCTTAACATCTGTTTATTCTTTTAGAAACTAGACTCAGAGGTGCTATGATGGGCATTCATGGGACAAAGCCCTACTTTACAGTACAGACGAGCCCTGATCTCCTATTATAGCACACAATACAGCAGAAAATAACCTTTAGACACTGTCAGGGGATTAGGTACTAGCGTCAACCCTCCAGCTAACAAGATATAAAACCTGAGGTAATTTTCTTCACTTCTTTGGGTTTTAAGTTTACTCATTTGGAAAAAAAATAAGTGCTTGAACAATATATTTTTAGGGATTTTTCTTGAGCTCTAGAAATCCTATGTATGTTATACCTTCTGTGTATGTAACATACTTTTTCTTTACGTAGTTCTTCAAATCAAGAACTCCAAATCACTACAACCAGTTAGTATACTTTTATCTTCAGGGACAGTAAACCCCAACTTATGTGATGCAAACAATAAAGAATGTATTACCTCAAATAACAAGAAGACTGAACAGAGGGTGATTTTAGAGTTGATTTATTCAGCGGCTCATGATATTTTCATGGGGCCAGATTTCTTCTGTCTTTCCACTCTGCCGTCCTTGGCAAAGTGATTACAAGATGGTTACATCCAGTCCAGGCAACACACATTGCACATTGCTGTCCAGAAAAATAGGGACTCTCTTCTTGAACATTTTTTTTAAGAAAAAGGAAAATGCTTTCCAGAAGGAACATAGCTAGGGTGACTAAATAATTTATCTTCCAAACAGAGACTCTTTTGAAAGCGAAAATGGGACCATGCATGCCTGAACTAATCGTGGTTTGCCATCTGCACAGGGGTGGGACTGGGGTTTTTCCTCCCCCAGACACATGGAGGGTGAATATTTACACAAAGATTGGGATAGTTGCTAGAAAGGCAAATCTCCAGTCTCATCTCTTGCTATTCTTTGATTCACATTTATACTCGGAACAGCCTGCAGTTCCTGAACACATCATGCTGGTGTTTGCCTTTGTTCTTTCTCTCCCCTTCACTTGGAATAATTGCCACTGCATCCATTGCCCTGTGGCCCCTACCTGCCCAATGCATCTCCATCAGTAAGGTAGAAGTACTCTAATCTCCTTCCTCAACCTCCACCCTCTATCTGTGTTGGGTGAGATGCCCCTTCCCCCTGTTCCCATAGGACTTGAACTGTCTCTACATTTTCCACTATGTAAGGTTGGCTTGAGTGTTGATTTATCATTCTAAACTCAGAACTCAATGAATGAGGACAGAAACGTTTCATTCATTTTATACCCTGGGTGCCTAGCACAGCCAGGCAACTGGCATAAGCTCATGAAGCATGAATTACATTAAGAAATGAATGAATGCTATGGTGAGCGCTGTGAATTGTGTAAGACTGATGAATCACAGACCTATACCCCTGAAACAAATAATACATTATATGTTAATAAAAAAATGTAAAAAAAAAAAAAGAAATGAATAAATAGATTTTAATCCAGGAAAGAGAGTTTGAATACTTTCACCATGAAGGGCCTGAGTTTGAGAAATTCAAAATCAGATTCCCAGAGTCTAACTCCTAGTGTCTATTCTACCCAGTCCAAACAAAGAAGTCCTTAGCTGACTCGTAAAGAGAGCTAATGGGGTTTCGAAGGAGAAAAGAGCAGGGCTGGCTGCTGTCAGCATCTGGGGTTGAGAGAGACATCCCTATTATTAGGATATAATTAACAACTTTCTTTTCATAGACATTAATTTATTTTGTCATTAAATTAATTAGAATTAAACAGGCCTTTAAATCATTGCTTGTTCCTAGAAGAGGAGAGGTGTTTTTAAATGCAGAATTAAGCAAAGTTCCCCCCCACTTGCCTGCACCTAAAGAGACAGAGAGGAGAGAGGCTGCCTCCTGGAGATGGTTACCCTAACTATACATTGTTTTAAAACAATGCAAGAGCACATTTTAGGGAATGACGGTTGATTGTCCTCTAAGGACAATGGGGCCAGAAGAAACTGCCAGTGAAATACATTTTAAATGACCACAGGTCTGGATCCCACCATAGTTTGGACATGCTATTTTGTTTAACTAGTTTTCTCTTTGGTAAAATGAGGTAACAACTTCCAACTAATAGGGTTATTGTGAACAGTTACTTAGATAATATAAATAAAGTGCCAAGAACTTATTAGGCTTTCAATAAATACTACTTAACTTCCTCTCTTTTCCCATCCCTCCCTTCCTCTCTCTCTTCTTCAAATTTTACTTCAGATGAAGATTGAGTCAGGGATTACCAAAAAAAGATTCAGAATCTTAACTCCCTGTAAGCAAAACCTAAACCAAACAGATCCCCACAAAATTTCACTTGACGACTACATCGTCAATTCTTTATATATTTCCTCACGCCAATTAAATGTCCAGATAGATTTCCTTTTGGGTCTTATTTCCTCAGCTTCTGTTAATTCTCTTTATATGCTTTTCTCAGCGGGCTCTAGGCTTCTAACCCCAAATCCATCACTATTGCTTCTTCACTCAAATACTACCTGAAAACCCTCTACTACCTAAGAAATTCTTCCTAATTAAAGCAAAAAAGGATATGGTCATCACTCTATCTTCTTTCCCATGCAGAGATCAATGAAGCAAAAAAGAATATTGAACATAGTGCATGCCTGTATTGCAGTATACATTGTGCATTTTGTTTTTATTGCAAATTTTCATCTGTTCTTTTTCAAAACAATGATAGAACCGTTTTACAATTTGAACTCTTAAAGGGTGAGACTCTTTTAGTGATAGCCTAGAGAGTCTTTTTAGAACGTTATGTGCTTGAAGACTCTATGGGGCGATCTCGAGATACCTTCCAGCTCTGGAGCTCCGTGCATCTACGAGTCAATGGTATTCCCTAGTTTCCAGAAAAGCACATCAGTTCTTTTAATGAGAACAGGGTCAAAAGGGTATGCTCTTGGGGCGCCTGAGTGGCTCAGTCGGTTAAGAGTCTGCCTTCAGCTCAGGTCATGATCTCAGGGTCTTGGGATCGAGCCCCTCATCAGGCTCCCTGTTCAGAGGGGAGTCTGCTTCTCCCTCTCCTTGCCCCCCACTCATGCTGTCTCTGACTCTCTTTCTCTCAAATAAATAAATAAAATCTTTAAAAAAGAGGGGGGAGGTATGCTCTTTATTGATGAATTCACAAGTCAGTCCTACCAGGACTTCAACTAAGGCACCGTCATAGACTCTTGTGACAGCTCAAATTTCGAGTGGAGATGCAAATTCCAGTCTGGATCCAGACTTTCTAAAGGACAATAATGGGTAAATGGACCGCCATAAAGAGTGCTTCACTGTTAGAGCGAGGTGAAGCAACATAGCTTAAGTCTCTTCTGCAGTCTCCTGGCTAACTAGATAGTTGAACCACAACAGGTTGAGGACTTAATCAACTGTGATGGTCTTAGATCTACCATCAAGAGGTTCAGCACTCATACTTAACCTTGAAGCAAAAACATGAGTAAATGTATACCATGTACTCCAATGTGATTTTCTGGCCTGATATTTAACTGAAGAAAATCAACCTGTAATTGAACAGCCCTGAGTCGTGCTGACAGAGGTGCTGAGTGCTTTTGCCTCTTGATCTAACAGAATAAAAACTAAAAAACTGCATTCTTTTTTTTCCCTTTAATTAAGACTACAACATTATCAGGCTTTAGAAGACTGAACAGAATGCACAGATGAATTGCTATTTAATTAAGCTTTCCAAGAAACTTTTGAAGGCAACAGATTAAATGTGGACTTCTGCTTTTTGCAGTATTTAAGGGAAGTATTCACTGTTTTTCTCATGGCTGATAAATTTTTAAATGTAAAATAAACAAACTGTAAGCTGAAAAAAAAGCCAGTAGTTATTTTTTTTTTTTTCTTATTGCCACTATCAGGAGGCCAGCATTGAAAGCTTTCTATGAATACATCTCTATATGGTTCAGAAGGTACATATATGGTCCTACGTCTGCTTAAGGTGACAGTTCCAACCATAAATGCTTTAAATTCTTAGAAAAAAAAATTACTTTTATTAAAAGAGCTGAATTTAAATGGCCTTAGTCACTCATAAAACCGTAACCGGTATATGAATAAATTTAGGCCTAAAAGCTTTAAGTGTAAAATGAGATTGCATGTTCTTTAATAAGCAAATTAGAATCTATTTTAATCTCCACCCACTTAACTGTAACTAGTAGTAACCTGTCTTTTATATAGGTTCCCTGTCCAAAATATGTCCGAGAATCCCCCCAAATTATTACATGGGTCATTGAACCTGTGCTTACCATCACTCAACCATCACTCAGCTGCCAGAGATCAAGAAGTGAGCTGTGCCCGTGAACAGCTTCAGGTGAGTGGTGCCCTGGTGCCTGTTGAGGGAATAGCTGCGCTGAATACCCTGCCATCCCACAGATACGTGATCCCAGTGGAGCTCCTGATTCTACAGCTTTGCTCTCTATCTGTTCTAATGCCAGTACGTTACCACTCTCTGGCCCTCCTTTGCCTTCCATTCATTTCTCAAGATAAAAAGAACCAGTCACTGGAAGTTCTCTGAAAAACTAGCTATGCCCCAGTTTTATGGCTTTTTGATAACACGGACAGTCAGGGCACAACCAGCATACCAGGATAGCAGAACCAAATGGCTTCCAGGGTCGGGTCCACTGTGTCCTCCACTAACACTACTAACTAACACTCTCCTCCATCAGTCTAGATCAGCTCATGAGTCCAGTCTAGTCCAGACTCTTCCCTTAAGGTACATTTCTATTTATTGACTTTCATCCCTTCCCATAATCACATCTCAGTTGGATTTTTCAGACTTGTTTTTATTTATCAGACATATTTTTATAGAGGGAGTGGGAGAGAGTAGTGTCTCAATATTTTTTGTCTCAGAAGATTCTTAGAATTATGTTTAAATCAGTGCATGCAGATATCTAGAAGGGTTGGCTTCTGTTTACTTCTAAGACTCAATTGCAAAGAGAAATGTTGGAGATGAAATGTTCAGAAACTTCCCCTATGGAGTGCATATAACCTCTAGCCTCTTGAATCACTTAAAATGATCACTTACAAATCATCACCGTTTATTATGGGCCTAAATTGTATGAAAAACACTGCTGATTAACAGAGGTGTCCCAAATGAGTGACAGTTCCTTTGTATAACACCCAGTGCTCCATGCAATACGTGCCCTCCTTAATACCCATCACCGGGCTAACCCATCCCCCTACCCCGTCCCCTCTAAAACCCTATTTGTTTCTCAGAGTCCATAGTCTCTCATGGTTCATCTCTCCCTCCGATTTCCCTCCCTTCGTTTTTCCCTTCCTTCTCCTAATGTGCTCCATGCTATTCCTTATGTTCCACAAATAAGTGAAACCATATGATA
>NW_022589737.1:3553395-3960581 GCF_004348235.1 Phoca vitulina
AGGGCATCTCGACTCTTTCCACAGTTTGGCTATTGTGGACATTGCTGTTATGAACATTGGGGTGCATATGGCCCTTCTTTTCACTACATCTGTGTCTTTGGGGTAAATACCCAGGAGTGCAATTGCTGGGTCATAGGGTAGCTCTACTTTTAAATTTTTGAGGAACCTCCACACTGTTTTCCAAAGTGGCTGTACCAACTTGCATTCCCACCAACAGTGTAAGAGGGTTCCCCTTTCTCCACAACCTCTCCAACATTTGTTGTTTCCTTCCCTGTCCATTTTTGCCATTCTAACTGGTGTAAGGTGGTATCTTAATGTGGTTTTGATTTGGATTTCCCTGATGGCTAATGATGATGAACATTTTTTCATGTGTCTGTTAGCCATTTGTATGTCTTCTTCAGAGAAGTGTCTTTTCATACCTTCTGCCCATTTTTTGACTTGATTATTTGTTTTTTGGGTGTTGAGTTTGAGAAGTTCTTTATAGATCTTGGATACCAGCCCTTTATCTGTAGTGTTGTTTGCAAATATCTTTTCCCATTCTGTGGGTTGCCTCTTTGTTTTGTTGACTGTTTCCTTTGCTGTGCAGAAACTTTTTATCTTGATGAAGTCCCAAAAGTTCATTTTTGCTTTTGTTTCACTAGCTTTTGGAAATGTATCTTGAAAGAAGTTGCTGTGGGCAATGTCAAAGAGGTTACTGCCTATGTTCTCCTCTAGGATTTTGATGGATTCCTGTCTCACATTAAGGTCTTTCATCCACTTTGAGTTTATCTTTGTGTATGGTGTTAGAGAATGGTCGAGTTTCATTCTTCTGCATGTGGCTGTCCAATTTCCCAGCACCATTTATCGAAGAGACTGTCTTTTTTCCATTGCATGTTTTTTCCTGCTTTGTCGAAGATTATTTGACCATAGAGTTGAGGGTCCATATCTGGGCTCTCTATTCTGTTCCATTGGTCTATATGTCTGTTTTTGTGCCAGTACCATGCTGTCTTGGTGATCACAGCTTTGTAATATAGCTTGAAATCGGGCAACGTGATGCCCCCAGCTTTGTTTTTCTTTTTCAACATTTCCTTGGCAATTTGGGGTCTTTTCTGATTCCATACAAATTTTAGGATTGTTTGTTCCAGCACTTTGAAAAATGTCATTGGAATTTTGGTCGGGATGGCATTGAAGGTATAGATTGCTCTGGGTAGCATAGACATTTTAACAATGTTTACTCTTCCGATCCATGAGCATGGAATATTTTTCCATCTTTTTGTGTCTTCCTCAATTTCTTTCATGAGTGTTTTGTAGTTCCTAGAGTATAGATCCTTTACCTCTTTGGTTAGGTTTATTCTGAGGTATCTTATGGTTTTTGGTGCTATTGTAAATGGAATTGTTTCTCTAATTTCTCTTTCTACAGTTGCGTTGTTAGTGTATACGAAAGCAACTGATTTCTGTGCATTGATTTTGTATCCTGCCACATTACTGAATTGCTGTATGGGTTCTAGTAATTTGGGGGTGGAGTCTTTTGGGTTTTCCACATAAAGTATCATGTCGTCTGCGAAAAGAGAGAGTTTGACTTCTTCTTTGCCAATTTGAATACCTTTTATTTCTTTTTGTTGTCTGATTGCTGTTGCTAGGACTTCTAGTACTATGTTGAACAATAGTGGCGAGAGTGGACATCCTTGACGTGTTCCTGATCTTAAGGGAAAGGCTCTCAGCTTTTCCCCATTGAGGATGATATTCGCTGTGGGTTTTTCATAGATGGATTTTATGAACTTGAGGAATGTTCCCTCTATCCCTATACTCTGAAGCGTTTTAATCAGGAAAGGATGCTGTATTTTGTCAAATGCTTTTTCTGCATCAACTGAGAGGACCATATGGTTCTTCTCCCTCCTCTTATTAATGTGTTCTATCACATTGATTGATTTGCAAATGTTGAACCACCCTTGCATCCCAGAGATAAATCCCACTTGGTCGTGGTGGATGATCCTTTTAATGTATTGTTGGATCCTATTAGCTAAGATTTTGTTGAGGATTTTGGAATCCATATTCATCAGAGATATCGGTCTGAAATTCTCCTTTTTGATGGGGTCTTTACCTGGTTTGGGGATTAAGGTAATGCTGGCCTCATAGAATGAGTTTGGAAGTTTTCCTTCTGTTTCTATTTTTTGAAACAGCTTCAGTAGACTAGGTATTATTTCTTCTTTGAATGTCTGGTAGAATTCCCCAGGGAATCCATCAGGCCTTGGGCTCTTGTTTTTTGGGAGGTTTTTGATCACTGCTTCAATCTCGTTACTGGTTATTGGCCTATTCAGGTTGTCAATTTCTTCCTGTTTCAGTCTTGGCAGCTTATAGGTTTCCAGGAAGGCCTCCATTTCATCCAGATTGCTCAGTTTATTGGCATATAGTTGTTGATAATAATTTCTAATAATTGTTTCTATTTCCTTGGTGTTAGTCGTGATCTCTCCCCTTTCGTTCATAATTTTATTAATTTGGGTCCTTTCTCTTTTCTTTTGGATAAGTCTGGCCAGTGGTTTATCGATCTTATTAATTCTTTCAAAGAACCAACCTCTAGTTTCGTTGATCTGATCTACTGTGTTTCTGGTTTCTAATTCATTGATCTCTGCTCTAATTTTAATTATTTCTCTTCTAATGCATGGCTTAGGCATCGTTTGTTGCTTTTTCCCTAGTTCTTTAAGGTGTAGAGTTCGTTGGTGAATTTGGGATTTTTCTATTTTTTTGAGTGAGGTTTGGATGGCTATGTATTTCCCCCTTCGGACCACCTTTGCAGTATCCCATAGGTTTTGGACCAATGTGTTTTTGTTCTCATTGATTTCCATGAATTGTTTAAGTTCTTCTTTGATTTCCTGGTTGACCCAAACATTCTTGAGCAGAGTGGTCTTTAGCTTCCAAGTGTTTGAATTTCTGCCAATTTTTTTCTTGTGATTGAGTTCCAGTTTTAAAGCATTGTGGTCTGAGAATATGCAGGGAATAATCTCAATCTTTTGGTATCAGTTGAGACCTGATTTGTGACCCAGTATGTGGTCTATTCTGGAGAAAGTTCCATGTGCGCTCGAGAAGAATGAGTATTCTGTTGTTTTAGGGTGGAATGTTCTGTAAATATCTATGAGGCCCATCTGGTCCAGTGTATCATGCAAAGCTCTTGTTTCCTTGTTGATTTTCTGCTTAGATGATCTGTCCATTGCTGAGAGTGGAGTATTGAGGTCTCCTACAATTAACGTATTGTTATCAATATGACTCTTTATTTTGGTTAACAGTTGGCTTATGTAGATGGCTGCTCCCATGTTAGGGGCATAGATATTTACAATTGTTAAATCTTCTTGTTGGATAGACCCTTTAAGAATGATATAGTGTCCTTCTGTGTCTCTAATTACAGACTTTAGTTTAAAATCTAATTTGTCTGATATAAGAATTGCTACCCCAGCTTTCTTTTGAGGTCCACTGGCATGGAAGATGGATCTCCATCCCTTCACTTTCAGTCTGGATGTATCTTTAGGTTCAAAATGAGTCTCTTGTTGGCAGCATATGTATGGGTCCTGTCTTTTTATCCAATCTGCAACCCTGTGCCATTTTATGGGAGCATTTAGGCCATTCACGTTGAGAGTGATTATTGAAAGATATGAATTAATTGTCATCATGTTGCCTGTGAAGACGTTGTTTTTATAGATTGTCCCTGTAAATTTCTGTTGTAGATCACTCTTGGGGTCTTTCTCCTTTTATAGAACCCCCCTTAATATTTCTTGCAGGGCCGGCTTAGTGGTCACATATTCTTTTTTTTTTTTTTAAGATTTTATTTATTTATTTGACAGAGAGAGAGGGAACACAAGCAGGGGGAGTGGGAGAGGGAGAAGCAGGCTTCCTGCTGAGCAGGGAGCCCAATGCGGGGCTTGATCCCAGGACCCTGGGATCATGACCTGAGCCAAAGGCAGCCGCTAACGACTGAGCCACCCAGGTGCCCCATTGTGGTCACATATTCTTTCAGTTTCTGCCGCTCTTGGAAGCTCTGCATCTCTCCATCCATTCTAAATGAAAGCTTTGCCGGATAAAGTATTCTTGGCTGCATGTTCTTCTCATTTAGTACCCTGAATATGTCTTGCCAGGCCTTTCTGGCTTGCCAGGTCTCTGTGGATAGGTCTGACGTTATTCTGATGTTCCTCCCTCTGTACATAAGGAATCTCTTCCCCCTAACTGCCCTTAAGATAGTTTCCTTGGTTCTAAGATTTGCAAGTTTTACTATTACATGCCAGGGTGTTGTCCTGTTTTCCTTGATCTTAGGAGGGGTCCTCTCTGCCTCTAGGACATGAATGTTTGTTTCATTCCCCAGATTAGGGAAGTTCTCAGCTACGATTTGCTCAAATATATCTTCTAGTCCTCTCTCTCTCTCCACTTCCTCCAGGATTCCAATTATTCTGACATTGGAATGTTTCATGGTGTCACTTATTTCTCTGATTCTATTTTCATGGATTCTGAGATGTTTTCCCCTGGCCTCCTCTTTTCCCTTTTTATCTATTATATTGTCTTCCAGGTCTCTTATTCATTCTTCTGCCTCACTTACCCTAGCTGTTAGATTATCTAGATTGGATTGGATCTCACTGATAGCATTTTTAAGTTCTGCCAATTCACCTTTCATTTCTGCCCTTAGAGACTCTGTGTTGCCATTAATTGATTTCTCCATTCTAGCCATTGTCTTCACAATTGCTAGCCTGAATTCCATGTCCGACATCTTGGTTATATCTGCATCCATTTGTAAATCTGCAGCATAAGTCATAATCTCTGAGTCTTTTCTATTTTGGGGGTTCCTCCTCCTAGTCATTCTGTTGATGGGTGTTTGAGGGAATGTATAGAGTCCAAGTTATTGACCAGAACCCAAGCAAGATGCACCTGTCTTCTTGGGACCTTAGGGTTGCTGGCTTCTTGTTTTCCCAGCCTGTCTTCTGGGGGAGGGGCCTGCTGTGCTGTTAGTCAGGCAACCCTGTTTGGGTGGAGTTGCCCTGACCCCCTGTGGTGTGGAATGGGCTCAGCGGGAATCAGTTTTTGGGGTTTTTGTTCTCTGGTGGCTTTCCCTGGTGGCTTTCCGCATCTCTTCTGCAAGTCAGAGCAGAAGAGACCATTTCTAACCCTCTGCCTCAGAGCAGAGAGATCGCAGTCTGTTCTTCAGTGAGCTCTCTGTCTCCGTTTCTGTCCATGCTGCTATAAACTGCAGCATCCTGGGTTGTGTGCCCCTCCACAGCGCTGCCAGTCCTGCCTCCAGGTCGGAGCCCATCTCTGCCCTTTGTGCTTCTAAAACCACCAGCTGCTCCTGGTTTGTGCGCGCGACCCCATCGCTCCAGGTTTCTGCCCCGGGGGCTGCCCTAAAGTCCTCTCCCCACCGCTGCTGGTCTGCGAGTCTGTGCCCCGTCCCCAGCATGCGAGGCTGTCACTCACCGGTGGTGTAGGATCCCCACGTCCAGGCACCCTCCTCCTGCCCTTTATCCTCCGATATCTGCCCGCAGAATCACAGCTCCCCGCTTCATACCTCGAAACCAACCACCTGCGATATTCTGTTTGTAGATCCAGATCTTCTTACATCTCAGGCTGGTTTCATGGGTGCTCAGAGTGGTCTGGTAGATATCCAGCTCAGTTCCGGGGACCAGTTGAAATAGGGTCCCCTACTCCTCCACCATCTTTCCTTCTCCCACTTCGTTAGTTTTTGATGTAGTGATCCATGATCCATTGTTTTTGTATAACACCCAGTGCTCCATGCAATTCGTGCCCTCCTTAATACCCATCACTGGGCTAACCCATCCCCCCACCCCATCCCCTCTAAAACCCTATTTGTTTCTCAGAGTCCATAGTCTCTCATGGTTCATCTCTCCCTCCGATTTCCCTCCCTTCATTTTTCCCTTCCTTCTCCTAATGTGCTCCATGCTATTCCTTATGTTCCACAAATAAGAGAAACCATTTGATAATTGACTTTCTCTGCTTGACTTATTTCACTTAGCATAATCTCCTCCAGTCCCATCCATGTTGATGTAAAAGTTGGGTATTCATCCTTTCTGATGGCTGCGTAATATTCCATTGTATATATGGACCACATCTTCTTTATCCATTCATCTGTTGAAGGGCATCTCGGCTCTTTCCACAGTTTGGCTATTGTGGACATTGCTGCTATGAACATTGGGGTGCATATGGCCCTTCTTTTCACTACATCTGTGTCTTTGGGGTAAATTAAGGGGGTATTCTAACATTGCAAGGAGAGCTGTCAAGGAAAAATTACGTATATATCATTTGCAACTTCTTATCCATCTATGAGGTACAATTCTCAATGCTGGGCACACACATGGAAATGTAGAATTAACTTGTATCCTTACCTTACTATAAGATACCAGGATTAAAAATTTTCCATATTATAAAATAGCCCCTTGCTCTCTTTGGATGAGTTATAATAAAGTGAAATTTTGAAACCTGGAACGTTGCTAAAATGTGTGAAAAACCATTAATCTACTGAATGAATGATGAAGTCCTCGATGATGATTAAAATATTTCACATTAGATTGCATTTGAATTTTCAAAAAATGGATGGCCTGGAACCCAAATGATAAGAAGTAGAAGTGATTTATTTTCAAGAAAAGACACAGGGAAAGAATGAATGGTCAAGTTGATTTTCTTTTATCTCCCAACTGATTCTTAGAAGTTAGGAGAAATTAAAGCTATCTTGGGAAATGGTAAGAAGAAATATGGTATTTTCTGGGGAAAGGTGACAATAAAGACAAGTAGATAGAGCTGAGGTAAATGCTGAAGATAAATGTGGAAATTTATCTCATAGTAAGGATTATTTACATTCACTGAGTTGCTTATTTAAAAAATAGTTTATGGACATTTTACTTCTAGGAAAGTAGAGTGGGTATACTTTTCCCTGTTCCTTGGACTTCATATATAAAACAACAAAAGACGACTCTGAAAAGATGAAGAGAAGAAGAAAGACTGGCAAGGGACCTCTAGGTCTGAGAAACACAGCTGGTGAGTTTTAAGTTTCCATTTCGCCTCATGTATCCCAGACATGCAGGTAAAGATACTGGCAACTGAAAAACACCAACAGGTGTAGACAGAACAGAAAAAAAAGCCCCAACAAAGGGTTGCTGGCTGAGACAAAGGGCTAGAAAAGGGGCAGCCTAGAAAGGCAGAAAACTTTTATTTTTTTAAATATTTATTTATTTATTTGAGAGCGAGAGCTAGTGGAGGGAGGGGCTGAGGGACAGAATCTTCAAAGCAGACTCCCCACTGAACGTGCAGGCAGGGCTTGACTGAGGGCTGGACTCCCACTGGGTTCAGGGCTGGATCTCACAACCCATGAAATCATGACCTGAGCCAAAACCAAGAGTCCGGCGCTTAACCTGCTAACCCATACAGGTGCCCCTAGAAAGATAGAAAACTTTTAAATGATACCACTCCACTTCAACCAAGCATCATAGAAAAAGCTTTAGTCTCACCATCACCCATTTTAGTAAAAGCTGAGTGGGGCGCATAGATTTGCACACCCACCAGGCTGTAATGAGGTGCCCCAACGTCCCCCCTGGGGTGCTTTCAAGGGCCAGCTAGGAAGTCAGGCTCTTAATCAACCTCGAAGTATCATTTCAAATTTGATATCCATTTGAAGACTTCCTGACTCTCCTAAGTAGGATGTGCCTTCATGTGTTCCCATAAGTGCCCTCAAAACATTTACAGGATGGGACTTCTGGGTGGCTTAGTTGGTTAAGCGTTTGACTCTTGATTTGGGCTGAGGTCACGATCTCAGTGTCATGAGATTGAGCCCCACAACAGGCATCATGCTTGGGGGGGGGTGGTGTTGCTTGACATTCTCTCCCTCTGCCCCTCCCCCCTCAAATTAATAAATAAATCTTAAAAAAAACACATACAGGATATTACAGAATATCATAGTCTTCTTTTTTGACATTTTACTCTCCCCTGGATTATCCCAAACTGCTCCAGTTGGGAGTCAATCAGATTTGCCTTATGATTGGGTAAATTCAAAAATTAATGACCTAATAAATTTGAGTAATATTTAATGTTATGTCAGAAAAAAAATGCTGTGGGATACCAAGACAGCTATGTTCAAAAATATGAAAGGATATCTTATAAAAAGTTAAGGGATCTTATTCCTGTTGCTGTTCTTGTTACTCCAAAACTTTGAACTAGGTTCCATATGTAGACATTATAGGAAAGTGAATTTGAATATGATAGGACATTTTGAAATATAAAATTTCATTTTTTATTGGACTAGGAGGTCATCTGGGATCATATATTTATAATTTTCTCAGTGGATGGATGTTGGTGAGAGGACCAGGAAGCTATTGGAGATGAACTTTTAATTAGCGGGAGGGTCTAATTTTTGCCTTTTTCAGAGTCAGCTCTCAAAATTCCACTTTTGTTCACAAATGAAGGGAATTTTAAAAAATAAAACAAAGATAATATACTATATAGCTTTAGGTCAAAATTTTAAATTTGATTGAGACAATTTCTCTCAGTTGAAAGAAGGCAATTTTCTATTGTATGAAAGAAAAACCAACATATGCTTCCTTTCAATTATCCAGGCTTTTTGTTTGTTTTGATTGGGTTCTGGGCTTGGCTTAGTTTTGTTTATTTTTAGACATTTATTATGTTCTTAATACAGGTAAGAAGATGTGACAGCTTTTAGACTACCACATTTAGCCATTATCACTGCTCAGTTAAATTTGGAGGTGTCTCATTCTACAAATAAAGAAATTGGGGTTTATAAATATCACATATCTTGCTTGAAGTCATATATGGTAATCATAATTACCACTGTTATATGATAGATGCTTTACAGATGTTACTTCTCATCCACACAACTCAAAAGGTCTGAGGTTTGGAGGTAATTTTTACAAAATTGTGTGTTATTAAGAAAAGTGTGCAAATTATAAGTGTATAGGTCTTTTAATTCTCTGAAAGTGAATAACCACTTTGTATAACCACTTACCAGATAAAAATATAGAACATAACAGTACCCTTGAATTCTACCTTGCCATCTCTCTTTTTCACTCTTCCTGCCAGAGGTAAGCACTAGCCTGATTTCTGTAACAATCAATTAATTGTGTCTGGATTTGAACTTTGTAATCAATGAATTTATTTATGTTCCTTCTTGTGTTTGTGATAATCTATGTGATTTTGAATAGTAGAACTTCTCTATTTTCACTGCTGTATGTTATTGTATTTTAAGAATATATCATTTTACAATAAATGTACATGGTGTTTCCAATTTGGGGTCTTTTAAATAGTATCATTATAAATAATTTTATCTATATTTTTTCAGTGAATATGTGTATGCATTTCTCTTTGGGTATATATTTATGAATAGAATTGCTGAATCAAGGGTATATTCATATTCAGCTTTAATAGGGAAGAATTTTTTCTAAAATTTCCATCTTATACTATTACCACCAGCAGTGTGAGACAGTTCCCATTGCTAAATATATTTGCCTAAATTTGGTATCACCAACATGTTCCTTTTCATTTTACATATTCCAGCGGCTAATGTATCTCTCTAAAATGTTATGATGTTAAACATCTTTTGAAATAGGCCATTTATGTATCTCACTGGTCAGGTGTCTGTTTATACTTTTGCCTAGTTTTCTTTTAATTGGTTTTCTGTCTTTTTAAAAATTATTTCTAAAATTTTTATAGATTGATTTTATATTTTGACATTATAATTCCAGTAGCCATACTATAATCATTCATTAATTCTAATAATTTACTTTATAGATATTTTGTGATGTTCTGCACACACAACCATATTCCTGTAAAGCAAGCTTTTCTTCTTTCCCAGTGCTTATATTCTTCTACTTTATTTATTTATTTATTTTTTGCCATAATGCACTGGCTACGACTCTGGTATAGCCTGATAAATAGTGATAGCGAGAAGTCTTTTAGGTTTTCCAGATTCAGAGCAGGGCAGGGGTGGGGGAGGGGACGTTAAATGATTTAATATTAAAAATAATGTTTGCCCTATTTTTTTTCTAGATATAATGTTTCAGATTATGGAAATTTGCTAAGAGTTTTTATCCATCTTCTTTGGTTGGTTGATTAGTTCTAATTAGGAACAGATTTTTTTTAACTAGTAGACTTTATTTTTTAGAAAAGTTTTAGATTTACATAAAAATTGAGTACATACTACAGAGAGTCCCTGTATTCCCTATATATCTCTACACACACACAATTTTCCTATTATTAACATCTTGTATTAGGTTGATACATTCATTACAATTAATGAACCAATATTAATATATTATTAACTAAAATCCATATTTTATATTACCATTTGCTTTTTGTGAAGTAAGGTTCTATAGGTTTTAACAAGTGCCTAATGCCATGCGTTCACCATTACAATGTCATACAGAATAATTTACCATCCTGGAAGTCCCTTGTGCTTTACCGACTTATCCCTCCTCCACCAGAAGGCTTGGCAACAACTGATATCTTTTTTTATATTTAAAGTGAGTTTCTTGTAAACAACATGTAGTTAGTCTTGTTTCTTTATTCACATTAACAGTCTCTGTCTTTTAATTGGTGTGTTTAGACCACTTATATTTAAAATGATTATATAGTTGGATAAATATCTACCATATTTCTTACTTTTTTCACTATTTCTCTGTTTCTTTTTTAACTTCTCTTTTTCTGACTTCTCTGTTTTATTTGAGCATTTTGTATGACTCCCATTTTCTATCTTCTCTTAGCATATCAATTAAACTTAAGAAAATTAAATCTTTGGCCCCTGGGTGGCTCAGTTGGTTGAGTGTCAGACTCTTGGTTTCAGCTCAGGTCATGATCTCAGGGTTGTGAGATCGAGCCCCACATCTGGCTCCAAGCTGAGTGTGGAGCCTACTTAAGATTTTCTCTCTTCTGCTCCTTATGCACCCCCCCATTTGCACACTCTCTCTCTCAAAAAAAAAAAAAAAAATCAATCTAGGTTTCCCTGGAGTTTGCAGTATACATTAACTACTAATCTAAATCCATTTGTTAATCACACAGTACCTCTTTACATGTAGTGCAGGTGCCTTATAAGAGTATTCCTATTCTTCCCTCTCATCTTTTGTAACATTGCTGCCATTCATTTAACTTAGTTTTGTGCTATAATCACCTGGTACATTGTTGTTCTTATTAATTTGAATGTTTAGTAGATCATAAGAATAAGTAAATAAGTGTAAGTAAAATGGAAGACTTTATTTTACCTTTATTTTTTCCTCTAATGTGCTCTTGTGCGCTCTCTCTGTCTCTCTCTCTATATATATATATCCAAATGCAAATACAAATTTCTGACCTATATCACTTCCCTTTCCTCTCAAGAACTTATTTTAATAATTCTTGCAAGGCAGGTGTACTGACAACAAATTTTCTCAGTTTTGGTTAGTCTGAGAAAATTTTTATTTTTCATTCACTTTTGAAGGAAATTTTCACTCTATATCAATTTCTAGGTTGTTTTTTGTTGCTTTTTGTTCTTCTTTCATCAGTTTATTTCACTCTATGTGCTTCTTGTTAGCATGGTTTCTGGGAAGAAGTCCAATGCAATTTTTTATCTTTCTACCTCTCTTTAGAGGTAGAAGGTGCCTTCTCAGCCTGGTTTCTTTGAAGATTTTTCCTCCTTCTTTGGTTCTTACAATTTGAATATGATATGCCTATGTGTACACTTTTTAATACTTATCCCATTTGCTGATTTTGAGCTTTCTGAATCCATGGTTTGATGTTTGCCAGTAATTTTATAAACTTTTCAGCCATTATAGCATCAATATTTATTCTATCAATTCTCTCTTTCTTCTCCTTCTAGTCTTCCCATTACACATATGTTACGTCTTTTTAATTGTCCCATAATTCTTGGGTATTGTCTTCTGTTTGTTTTTCATTTTTTTTCCTCTTTGTTTTTCGGCTTGGGAAATTTCTATTAACATATCTTTAAGCTCCCTGATTATTTCCTTGGCCATGGCCAGTCTACAGATGAGCCTATCAAAGGCACTGTCCATTTCTGTTACAGTGCTTTTGATTTCTAACATTACACTTTGATGCTTTTTTAGAGGTTTCCATTTCTCTTCTTATAGTACTCATGTGTTCTGCATATTGCTCCCTTTTCCATTATAGCCCTTAGTATATTAATCATAGTTATTTTACATTCTTTATCTGATAATTCCAACCTCTTTGTCGTATCTGAGTCTGGTTCAGATTTGTTTTTCCCTCGAGACTATTTTTTCTTGCCTTTTACTATGCCTTGTAATTTTTTGTTGCAATCTGGACATGATTTATTGAAAAACAGAAACTAAGATATTTAGAGTTTTTAGTGTGAGGTTTTATGTCAATCTCTCTAGAAATTGGGCTGTGTTTAATGTTTCCTGTAACTTTAGGTGCTAGACGTTTCAATTTTCTCCAATTTTCTTTTTATTTTACCCTGTTGGCTTTGGGATTCCTTAATAATTCCTTCTTAAATAGAGTTTATGCCTTGCAGCTATCTTATTATACTAGAGCTGTTTATGTGTTGTTGAGGTGTAGGGATGGGGAACTATTCTATACTATTATGATTAAATATCAATTTTTGTTGGGTCTGGTTCCCTGGGCTGTGGCCTTCAGATGCTTTTCTTGGATGTGTTTTCTCCCCCTCCCACCCCCCATGAGACTGGAAAGGTAAAAGAGATTAGAATTGTCTAATTGCCTTTCCCCTAGGTCAAATGAGACTCTGGTAAAGTCATTTGTATTAGAGGACAGTCCTTTCCTATGGAAAATGCTCCATATATCAAAATACTCCATATATATCTTTACCCCTACCCTGTCTGAAATATGAGGAGATTTTTCAAACTTAGTTGTATGGGCTGCAAAATTCTGGTCCTTTGGCACAGTGACTCTGAGAGAGAAAGAGATGCATGTGAAATTCCTCAATGGGTAATGAGAAGTATGGATGAAAATAAAAGCTGAAGGAAATACCTAAGAGGTATTTGATGTGCACTGCAGCATTTAATCAAATGATGAGTCCTATAAAGTTTATCTGTATTGTTAAACACCTCTTATAGATGAGAAAACTGATGCTTTGAGATGCAAATTATAATTTTAATACAATATGTTCCTGAGGAACATACTGAAAAAAAAACTTGTAATTTTCTATATATATAAGTTCTCTGTTATATAAAGGTTTTCAGATACTATTTTCTTAAAAAAAAAAAGTGTCCTTTTACATAAAACATAACTCTTTAGAAAAAATATTAAATAAAAATTTTACATAGAAGATTAAATTATTGTTTTATGACAGATTGTCTAGCTGGGACCGTTTTTAATTTGGTCATGCAAATTGATGGGAGTATATTTGATTGAGATAATGGTTCTTCCAGTCCTCACAGACTGTTTCACTTTTGAAAACCTAATTAGGCCAATTAAATTCTAAAAATCTCCACAGGGCTATCTTCAATTCTGAGGAAATGTCAACCACAATACTAAGGAAGAGTAGCCATTCAGTCAGACAACTTTGCCTGTGTGTGCACAATTTGTGAAGACTTTTATTTTTCTTATCTCTCATTTTCTTTTTCTTTTCTTTTTTTTTTTTTTTTTTACCTTTTTTTCATGGTGGATTGAATTTCCATTCATTGAGGCACTGAATTCTTTACTACATAGAGGTAAAAGAAAGGTACAGAGATGAACTTCTGGAATGGTGAGTAACTTAATGAAGTTGCTTTCCCTCTGAAAAATGAAAATAAAGGCAAAACAAGTAAAATCAATAATTTCAGAACTCTGGCAAATACCAAAGATACTGTAAGAACTGAAACTAATTTATCCAAGAAAAATTACTAAAACTTTATAAAACAGTGGTATCGCTAAAGTTTTAACTTGGATCTATTCTCACTTCCCTCTCTTCCCAGCTCAATGGCATGGTAACCAAAGTCAAAAAGCATTGTAGACAATAGAGAAATCTGATTGCTTTTGGAACTCTGTTAAAAGCACAACCCCCAGAGCACAGTTTTAATTTGTTGTCCAAACTTGGGATTCCCATACAAAGCAAAATGTGGTTGGCTATTTGATTTGAGTCAGAGCACAGCTTGGGTGGGGTAGGGAGAACTTAACTTCAGGGCATCACTAAAACAAAGGCAAACAACTGGCCATATCTCAACTTCCTAAGGTTATGATTTCAGTTGGGACAAACAAAAGCTTGCCTATGAATTTCAAAGAAGTCCTGTAGAACTAGAGAAACATAAGGAACTTTAGAAAGCTCCAACAAATTCCTGGGGATCTAAAAGTTTACCCAAGGCTCTATGCATGTTCAGGAAAAGTCCTGGGAAAAGAGGAAACATCAGACACTTACCACTAGCTTACCTCGAGGCCATGTGTAAGAAAAAAGTAAAAGCTAAATGAAAGCAAACTTCCATCTGAAGTGTGAAATTGTGCCTTTTCACACAGACCCTCTTGGAGAAAAGGCAGAAGACATAGACAAGGTGTTTTAAGGAAATATGCACACTCATTATTTGCTCTCTAAATTATACTGAGCAAGGTATGACTCCTAGGAAGCCAGACTGAAAAATAAAAACAAATATTAAACAGGGGTGGAAATTGCACAGAGCTCAGTAGACAATCTCAAAATCTCTAGAATTAGTACAAGAAAGTGCTAAACAATAAGTAGCATTAAGAAATATGACAACAAGTGTGGCTAGCAACAACAACTTCTGAAGGTGGAAAGATCTAAATATAGAGTTGTTTCGATATATTGTCTAGTATATCAAGTTTTCAATAAAAAAAAATGCAAGATATGCAAAGAAACAGGAAATTATAACATGGAAAACGTCAGCTTACAGAAAATGTCCCCAAGGGTGTGTGTGGCAGATTCTGTACTTAGTAGACAAAACCTTTGAATTGGCTATTATGAGTATGTTCAGATAACTGAAAGAAGCCATATCTGAAGAATTAAAAGTATGCCAATGATGTCTCACAAATAGAGAATATCAATACAGAGGTAGAACTTACAATAAACAATTCAATTGGAATTCTAGAGTTGAAAACTATAAAAATATAAAATGAAAACAATAAAAGTTAAAAGTGGCACAATTATAGGGTCACAACAGCAGATTTTAGCTGGTGGAATAAAGAATCTGCAAATATAGGCCAATAGAGACTATCCAGTCTGAGTAGCATAAAGAAAAAAAAAAAAGGAAGAAAAAGGAACAGAGACTTTAAATCCTTTGAGACACCAGTAAGTGTACCAACAAAGACATAGTAGAAGTCTCAGAAAAAGAAAAGAGGCAGAAAAAGTACTTGAACAAATAATGGCTTAAAAAGCCCAAATTGAATGAAAAACATTAATTTTCACATTCAAAAAGCTCAACAAATTCCAAGTATAATAAACACAAAGAGATCCACCTCTTAACACTTCACAGTAAAATTGGTGAAAATGGAGATCAAAAAGAGTATCTTGGAAGCAGCAATATAAAATTACTTTTCAGGTATGAGAGACCCTCAATAAGGTTAACCTATGATTTTTCATCAGAAACTATGGAGAATAGGAGAGAATGGAATGACATTGGAAAAGACTGTCAGCCAAGAATCTATGCCTTGCAAAAGCAAAACTCCCCAACAAAAGTGAAATAAATTAAAACATTTATAGATAAACAATAACTGATTTTTTTTACTAAGAAACTCACTTTTCAAGAAATACTATGGCAGTCCTTTATACAGAAATGAAAGGACATTAGACACTAATTCAAACCCATGTTAAAAAATGGAGAACAACAGTAAAGATAACATATAGATATTATGAAAGAAATATGCATTTTTGTTTTGTTTTATGTAACTTTTTACCTCTTATCTATTCTAAAAGATAACAATAAAGCAATCATTATAAAGCAGTGCTGATAGGCATGCAATCTATAGAGATGTGATTTATATACAAATAATATTTTAAAGGGAGGGGAGATGGAGATATATTAAAACAAGTTTTTCTATAATACTGAAATTAAGTTAGTACTAACCTGCATCACATTGTTTTAAGATGCTAATTGGAATCTCCAGGGTAGCCATTAAGAACACACCTAAGAAAAATATAGTGTCAAGGGAATTAAAAATGTACACTAGAAAGCATCTATTTAACAAAAATTAAAGCATAAATCATAGAATAGAGGAATAAACAATAAATAAGACATATAGAAAAAACACTTTAAACATGGTAGATGTACAACCTCCTACCTTATTAGAAATTATGTTAAATGTACTTGGATTAAACACCTCAAAGGCAGAACTTGGCAGAATAGGCTAAAAAATAACACATGATCCATCTATATGCTCTCAACAGAATGCATATTTTAGATACAAAGTCAAAAATTTTTTAAATTAAAAGGATGCAGAAAGGATATGCTATTCGAGCAGTAAGCAAAAGAGAGGTAGAGTAGCTACACTAATATCAGACAAAATAATAAGACAAAATTTGTTACTTAAGACAAAGAAGGGAATTTTATTATGAGTCAATTCATCCTGAAGATATAAAAATTATAAATGTAAATACATCTAACAAGAGTGCTACAAAGTACACAAAGCAAAAATTGATAGAAGGGAAGAATAGACAATTCAAAAATAATAATTGGAGATTTTAATATATCACTTTCAAAAATGGATGGAACAAGGCAGATCAACAAAAAAATAGACTACTTGAACCCACTATAAACCAAGTAGACCTAACAACGAGAACACTTCATTCATTCAACAAAAGTAGAATATTGTCAATATTGTCAAGTACACACGTATCATTCTCTAGGATCAGCAATATTCTAGGCAATAAGACAAGTATGAATAAATTTAAAATTATGGAAGTGATATGAAGTGTTTTCTCTGTCCATAATGAAATTAAATTAGAAATCAACAGCAGAAGAAAATCTGGAAAATTCACAAATGTGAAAAAAATTAAAAGAACACCCCTGAAAATCAAAAGACAAAGAAGACATTATATGGAAAATTAGAAAATATTTGGAAATTAATGCCAATGAAAACAAAGCATACAAAACAACTGGAGTGCAGCTAAAGCACTGCTTACAGAGCAATTTGTAGCTATAAATACCCATCTTAAAAAATAAGAAAAACCTCAAATTAGTAACCCTATCTTCCACTTTCTAAAACAAAAAAATAAACAAATAAAAACTCAAAGAGCAAAAGAAAAGACATAATAAAAAATAGAGTAAAAATAAATGAAATGGATGGGGTGTCTGGGTGGCTCAAGTCAGTTAAGCTGCTAGATCTGATTTTGGCTCAGGTCATGATCTCAGGGTTCTGGAATTGAGCCCTGCATTAGGCTTCATGATCAGTGGGGAGTTAGTTTGAGGAGTCTTTCTTTCTTTTATTCCCTCTCCCTTTGCCCCTCCCCCCCACTCATGCACTCTCTCTGTCTCTCTCTCTAAAAAATAAGAAATACATCTTAAAAAATAATAAATGAAATGGAGACAGAAAAACATGGAAAATGATAAAACCAAAGTTCACTTTTTGAAAAGATCAACAAAATTAAAAAAAAAAATTAACCAGATTGACAAGCAGAAAAATAGTGAAGACACAAATTACTAAAATCAGGAATGAAAGAGGAAATATCAATACTTTCTTTGCAGAAATATAAATAACAACAAAAAGTATGAAGAATTCACTATCAACAAATTAGATAACTTAGACAAAGTGGACAATTTACTAAAAAGATGCAAACTAATGAAACTGATTCAGGAATAAATAATAATTGGAGATAACAATAGACATAAAACAAGCAAAAAAGATTGAATTAGTAATATAAAATTTCCTCCCTCCAAACAACAAAAACAACAACAACAACAACAACAACAACGACAAATCCAAGGCTGAAATGATTCAATGATGAGTTCTACCAAACGTTAGAAGATGAATTAGTATCATTTTTTCTTAAAAACTCTTCCAAAAAGGAGAATAGTAAAAACTTCTGAACTCATTCTAGGAGGCCAGTGTTACCCCAATACTAAAATCAGACAAAGACTCACAAGAAATGAAAACTACAGGCCAAAATCCCTTTTGATTATACATGTATAATCAAAACCTCAACAAAATTGATTCAATGAAAAGAAAGAATGTATAAAGTTGAAGACAAGTCATTTGAAATTATCCAGTCAAAGGAGAACAAGGAAAAATGAATGAAAAAGAATGAAGAAAGCCTATACAAATTATGAGATAGGATCAAGGAAACAATCCATGCCCGCCAAAAATTCAGCCCCCAACTATCTTCTTTAAGATACATTATAAAAAAGATGTCTAAAATCAAAGACAAAGAAAACATTTAAAAGCAGCAAGAGAGAAAAACTTCCTCAAGTAAAAGGGAAGGCCATCAGTGAATATCTTCACAGAAACCTTGTAGGCTAGGAGAGAGTGGGGTGATAGAGTCAAAGTGCTTAAAGAAAAAGAAAACTGTAAACCAAGAATATTTTACCTGGTACAGCTATCCTTTAAAATTAAGGAGAGAGAAAGATTTTCCTGGACAAAAAAGCTGAGGGGGTTTATTACTACTAGACCTGCCTTACAAGAAATACTGAAAGAGGAGTTTTTCAAGTTGAATTGAAAGGACACTAATTAGTAACATGACAACATGGAAATATAAAACACACTGCTAAAGGTAACTATATAGTCAAATTCAGAATACTCTAATACTATAATGGGGTGATGTATTCATCAATTAACTGTAATACAAAAGTTAAAGAATCCAAGTATTAAAAGTACCTCTAGCTACAGTAATTTGTTAATAGATATAATATAAAAAGATAAACATTGTGACATCAAAAACACCTAATGTGGAGGGGGTCCTAAATAATAGAGCTTTTGTATGTGATAGAAGTTATGTTATCAGCTTAAAATAGACCATTATAACTATGAGATATTTTAAGTAAGTATCATGGTAACCACAAATCCAAAACCTTCATTAGATGTGCAGAAGATAAAGGAAGAAAATCAAAGCATACTACTGCAGAATATCATCAATGCACAAAGGAATAAAGCAAGAAAGGAGTAATGAAACAGCTAAATAATCAATTAATAAGACATCGTTAGTAAGTTCTTCCATATAAATAATTACTTTATAAATGGTTGAAATTCTCCAATCAAAAGGCAAAGACTGGCTGAATGGATTTTAAATGCTACTTACAAGACACTTACATCAGTTCTAATAATACACAGAGGTTCAAAATTAAAGAATGGAAAAAGATATTTCATGCAAATAGATTTTCAGCCAAAACCTTTAGTAAGAAACAAAGAAGGTAGGGATGAGCGTTGGCTGAGCGTCATACTCATGATTTCAGCTTAGGTCATGATCTCATGGGTTGTGAGATCAAGCCCTGAGTCAGGCTCCATGCTCAGCGGTGAGTCTGCTTGAGATTCTCTCCTTCTTCCATTGTCCCCACACCTGCTCATGGCTAGAGAGAGAGAGTCATTATATAATGATAAAAGGGTTAGTTCTTCAAGAAGATATAAAAATTGTAAATATATATGCACTCAACAACAGAGCACCTAGATATATTAAACAAATACTAGCAAATCTGAAGAGAGAAATAGACAATATAATAGTAATAGGGGACTTTAATACATCACTTTTAATAATAAATATATCATCCAAGCAGAAAATCAATAAGAAAACACTGGACTCGAACTATACGTTAGATCAAATGTACCTAACAGATATATATATAGAATAGTCCATCCACCAGCAGCAGAATAAACATTTTTCCTAAGTGCACATGGAGCATTCTCAAGGATAGATCGTACATTAGATCACAAAACAAGTCAACAAATTTAAGAAGATTGGAATAATACCAAGTATCTTTTGACTAAATTGTTATGAAACTAGAAATCAATAACAGGAATAATAATGGGAAATTCACAAATATATGGAAATTAAAAAGTTCTCTTGAACAACCAATGTATCAAAGAAGAAATCAAAAGGTAAATACAAAATATTTTGTAACAAATGAAAATGGAAGCACGGTGTACCAAAACTTAGGGGATATAGCAAAAGCAGTTCTAAGGGGGAAGTTTATAGCAATAAATGCTTATATTAAGAACCAAGAAAGGTCTCAAATAAACAATCTAATTTTAACCTAACTTTAAGCTAGCTGAAGGACTAGGAAAATAAGAACAAAATCCAAAGTTAGCAGAAGGAAGGAAATAACAAAGATCGGAGTAGAACTAAATGAAATAGACACTAGAAAACCAATAGAAAAGATCAACAAAACCAATACCTGTTTTATTAAAGATTAAAAAAATGGCATACCTTTAGCTAGACTAAGAAAAAAATGAGAGAAAACTCAAATAAATAAAATCAGAAATGAAAGAGGAGACATTACAGCTAACACCACAGAAATACAAATGATCTTAAGAGAGCATTATGAATAACTAAGAAATTGGATAACATTGAAGAAATTGATAAATTCTTAGAAACAAACAACAGAAAGAATGAATCCTGAAGAAATAGAAAATCTGAACAGGCCGATAATGAGAAAAGAAATTGAATCAGTAATTTAAAAATCCTCAGCAAAGGAAACCCCAGGACCTGATGGCTTTACTCGTGAATTCTACCAAGTATTTAAAGAAGAATTAATACCATTTCTTCTCAAATTTCTCCAAAAAGTTAAAGGGGGGAGTAACTCCCAAAATCATCTTATGAGGCTAACATTATCCTAATAGTGAGACAAAGTCAGACAAAGACACCACAGGAAAAGAAAATCACAGGCCAATATCCCTGATGAACATAGATGAAAATGTTCTTAACAAAATGCTAACAAACCGAATTGAACATCACACTAAAGGATCACACTACATAATTGAGTTGGATTTATTTCTGGGATCTAAGGATGGTTCAACATACACAAATCCATAAACTACATTAACACAATGAAAGACAAAATTTATATGATTATCTTAATAGATGTAGAAAAAGTGTGTGACAAAATTCCACCTTTCATGATAAAAAAAATCTCCAAAAATTAGAAATAGAAGGAATTTACCTCACCATAATAAAGATCATATATGACAAATCTGCACTTAACATAATACTCAATGTTGAAAACCTGAAAACTTTTTCTCTAAGATCAAAAACTAGACAAGGGTTCTCGGTCATGTCACTTCTACTCTAAATGGTACTGGAAGTGTGAGTCAGAACAATTAGACTAGAAAAAGAAAAGCCATCCAAATCAGAAAAGAAAAGGTGAAATTGTCTCTAGTCAAAGATTATGTAATTTTACACACAGAAAATTCTTGAAGACTCCACTAAGATATTAATAAAAAAATTCAGCAAAGTTACAGGATACAAAATTGATGTATAATAACCAGTTGCATTTCTGTGCACTAACAACAAACTATTGGAAAGAGAAATTAAGAAAACATTTTCACTTACAAGAGTATAAAAAGCAATAAAACACTTAGGAATAAATTTAACCATTCTACTGAAACTATAGATACTGATGAAAAAAGAAAAGAGGAAGGACACAAATAAATGAGAAGTTATAAAGTCATCATGGAATGTATATTGTTAAAATATGCAGGCTACCCAAAGCAATCTACAAATTCAATACAACCCTATCAAAATTCCATTGGCAGTCTCACAAAAAGGAAAGAGCAATCTAGAATTTGTATAAAACTACAAAAGACCTTGAATAGCCAAAGCAATCTTGAGAAAGAACAACACTGCAGGTGTCACATTCTGACTTCAAACTATATTACTAAGATATAGTAATCTAAACAGTATAATACTGGCATAAAAATAGACACATAGGCCAGTGGAACTGAATTGAGAGCCCGGAAGTAAGCCCTTACATATACAGTCAACTGATATTTGACAAGGAATTCACACCCCTCAAAGGGGAAAGGACAGTCTCTTCAATAAAGTTGGGAAATTGGATGCCTGCATGCAAAAGAATAAAACTGGACCTCTATCTTACGCCACTCACAAAATTAACTCAAAACATATTAAAGACTTAAATGTAAGACCTGAAATTGTAAAACTACTGGGAGAAAACAAAAAGAAAAACTTTCTTGACGTTGGTTTTGACAATAATTTTTGGGGCTATGACACCAAAGCATAATCAATGAGAGCAACAATAAATAAGCACGACTATGTCAAACTAAAAGAACTGCCTCACAGCAAAGGAAACAATCAAAAAATTGAAAAGGCAACCTGTAGAATGGGTGGAAATGCTTGCAAACCATATGTCTGAAGAGGGATTTTTTTCCAAAATGTATAAGAAATATATACAATTCAATAGCAAAATACAAATAATCTAATTAAAAATGGGCAGTAGACCTGAATAGATATTTCTCCAAAAAAGATACACAAATGGCAGGCACATGAAAATGTACATGAAAAAAACAGGTACATGCAAAGATGCTCAACATCACTAATCATCAAGGAAATCAAATCAAAGCACAATGAGATAGACTGTCACACCTCTTAGAATGTCTTTTTTATCAAAAAGACAACAGGTAAGTGTTGGTGAGAATGTGGAAAAAGGGGACTTCTTATACACCGTGGGTAGAAGTGTACGGCCATTATGGAAACCACTGTGGAGATTCCTCAAAAACTACAAATAGAACTATCAAATGATCCAGCAATCCCACTTCTGGATAACGAAATCACTATCTCCAAAAGATATCTGCAGCCCCCCCATGTTTTTTCAAGCATTATTAACAATAGCCAAAATATTAAAAAAAACCTAAATGTCCATCAATGGATGAATGGTATATATACACAGAAGATGTGGTATATATACACAGTGGGATATTATCCAACTATGAGAAAGAAGGAAATACTTCCATTTACAACAGATGAACTTAGAGGACATTATGCTTAGAGGACATTATACTAAGTGAAATAACCCATAGGAAGTCCGATAGTGTGTAATCTCACTTATGTGTGGAATCTAAAAAAAGAAAAAATCTGATTTCATAGAAAAAGAGAGTAAAATGGTGGTTACCAGGGGCTGGAAGGTGAAGGAGATGGGGAAATGCTATTCAAATGTACAAGACTTTAATTATAAGGTTAATAAGCTCTGGGGCCCTAATGTACAACATGGTGACTATAATTAATAACACTGTGTTGTGTACTTGAAATTTGCTAAAAGAGTAAATGTTAGTATTCTCATCTCCCACATGCACAAAAGGGAACTATAAAAGGTGATGGATGTGTTGATCTGATTTTGGTATTCATTCACAAGGTATACTTATGTCAAATCATCACATTGTACACTTTAAATATATACAGTTTTACTTGTCAATTATACCTCAAAAAAGCTGAAAAAATTATAAAAAAAAACACTCAGCAAACTAGGAATAGAAGGGAACTTCCTCAATCTGACAGTGGGTTATTTATGAAAAATGCACAGTTAAAATTATATTTAATTGAGGAAGACTGAATCTTACTCTCAAAGATCAGGAACAAAACAAAGATGCCTTTTCTCGCCACTGCTATTTGACATTACACTGGAGGTTCTAGCCATTGCGAATAGGCAAGAAAAAGGAATGAAATGGGTCCTAATTTGATAAAGAAGTAAAATCATCTCTACTTCCAGATGACATAATCTTCTATATAGAAAATCCTAAGGATTCTGCTAAAAAGCTACTAGCAATAATTTGAAAAATCAATAATGTGGCATTATATTTTATACACTAACAGTGATAGAAAAATTCATTTATAATAACAGAAAGAACAAAATATACGTAAATAAATGTAACAACAACAAAAAAAAAACCCTGCAAGATTTCTACACTAAAACTGTATTGTTGAAAATTTTTAAATAAAATCTAAGGAAATGGGAATTCATATCATGTTCATAGATCAGAAGACTTCATATTGTTAAAACAGAAATACTCAACAAATTGATCTGCAAATTCATGACAATCCCTACAAACTTTCAGCTGTCTTTTTTGGAGAATTGACAAGGAACTCAACAGATGAAACAAATTTGAAAAAGGAAAACAAGTTTGAAAGACTTACATATTCTAATATCAAAACTGACTACAAAAACAAAGTAATTAAAATGGTGTGTTACTGGCAAAAAATAATTGATATATAGGTTAATGGTATAGAACTGACAGCCTGCGGTTAAACTCTCACATTAATGTATAGTTGATTTTTGACAAGAATGTCAAAGAATGAAAGAATAATCTTTCTGGATATCCACATGCAAAAAATCAATTTGTTCCCTTTATTACATCATACACAAAAAGGAGCTCAGTATGGATCTTGGACCTAAATGTTTGAGCTAAAACTATAAACTACTTGAAGAAAATATAGAATTACATCGTATGACCTTGGGTTAGGGAATTGTTTCTTACATGCAACACCAAAACACAAGTGAGAAAAGAAAAAAAATAGAGAAATTGGACTTTAAAGTACATTTACTTCTCAACAATAAAAGATACCTTAATTTTAAAAGTGAGTGAAGGACTGGAATACTTAGAATGTTAAATACTTAGGTATTTCTCCAAAGATATAAAAATGTCTAAGCAACACATTAATTAAAAGATCCTCAACATCATTAACTATGAGGGAAATGCAAATCAAAATCCCTGTAAGATACCACTTTACACTTGTTAAGATGGCTAAAATAAAAAAGTCAAACAATAACACATTTTGGAAAGGATCCAAAAATTTGAGCCCTCATACATTATATATGGAATGTAAAATAGTTCAGACACTTTGGAGAAAACAGTTTATCAGTTCCTTAAAATGCTCAACATAAATTGCCATGTGACCCAGCATTCCAATCCTAGATATAGATCCAAGAGAAATGAAAATATATGTAGACAAAAAAATTTGTAAATGAATGTTCATAGCAGCATTATCCACATAGCCAAAATGTAGAAACAACCTACATGTCCATTAACTAAAGAATGGATTTCTAAAATGTGGTATATCCATATGACAGAATATTATTCAGCAATAAAAAAAAAAAATGAAGTACAGATACTTACTACAACATAGAAGAACCTGAAATTACTCTGCTAGTGAAATTAGCAGTCACAAAGGATTACATACTGTGTGATTCCGTTTATGTGAAATATCCATTTAGGCAAATCCATAGAGACAGGAGGTAGATTAGTGGTTACCTGGCACTGGGGCAGAGGAAGAAGTGGGAATGGACAATGATTGCTAAAGACTATGGGGTCTCTTTCTGGAGTGATGAAAATGTTTTTTTAAAAAATTGATTGTAATAATGGCTGCACAACTCTCAGTATACCAAAACCCACCGAACTCTGCAATTTAAATGGATGAATTTTATGGTACATGAAATTTGTCCTAATAGTTCTGTAAAAAATGATTTTTTAAAAAAGCTATGGTGAGAACATAAAAGAAAAGCACTAACTAAACCTGGAGGTAAGAGATTTAAAAATGCTTCCTGAAAGAAGTGGCAACACATTGAGGCTTCATGTAACCAATGTAATTACTACAGTAGAAAAATAAGATGTTCTCTGACCAGAATAGTTTTCCAGCTAGATATTCTGAAACTAGATACTGGATAAGATCTCTAATTCTTATGAGTCTGACTTGGCAATTTAATCCTTTTTGCAATCTCATAGACAAAGGGCTTTCTAGACATTGAAATAGCAGATAAGAAGTTCCTGAGATGTGGAATAATCTAAGTAGACCCCGGAAATGCTTAGTGTCATTAGAAACAAAGATTAAAGATAGGAGTGGCATAAGATGAATCAAGAGAGGAAAGTAGGAGTCAGGTATAAAGTGCCTTAAATACTGTAATAGAGGGTTAGACTTTATTCTAAAGGCTATGAAGTCACTAAAATTATTAAAGGAAGAGGATGACATAGTCAATTTTTATACTAAGAAGGATATTGCTGTCTGAAGTAAGAGTAGACTGAAGTAAGCCAGATGCATAATTGAGACAGGAATATGAATTAGGATGTAGTTGCAATAAATAAAGGCCAAAAATTAATATGGACATTATCTGCAGTGGGAGAAGTTAAACTTAAAAAGTAGACAGGTGTGGAGTCTATAAGTGATAAAACTGAGGGAAATTGATGTTTGTAGGTAAAGGAGGTGACGGGGAAGAAATTTTTGTCTCTGGCAACTTAGTTAATGGTGATATCATTTTCTGATATAAGAAATATGGAAGAAGCATCAGGCCTATTGGCAGGAGAGACAAGAAGTTGAAGTTTGAAAATGATGAATTTGAGTTGCATAGAAAACAACTACATGGGGATGTACATGTATGCTGTGGGGTAAGGCGTGATGAATCTTGAGTTTGGAGAGCTGTTGGCCTGAAGATAATAGCTGAAGACATGGCATTGGATGAAATTATCCAGGAAGAATGCATATGGTAAAGAGGGGAGTAAGCTTAAGGATAGAAATCTGGAGAGCATAGAGGAACTAAGATTTAAAAAACAAAACAAAAACACACACACACAAAAACAAAAACAAAGCAAAAACAAAACAACAACAACAAACAGAAAAAGTGATGTCAGAAAAGCCAAGAAATTAAATTTTCAAGGGAGAGGTGGTCAACTGATCAACTCTTCCAGAGACCTTAAGTATCTCAAAAGCTGGAAAATGTTCTCTCCCTCCATAAGCAAATACAGTTGATGATGATGTTTACAGGGTTGTTTCAAAGAAGTTGTAGAAATGAGAAGCTAGAATAGTGAAAGAATAGTGAATAGAAACTTTAACAGAAAGGGGAGAAATCTACACTGAGAGAGACATTGGGGAGGGTATGTTACCCCTATTCTCTGAGAAGTTGAGTGGGAAGAAGGGATGTCTCTATGTGTTTCCCTTCTCTCTGCTATCATTCAGGAACTCAGGTATACCTCCTATGAGGCACAGAAGGACACACAGAGTATACGTTATCAGCCAGTACCTCCAATGATGGAGCCACAGCATGGTTTGTAAGATGCTTTTCCCTGATTCAGTGAATATGTCTTATAGCTAAATTTAATAGGCACCTCGAAAGTATGGGACAAAGTTATGCAATGAAGCTGAGAGTGCATTGGGCTCCTTCAGAGAGAAGGTGTGCTGCATTTCCATCAGCTCATGTCTGCTCCCTAAAAGAATAATTTTCTAATGCACCATTGCTTAAATTCTAGAATAGCATTACTATCTGCATTACTTTTGCTAAATACTCCATGTATCTCTGTTTTAAAAGGCCCATCTTCCAATATACTGTATTTGATTTGCCTTAAGACAAGGGCCAAAATTCTCATAGGAATTAAAGGACCAATGTGTTGACACAAGAATATAGTAAAGAATTGCATGTACTCTGGGACGCCTGGGTGGCTCAGTCAGTTAAGCATCTGATTCTTGGTTTCAGCTCAGGTCATGATCTCAGGGTGGTGAGATTTAGCCCCACCTCAGCTCTGTGCTCAGAGCAAGAGTATGCTTGAGATTCTCTCTCTCCCTTCCCCCCCTCATCCCCCCCAAATAAATAAATAAATCTTAAAAAAAAAAAAACAAAAACAGAATTGCATGCATTCTGCTAACTACCATCATGCCCACATACTCTTTGAGAGGACAGCAAATAAGTCATTTTTGCTGTGTGTATGGTCAAAATTTCCTTATTATATATATATTTTTCTAAATGCCCTCTCTCCTTTCCACGGTAGCTTCATGAAATTCAGTTTTAAAAGCAGTATGTACTAGAGCTGAAATTGAATACTTGCCACTCTAGTTGCACCTACTGTGTGTTGTGTTTTGTCAAGCTCACCAACTAATTTTAAGTCTTGACAAGATAGAAACCATATTTTACATAGCTCAGGTCCTAAAACCCTGCACTCAGCAAAGTGCCCTGAACACAGCAGGTGCTTGTTATTTCAAGTTGAAGATTCAAATGATAATGATACCGCATCAGCCTTCCTGCAGACAAACTTGGAGTAGGTGCATATACATAGTGCTGGAGCTCTAAGTATCATCTTCCCAATCACAACCACTATGCTTTCAAGTGCCCACCCACCCAACCAGGGAAACAGTATATATATCTGAGGACTTGATGTGAAGATCTTATCCTCAGATTAAGAAGCAATTGCCTTTCACTATCTACAAATGGAATCCAGAGATGAATTTCGAGAAAATTCTTACATGTTATTTCTAATCAATGTCTTTATTTTACCTGGGATATATAACTATCTACTTTGCATTGTGATTCAGTAAAAGAAAAACGAAAAGCTCAGCCAGAAATAACGTTAATTCTCTCCTGGGTATAAAGTCATGGAAAGAAAACTACCGTGGTTTTGGATGGGTCTCTGGATTCCTCTCTTAGGGCTGCTCTAACTAGATACTGTGAACTGTGAGCTTACACCACAGAAATGTATTGTTTCACAGTTCTGTAGACTAGAAGTCCAAGATCAAGATGTAGGCAATCTTAATATTTTTTGAGGACTGTGAGGGAGAATCTCTTCCATGCCTCTCTCTTAACTTCTGGTGGTTTGCTAGCAATCTTTGGCATTCCTTTGCTGGGAGATATATCACCCTGATTTCCACCTTCATCTTCACTTTGCATTCTCTCTGTGTCTGTTTCTGTGTCCAAATTTCCCCTTTTTATAAAGATACCAATCCTATTTGTTTAAGGCTCATCCTAACAACCTCACTTGAACTTGATTACATTCTGAAAAGGCCCTATCTCCAAATAAGGTCATTTCTAAGGTACAGGGTCATCAGGACTCCAAGTTTTTTTGGGGGGGAGGGCTGATGCAACTCAACCCATGACCATCTCATCCTAGTGTGTCCCATGCACAGGGTTACTTTAATATTAATAATATGCATATATGGTTTTATTTCTTTCCACCATAAAACAACTTTCTCATTACATGATTAGCCCAGCTGCTGCCTGAAAAGAGAGACTCAGGAAGCAAAGGATCATCAGAATGGGAAAGGAAATGTTCGACTGCTAAAGGGAAGTTAGGTACACTTGCAGGGAGGACAGCTGGTGGGCACGGCTTGCTCAGGTGAAGAGGAGCTGAAGAGGTTGAAAGAGTGGGCAGACTCTTTAATGCTTGTTTCCGAAACGCTAAATGGAATCTGGCCGTCAAAGTTACAGTCTGAGCATCTAGTGCCCACTTCACAGGGTCACCATCTGGAGGGGCTGTTGGCTATAACCCTAGGAAGTTTCTGAGCCCTTGTTTCTTGACAGTAATAGCTACCATGTCCTCGGATCTTACTGTATCCTAGGTAGCGTGTTAAGTACTACCTTACATTATTGCATCCTGTACTCTTCAGCATCCTTCACTCAAGCTTAGCTCTGAGACAGCCTGCACAGATGAGAAAATGAGGTTCGTAGTGGTTAGCTGTCTTTTCCAGCGCTGTTAGGCCAGAGTTTGAATCCTGGTTATTTGAGCTCAGAGTTTCAGTCTTCGACCCATCATTGCCCTTTCCTCTTTCTAGTTCATGCTAGTCGAGCCATGGGGTGTGACTGCACCCCTAGACTGCAGTCCATATGCATTGCCCAACTGGAAAGCATGGTGCACTAGGAACATCTCAGGGTCCTGAGTTCTGTTACCAGCTGCTGAGCCTATTCTGTCTTTCCTTTTGTTAAGAGTCAGTACTGGGCGGCATACACACACATCAGCAGAGTAGGTGTGAACTTTTACTTTGTAGGAAAGACACCTCTGGTTCTTTTCCCATCTTCCACCTGCCATAGACTAAATGCTTGGGCCCTACTCCTCAAATTCATATGTTGAGACTTAGTCCCCAGTGTGATATTTGAGGGTGTAGCCCTTGGGAAGTGATTAGGCCTTGAGGGTGGGGTCCTGAAGAATGGAATGAGTACCCTCATAAGAGACCCCAGAGAGCTCCCTTGCCCCTTCCGCCATGCGAGGACACAGTAAGAAGACACCTTTCCATCTATGAACCAGGAAGTGGGCTCTTGACAGACACTGAATCTGCCTGCACCTTGATCTTGGACTCCCCAGCCTCCAGAATGGTGAGAAATGTATGTTTGCTGTTAAAGCCCCCTAGTTTGTGGCATTCTGATACAGCATGGACTAAGACATCACCATAACCCCAGTGCCCTCCAGTACCCCAGTGTGTAACTTTAGAGAAGATGGCCTTTGGTTTTATTTCCTCTCTTTCTTCAACTTCAAATCTCTTACTTTGCTTTTTTTTTCTTTCTTTTCTCCTACAAAGCATAAGGCAGCCAGACTTCATTTGACTGTGCTTTACTGTAGAAGGATCGTTGACTATATAAGTGCAGTTTAGGGAATAAGATTTGTTAGCTAACTTCCGTTTTTCATAACTGATTTGGTGACTGAGCTTTCAACAGTTTTCAAAAAGCTATGGGGAAATGTGCATGAATAGAAGCATTCATGTGTGTGAGTGTGTGTATGTGTGTGTGTGGGTGTGAGAGAGAGAATTTGTATATTCAAAATATATAGTTCAGTTAATAGAGATAAAGTTATTTTTTATTTTCTAAAGCAGACCACCCTCCAAGTCCATCATCACAGCCTAACCTTAAAGACAGTCCTGACATTCCTGCAGGAAAAAATAAACCAGCCAGCACCCTTACCTCCCCGACCTGGACACACAGGACTTCTTGCTTTATAGAAAAATGTGATATTATTAAGAAAAATAAGCTTTTCTGTGACATATTTGTAACCCGTGAAGTTAGTGTTAATGTTAACTAAGGTGATTATATTCTCTAGTCATATGTCACTGGGGTTAAGGAAAAGGAAGAGGAGGGCCTATGTGGTTATAAGCTGGCCAGCACAGCGTAAGTCCTTTAGAATAAAACAGCCTTAGGGGAAGGAGAGCAGGGCCAGCACACAGTGTTCACAAAAGTCAGACCGCTGAGAATAGGAATATAAGCATTAGTGTTGCAGACATCTGAAATACCTGAGTGTGTTGGGTTTGAAATTCAAAAGTCCTAATTCAAGGCTTTCTCTTAGATATTTTACCCTAAGAGTACCACAGGTACCATGACTGACAAAATACAGCCAGGCTTTTTTTTTATTTTATTTTATTTTATTGAAATATACATATTCAGAAAAGTGTTCCTACCACAAACTTGAACATGTGTGTGTACAGCACCCAGATCAAGAAACAAAATATTATCTGTGCCTGGAAATTCCCTCATTCTCCTTTCTAGTTTTTCTCCTTTCCCCTCCACACTATGCTGAGAATCACACTTAAAAAAAAATGGGTATACCTGGGGTGGCTCAATGGGTTAGGCGTCTGCCTTAGGCTCAGGTCGTGATCCCAGGATCCTGGGATCAAGCCCAGCATCTGGCTCCCTGCTCAGCGGGGAGTCTGCTTCTCCCTCTCTCTCTGCCCCTCCCCCTGCTTGTGCACTCTCTCTCTCTCTTTCTCTCTCTCTCAAATTAATAAATAAAATCTTAAAAAAAATTGTGCCTACACACTTTTATTTACCTGGAGGCAAACCACAGGAACAACATATGAGCATATGAGGGAAAAAACATTATACAGTCCATCCGGGAGCTTGGCGTGAGGACCGACACCTCCACGGATGATCCAACAGTTTAGAGCAGCTTTCTGGGGCTCCTGTGCTGACGGGCTAACATGTTGAGGTGCTCATCCTGGAATTTCAGCATATATAGAGTCAGCCTATAGAGGTCCTCGCTTTGCAGGTTACTTGTGCTTTTTTCTCCTCAGAACATGGATTAGACAAGCATTTGAAATGATAACTATGCACCTACAAGGTCAGTCTCAGCTGGTGAATCTTTAATTGGGGTAGATGCCTGTGCTTTCCATCTTTCCTTAGGCCCATTCCACCCACCCTCCCTATTCTCTGGGCTCCTTGTCTTAGTACATGGTATTTCCCTAATATTATAGAGCATTTTCTCTCTGGGCATAATTTCAAGCACAGACTTAAAAATGGTTAATATTTTTAGATAATGTCTCTGTCAATGTCTCAGGCAGCTTGTGAAGGTGAACTTATACCACTCCTTATGTTGTCTGTAAGACATATAGTTATCCTAGCTATATCTTTTGACCAGTATTAATATTTTTTTACTTTATAGTTTTCACTCACAATAATTCATGTGTGTAAAAAAATATTTTTCAAAACATTTGTTAATCAGAGGTAAAATCCATATAAAGTGCTGTGGTTAGAAAAAGATTAGTGTTTCTGATCAGTAAAAAAGTTTCCCCAAATTCTGTCTCTCCTACACTGAGAAATCATAGCTATCAGGGATGGTGCAGCTTGAGGGAAATCTGTCTATCCTCACCCCACATGAAAAACATGAACAAATGAACGAATGAAGAGCTATTTTGTACCTTTAGCAAACTACTGCAAACAAAAATTTATCCTTGAGTACATATTACATTTCGAGCGGACAAAATTCAAGACTAATTCAAGATTAATTCAAGGACTAATTCAGCCACACCCTAGATAAACTTGACAAGTTATCTTAGCTCCTAATAGTCTGTTTTATCCCCATAAAATGTGTTTTCAGCCTTCCCTGTCAGCATGAGGACTGGTTGAGATCTGTGAGTCCATTGTCACAGTGAAGTGCTCTACAAAAATAAATTACCAGGTCTCTCCTCATGTTGCCCTGGGGCCAAGAGAGGGGCACTCTCTTTGAGTCATTATTTTGCCTCAAGAAATCTATTGGGTTACTACACAAGGAGATGTAGTTTCTTGCTAGAATTATAAGCTGTCTTTGTAAATAAAAAGATCACCACCAATCCATCCTATATACCACAGGAACTCTACCCAGTTTTGACATAATGTGGATCCTTTGATTCTTAAGACAATAGGCCATTTACCAACTGGTGGCTGGAAAAGATGCTTTCTTTGGCAATGGAAACACACACACACAGTTTACTGGCCCATGAAGCGATCATAACCTGAACTCTGGAATCACGACCACAATTTTAAAACTAACTGAATTAGACAGACATTCTGGAACATATGCTCTATTTCTATGGGATAGGCAAGGATCTCACTCCATCTGAATATCTAATTAGCTTTTCTTAATTACATTAACAGAATGCCTATTACAAGGATATTTTTTAGGAGGAAGGGGAAAAAAAACAGTTATCTATAAGCAAACAGAATTCTGATGTCTCTGTGAAACTCAGATCTATCTTCTTGAAAACTGTCATTCTCTAATCCTCATTTGATGTGAATTGCACACAGGGAGATTATATAGCTTTGTCATTAATAGAACACGTTTTGCAATCAGACATCCTGACTCTACTGTTTTCTAGCTGTGTGATCTTAGGAGTATAAATTACCGGGTCTGTGTTCCTCCTTTGTAAATAATAATATCTGCCTTGGAGTGCTGTTGTGAGGTTTAAATGAGATAATATACAATAAAGCTTAGAACAGTGTCTAGCACATGGTAGGTACTCATTCAGCTGAAGCTTTTATTATTATTCGCTTCGCATCTACTTACAGAGACATTAAGGAGTGAATTGATTCATTTCCATTTTCCAGCGCTAACATTTCTTCTGGTCTTCTAGCAACACTGCCTTCTCAGGCATGCTCTCTATATTCTAAATTGTTGGGGGGGAAAGAAAAATCCACATGATCCAAATTATTTCGTGCCATTAAAGCACTTATGTTCTAAATGATGGGCAATCAAATCTCACGCTTCAAAGACTAGCTTGATCGTTAAAAAGTCTCCATTCTTTCTAAATGTGGGTGCTCCATAGCGGATGGTGCTGTCAGTGATATAGTGTCCTTCCTACAATGAGCAAGGATGGTTTAAAAGGGCCTTACCTTTGCAAAGCAATTTCCTTGCTAGTTAAGAGTGTGTGCTCAGAAGTCAAATTATGCAGGTTATAGTCCAGCTCCTTCATTTACTTATTGTTTAACCTTGGGTAAGTCATTAAATTTCTCTTCTCCTTAGCTTCTCTAGCAGTGAAATGGAAATATTGGCAGTAATTACCTCAACACGTTGTTGTGAGTGTTCAATGTGGTAATGAGAGGATGCATATAAAGCTTTTAGCCATGCCTGGCCCATAGTTTTACTACTAATTTTATTATCAGTTATAATGTTATTTTTACCAGTGTCTATTTGTTTGTGCCCTATTCATGGCATAAAAGGCCACTGAATCCTGAAGGTTTACATCACCAGAGGGTAATAACCCCATTGTTGTTTTTAAGAAAACTGGAACGACCCCCATTACAAACTTAGAATATCATTCCAAACTGTTAAAGAGAAAAGTGAATATCTGTGATTCCAGCAAATGGAATCTCATGGTCCATCTCATGACATAACAGAGGTTTAAATAATTAAGTGAGAGCTATGGACAGGCTATGGGAGTCTGAACCTCATTTTGTATTTTCTCCTCATTGATATCAGAATATTGCCACTGGGTATTATTGCCTGTAGCTTCTCTAAGGAAATATACGTGTACATACTAACCCATGTTCCAGATACACATCTCTCAGGCCAACTGTGTGTCTTGAGCCAGACATGTGTCCATAGTGATGTCTCTAACTAACCCATATCCACATTGATTATTCTAGTCTTCATTCCTTTCTTATTTATATGTAACCTCCCACTTCCACAGTGAGCAACCTGGCTCCCACCATCTGCTGTCATGTTAGTCGTTCACTTCAAATACAAATGTATGGCAATTCACAGTGCTCACCATAGCGCTGTGAATTGTGTGAGACTGTTGAATCGCAGACCTGTACCTCTGAAACAAATAATACATTATATCTTAAAAAAAAAAAAAAAAGAAGATAGTAAGAAGGGAAAAATGAAAGGGGGGGAATCAGAGGGGGAGACGAACCATGAGAGACTATGGACTCTGAAAAACAAACTGAGGATCCTAGAGGGGAAGGGGGTGGGGGGATGGGTTAGCCTGGTGATGGGTATTAAGGAGGGCACGTACTGCATGGAGCACTGGGTGTTATACGCAAACAATGAATCATGGATCACTACATCAAAAACTAATGATGTAATGTATGGTGATTAACATAACATAATAAAATAAAATTTTAAAAAATGTATGGCAGTATCAGAATTGTCAGTCTGCACTCCTGTGGGAACATCTTTATCAAGTGGAACACAGTGCTTATGTACACTCTCTTGCCTTTAGTCTTACAGAATCATTTCCAGTTGCATAGGTCAGCACCTGTGCCCCTCACCTCCTTCAGTGAGGTGTTCCATAGATTTGTAATGCAGTCAGATTGTTTTGTCCATGTCTGCATTCCATCATGAAATCCTGTGACCTTCTAAATGGATTTATTTATTTTTATTTATTTTTTTTTTATTTTTAAGTAGGTTCCATGTCCAGCATGGAGCCCAATGCAGGGCTTGGACTCACAATCCTGAGATCAAGACCTGAGCTGAAATCAAGAATCAGATGCTTACCGACTGAGCCACCCAGGCACCCCTTAAATAAATTTCTAAAAAAAAATTACATACAGGGCAACCTTCTCGGGTCCCCTCCCTCTTTGGGAGCTTTGTATGATCACTTAACCACTTTGCTATCGCTCAATAAATCTTACTTTACTGCCCCCCCCAAAAATTATATACATCAAGTTTCACTCCTTAATGATGTAAAGTTCTATGCTGTAAAGTCTTCTGGATTTTGACAAGAGCATAGTATCATATACTTGCCATTATAGTGTCATACAGAGTATTCTCAACTCCCTAAAAAAAGTGTTCTGTGCTTCATCTATTCAACATTGCACTCCCCAATCCCCCTAGTACCCATTGATTTTTACTGTCTCTTTAGTTTTGCCTTCTCCAGAATGTCATATAATTTAAATCAGAGAGTATGTAGTCTTTTTGAGACTGGCTTCTATCACTTGGAAATACATATTTAAGGCTCACCCATGTCTTGGTTCATTTATTTTTATCTTTTCCACTACTCCCCACCCTCCACCCCCTGGTTCCTGGACACTACCATTTTAGTCTTTGTTTCTTTGAATTTGGCTTTTTTAGATGCCGTATGTAAGTGATCTCATACAGTATTTGTCTTTCTCCATCTGACTTATTTCACTTAGCAGAACACTTTCAAGGTCCATCTAAACAGGTCTTAAAATCAGTTGTATAAACAGCTAAGAGTGCTTTTGCTGGATCTTGTGGCGAGACCATGTTTAGCTCTGTAAGAACCTGCTATACCATGCTGCAGAGTTGCTGGGTGATTTGCATTCTCTTCAGTAATGAAGGAGGGTTCTTCTTGCTCTACATCCTTGCCAGCAATTGGTATTATCAGGTTTTTTTTTTTAATTTTAGCCATTTTAATAAATATGTATTAGTATCTCATTGTTTTAATTTGTAATTCTCTAATGACAAATGATGTTGAGAAATTTTTTTATATGTTTCTTTCCTATCAGTATATTTTCTTTGTCGAGGTATCTGTCTGAACTTTTCCCCAGTGGGGTTGTTTGTTTTTTCATTGTTGGCTTTTAAACGTTCTTTGTGTATTTTTACTGTGAGTCTTTCATCAAATATGTGTTTTACAAATATTTTCTCCCAGTCTGTGGCTTTCTTTCCATCCTCTTAATAGTGTTTCCCTCATAGTAGAAGTATTTGATTTTGATAAAGTCAAATTTATCACTTTTATTCTTTTGTGGATCCTTGTCTTGGTGTTATATCTAAAAATTCAAGCTTAAGGTCCAAAAAATTTTCTCTTGTTATTTTTTATTTTTACAGATTTCATTTTACATTAAGGTCTAAGATTTATTTTGAGTTCATTTTTGTGAAAGGTGTAAAGTTGGTGCCTATGTTCATTTCTTCCTTTTTTCCTTCCTTCCTTCCTTCCTTCCTTCTTGTTTTCTTTTTTCTTTTCTTTTCTTCTCTTTCTTTCTTTCTTTCTTTCTTTCATTCACATATGGTTGCCCAGTTGTTTCAGCTGAAAGACCATCCTTTTTCCATGGAATTGCCTTTGTGACTTTGTCAAAGATCAGTTGACTGTATTTTTTGAGTCTTTTTCTGGGCCTTCTCTTCCATTCCATTAATCTCCATGTCTTTTTTTTTTTTTTTCTGAATACCATACTATCTTCATTACTGTACCTTCATAGTAAGTCTTGAAAATGGATAACATGAATCTTTCCTCTTTGTTTTTCTTCTCCAGCACTGTGTTAGCTCTTTTAGATCTTGTGACTTTCCACATAAATTTTAGAATCAACCTGTCAAAATCTGCAAAATAGATTGCTGGATTTTAATTGGAATTTTGTTGAATGTAGAGATCAAGTTGGAAACAACTGACATCCTAATGATAGGAAGTCTCCCAATCTATGAACATGGAATATCTCTCCACTTATTTAGATTTTTGTTTTCTTCAGAGTTCTGTAAGTTTTTGCAAATAGACATGCTATATATTTTTAGATTTATGACTAAGTATTTCATGGCTTTAGTTTTATTGTAACAAGAATGTTTTGTTTGTATTCAAATTCCAATCATTAATTGCAGGTATATAGGAAATAAGTTAACTTTCATAGATTAAAGTTGTATTCTGCAAACTTACCATGTGTGCATGTTTATTTGTTCTGGGAATTATTTTTTGTTGCTACTTTATTTTTTTTCTATATAGATAATAATGTCAGTTTTATTTTTTCCTTTCTAATCATATATATATATTTTTTTTCCATTGCACTAGCTATATATATATATATATTGCACTATATATTTGTCCTATATATATATATTCTATATTCTAATCATATATATATATATTTTTCCTATTGCACTAGCTAGGAATCCACTATGGTGATGAATATGAGTGGTGAGAGTCGACATCCTTGCCTTGATCTTGGTCTTAGGGGAGAATTGTCCAAAGTATGTGATTATATGATTTTTTTTCTTCTTAAGTTAGTTGATATCATGGATTACACTGATTAATTTTCAAATGCTGAACCACCCTTGTATACTTGGAATAAATTCAACTTATCATGGTCTGTAATTCTTTTATACATTATTGAATTCAATTTGCTACTATTTTGTTGAGGATTTGTGCATCTATATTCATAAGTTATTTTGGTGTATGGTTTTCCTTTCTTGTAATGTCTTTATACATTTTAGTATTGGGGTAATGCTGGCCTTATAAAATAAATTAGGAAGTGTTCCCTCTGTATCTATTTTCTGGCAAAGATTGTTGAGAATTGGTATCATTTCTTGCTTAAATGTTGGGTAGAATTCATTAGTGCTTTCTTTTTTGGAAGGAGTTCTTTGTTTTCTATTTTGAAAAGTTCCTAGTTATTGGCTCAATTTCTTTAGCAGCTATAGACCTATTAAGATTATGCCCCTTTTGTGAGTTTTGATTGTGTCTTACAAGAAATTGGCTCATTTCATCTATGTTATCAAATTTGTTTACAAATAAGTTGTTTATAATGTTACTTTGTTATCATTATAATACCCATGAGATCAATAGTAATGCCCCATTTTTCATTTCAGATATTAGAAATTTGTGCCTAGATAAAGGTTCGTCACTTTTATTGATAATGTGAAAGAACTAAATTTTGGTTTCATTGATTTTTCTCTATTGATACCCTGTTTTCAATGTCATTGATTTTTATTCATCTTTTCTTCTGCTTACTGAGGCTTAAATTGCTCTTCCTTTTCCAGTTTTCATAAAATGGAAATTTGGGTTATATATTTTGGATTTCTTCTTTTCTAATATATATATTAATACTATATATTTCTCTCTAAATACTGTTTTTGCTATATCCTACAGATTTTGATAAGTTGTGCTTTCATTTTCATTAGTTCAAACTACTTTTTTTTTTGAGAGAGAGAGAGAATAGTGGGGGGGGGGAGGGGCAGAAGAAGGAGAGAGAGAATATCTCAAGCAGGCTCCACACTCAGCACAGAGCCTGACATGGGGCTTGACCCTGAAATCATGACCTGAGCCAAAATCGAGAGTTGGATGCCTAACCAACTGAGCCACCCAGGTGCCCCAAAAATATTTTAAAATTTCTCTTGAGACATCTTTGTCCTATGTGAAGTTTAGAAGTGTGTTACTTAATTTCTAAAAATTTGCAGATTTTCTAGCTTTTTGTTATTGATTTCTAGTTTAATTTCATTGTGGTCTAAGACCATATTTTTATGATTTGTAGTCTTCTAAATTTTTTAAGGTGTGTTTTATGATCTGGTCCAGAATATGGACTTTATCATCAGTAAATGTTCCATGTAAGCTTGAGAAGAAGTTAGCTGTTGCTGTATGGAGAATTCTATAATTGTCAAATAGATCAAGTTGATTGGTACTGTTTAGCTGAACTTGATTCTTAGTGATTTTCTGCCTGTTTGATATATCAATTACTAAAAGAGGGGTGCTAGAGTCTCCAACTATCATAGAGGATTTGCTAATTCTATCAGATTTTTGCCTAACATATTTTGATGCCACATTGTTAAGTGCATACAGCTTTCCTTACAGCTTCATTATTTTACTTATTCTTTCTCTGATGACCTTTCTATTTGTATGTAGATCTGAGTTTTCGTTGTGAGGAGTTTCATTTTCATTTTCCCTGAAGGGTTTTGTTTTTTGTTTTTTGGTTTTTTTTTTATCATTTCTTTCAGGGTAAGTATGCCACCAATAAATTATCTGCTTTTATCTTTGAAAATCTTAATTTCTTCTTTGTTTTTGAAGGATCATTTCACTGGACATAGAATTCTAGTTGGAATTTCTTTTTTCTACACTTTAAAGATTTCATGTCACTCTTTATGCCAGCATGGTTTCTGCCCAGAAACCTGCTATATTTATTATCCTTGTTCCTCTATAAGTAAGGTGGCTTTATTCCTCCCTCTGACTTTCTTTAAGATTTCTTTCTGCCTTTGATTTTTGCTTTTGATTTTCCATTTCTAGGAATATGATTTTCCTAGGTGTGCTTTTTGGTATTTATGTCCCTTAGTGTTCTTTGAGCATCCTGGATCTGTGGTTTAGCATTTGTAATGAAGTTTGGAAAGTTTTCAGATATTGTTACTTTAAATATTCTTTTCTGCTCATTCTTCCTTCTCCTTCTGTTATACTAATTAAGTGTATGTTCCACCTTTTGAAATTATCCCATGGTTCTTTAATTTTTTTTAAGTACGCCCCATGCAGTACTGGGGACACACTCATATTTTTTACAAGTTATTTATTTATTTGTTTGTTTTTAGCAATCTCTACACCCCATGTGGGGCTCAAACTCATGACCCCAAAGTCGCATGCTCTTCTGACTGAGCCAGCCAGGCACCCCATCGCATAGTTATTTAATATTTTTTCATTACTTTTTCTTTTTGCATTTCAGCTTGGGAAGTTCTATTGACTTATGTTCAAGCTCACTGATGCTTTCCTCAGTTCTGTCCAGTCTACTAATGAAACCATCAAAGACACTGTTCTCTTCTATTACAGTGTTTCTCATTTCCAGCATTTCCTTTTGATTATTTCTTAGTATTTCCATCTCTGTGCTTATATTACCCATCTGTCTGGGCTGTGTTTAATGTTTGTTCATGCCAGATGCTTCAAATTCTTCTGGTGTCCTAGTTTTTGTCTTTCCTCTAGACATCTGGCTTCCCTAAGAAATTTTCCTCAGAGACAGTCTGTATAAAAAATTCACTATGAGATCCATTTTAATTTAAAATACGACTATTTAGGAACCTAGATTTTAAAAGGTGATCTAGTGGCCAAAGTACTTGAAACAATGCAACTAAACAGATTACGTGGTTCTGAAATTTAAATTCCTTGTCTTTTTTACTTTATTAAGATTTTTATTTATTTATTTGAGACAGAGAGATAGCAAGAGATAGAGCATAAACAGGGGAGTGAGGGAGCAGGGGAGAGGGAGAAGCAGGCTCCCTGCTGAGTAAGGAGTCCGACGTGGGACTCGATCCCAGGACCCTGGGATCATGACCTGAGCTGAAGGCAGACGCTTAACCGACTGAGCCACCCAGGTGCCCCTTCTTTTTTCAATATAAAACTAATGAATTGTTGAACACTACATCAAAAACTAATGATATACTATTATATGTTGCCTAACTGAATATAATAAAAAAGTAAATAAAACTATAAGAAGAAGACAATTCTAGATGTTCATATTCTCATTTCTAGAGCTTTATAAAAACTGCCCCTCTTAAACAAACAAGCAAAAAATCAATCTGATCAGGGGGTGAAGAAAGAAGAATACAAAGATATACAATAACAGAACTATTTTAAAATCCACCTGACGATGAAAAATACAAGGAAAATTTTTGACTGTTCATATCCTTCTTTAAGTAGGGTGTTCCCAATTAATTTCCTCACCAACCAGAAGGCAGCAGGAGTTTATGAGGTTCTATACTAGAGAGAAACAGTGAATTAGGGACCAGACTCTTCATCATATGCCCATTCACTTGACAAACATTTACCTAGTGATTTCTCTTTGCCAGGCATTGTAAGGAGTCTTACAAACTCATCCTGTGAAATTATGCAAATCATTTTATCTCTTTGAGTTTCAGCTTCTATAACAGCAAAATTAAGAGAATTATATTTGTCCACAGTCCTTAGCATGAGGTTCAAATGAGATAGTGATTGTGGGTGTCATTTGAAACACATATGATAGCATATAAGTGTATAGTTTTATTTATTTTTTAGTTTATTTAAACTAGAGTTTACACACATTCCAAACAAACACGTGTAAACACATTAGTTTATATATATTATGTTTATATATAAAAGAGGATATTTGAACTACATTTTAGAAGCTTGGTAGGTATTATGCTTTTTCATTAGATTTACTTATCTGACTTCTTACTTCCATAATACCACCAACCCCCCCCCCCCCCGCCAAGATTCCTTACATTTGCTTTTCTCCTGGAATAAAAGCTCCGTTTTCCTGGCTCATTTTTGTGATCCATCATTCTATAACTTTGACCTTGATTTTTACAAAAGTAGAGGATTTCTTAGTGGTGTCTAACATTTTAGACAGGCAAAACTTGCCATCCTTTTGTGGTGCAGATGGAAAAGTTGAGCCAAAGAACATTCCTGAGTGAGTCAAGGACAGGGTTTAGAGGAAGTGACACTAAGCTTTGGTCCATACAGCTACCTTCCTATAAAATGCACAGACCCGTCCTATGAAATGCACAGACCCATTAAGTCTGCAATTAATAACAGTAACATCAGGTTTTAGATCATAGTGTTCCTGCTTCTTGGAGCTATTCATGGAAGCTACTGAGCTGTAGCCACCATCTCCTCCCTGTGGCATTATTCGTTGGTTTCCTGTAAAGGTATTATACAGAAAGAGTGATTTACCTGTATCTACTTCCCTCACATGGACAGAACTCTTCAGCCAGAATTCTGAGCCTAATTTCCACCCATTATGCTTACTGGAGCAATATGCTGTGCTGTCCAGAGTAGATAAAAACCGGAGACTCTTTCTGTATTATACTCATTGAATGACTTGGAAATAAATTAAGTTTTAAGCACAGCAAATGAATAGCTGCAAGGTGTGTTGGTTTATCATAATATACCAACTCTCTCCTTTTTCCAGAAATTTAGTCATTATGCACGGCAAGTTTCCTCAGTGGAAGCTGGATGGAACATTGCACAGGACATCTAAACTTTAAGAAAAAAGCATTTGTCTGGCCTCCTGGAGGCTATTAACATATCCTGCTGTCTTTTAATTACAGCTTCTCCCTTTGCACTAGAACCCCACAATGACATGTCTTTAAATGTCATTCAAAAATTAAGAAGACCAGACCCAGGGGGTGAAAAGGCAGAAAACTGAAGAAAGAAACAATTGGGGAAAAAACAAAACTTCCTTGGAAGCAGAACATGTAATTGCATTTAATTTTTATCCTAGAGAATAAAAAATAAGAGCATTCTAAAATAAGGTCATTGGACAAAAAATTACATATGTTTTTGCATAAAATAATGGAATCTTAGGGAAAACAAATAAGAAATGGATGACAGAGATAAATTGTATTTTTACAAAACATGAAGCAAACATCAGAATTACCCTTCCCCTAATTTTTATTCATCCTTCACATGATCTACAGAAGCTATAGAAAAACAGAGCAGTCGGGACGCCTGGGTGGCTCAGTCGGTTAAGCGTCTGCCTTCGGCTCAGGTCGTGATCCCAGGGTCCTGGGATCGAGTCCCGCATCGGGCTCCCTGCTCCGCGGGGAGCCTGCTTCTCCCTCTGCCTCTGTCTCTCTCTCTCTCTGTCTCTCATGAATGGATGGATGGAATCTTTAAAGAAAGAAAAAGAAAGAAAAAAAAAAAAAAAAAAAAAAAGAAAAACAGAGCAGTCTTGGTTCCAGTCTTCTCTGTTATTGTTAGGATTGGGGTCCTCTTGCCATTGAGTTAAATAGTAGACCATTTGTGGCAAAATAAATATCAATACAGTAATTAGTAAAATGACTTATCAATAATGAGAACAACATGAAGTAATATTTGGTAAATTTTTCCAAGCATGTCATTCCAGAAGAAAGGAGGTATAACATCCTTGAGAGATTAAAAATAATACCTTAATGATGATGAGTCTAAAATAAGACCCTTAAAAATGAATGAGTCTAAACAAAATAGTAATTTGGGCTATTAACAAGATATGTTAAAAACTCTAAAATCCATCTGTCTTAGCTGTGCTCACACTAACTCTATGAGATCAGTAGAAATGGGGGACTTTCTCTCCATTTTGCTTATAGAGACACTGAAACCCAATTAAGAATCAGGGCTACTATAGAGATTAGAATCTAGCTCATCTGATTATCAGACTACAGCTTTTTCTGAAAGATTATTGTCCTTATTTACAACACACACACACACACACACACACACACACACACCAAAAAGAACCTTTATTATTTGATAAGATGATTCACCTTTATTTGTAGATGAGAGTGTCCCATTAACTGATGACCTTTAAAAAGCCTTTCCATAATTCACAATGCACAATTACAGGTTTGGACTGAGTAGATAGATGTAAGATAGTTAATAAGAGTAGGAGTCATAAAGTAATAGCAGCCACAAGAACTAACCATTCTGGGGTGTTCACTGGGATAAACATTTTACATGAGTTATGTCAGTCCATTTTCACAAGGTCCCTATAAAGTTGTATTATGATTCCCTTTGTACAGATGAAGAAGGTGATACACAAAGAAATTAAAGAGCACTTCAATGTAGCATAGGTATTAAGTAGCTGAACTAGGATTTGTGCCTATTTAGTTTTATGAGGACCTGCTCCCTCAAACCCTACATTACATGGCCTGGGTCAGGCCTGAGCTATCCTACTTGAGCATTTTGAATGCTTCCTGAATACTTTTTTTTTTTTTTTTTTTGCATTAAAATGAGCCTCCATGCAGGAGTTCGGTCCTTAGAAATAGTAATGTGTTTCTAGGAAATATTCTGAAGTGTGATACAAAGATTTCAGAATATAGTTTTGTTTAGCTTAGGGTCAATTCTTTTGTGTCTTTCATTTAGAAATTATGTATTTGCTTTTAAAAGAACTTTTAACTGGACAGAAGCATACAGAGCAAAAGGACATCATTAGGGTTTAGGATTTAATTATGGATGCTAGATTAACATTGCTGGTGTAGGCAGGAGCTACTCAAAAGGGAGTAACATGGGAGTTGGCCTCCAGCACGAGCTGCTATTAAAATCTTCATTCTACAGAAAAGGCCAATAGTCTGACTCCAACCACAGTTCTTCGACTCCAGCTGTAAATTCTTTGGATAAATCTTCCTTGGAGCAAATAACACCAATGCAATTTAAGAAACAAGAATACCTCAAGAAAGAGAGAAAGGATAGAGAGAAGCAGTATAGCTAATTTTCTTTCCTAAGAGTCACTAAAATGGCCATCCCAAAGACCTTAAGAAGAACATTTTTATGACCTGGACTTTTGCATTTCAATGAGGAGGAAGGCATTAGGCAGCAGTGTTCTTCCAGCTCTCAAAATACCTACTAGCATTATGGCTTCATGAATATTTGGTCTACCTGGATAGAAGTTATCCAAACAGAAGAGGTATGGCTCACCTTCCCAAAGTTAAGCTCCAAAGAGCTTTGACACATTTCACCCCATGTCCTAGTAAGCAAGGTCCTGATACTAAGAAAAATATAAAATATTTTTGGTTTGGTATGAAAATAAAATCCAAAATGGGAAAGAGCTTTCAGTGGAAATTCATCAGTTTTATCCCCAGATTCATCCATACATCCTTTCAGCAGATTTTTACTGAACACCTATTTTATACTTTTTAACTCTAACTCTTCTTGTGCTTATTATAAGCATCTGAAATACCTGTTGCCACCACCGTGCCCAGTCTTGTCCCAAGCTCTAGCACTTCCATAGCTGAGGGAACTTCTCTGAGAGATCTGGTCTGGCCTTGAAATTGACCATCTGTGAGATTTCAGCCATATAGCTGAGGATGGACTGGTAAGACTGAATAAGATAAGGCAAATCGGGAGAAGATGTGACCAGATCTAACTATGTGCTTTAGAAGTGGTATAGGCACTGGAAAAAAAGATAGGTCTAGTTCCCAATAATAAAACATCCAGTGACTTACACAAAATCCATTATCAAGAGGGTGTAAACATCATGAAGAAGATCCAACAGCAAAGAGATACCTGAGGAACAAGGAAATCTATCTCAGTTTGCAGGATTCAAGTTCTTGGATTTGGTTCAAAAGAATTACTCTATTTTCAGTTCAAGGGCTATCACAAACTATATAATGCCCTATAGGGTAGGGAGTCAACATAGTTAGCCTGGCATTTGACCAACTGAGTTGCTTCCTATATGGAGTAGGTAAAAGATATGAGTAGAATCTCCTGTTGGGGGTTCTGTAAAATGACAGAGTGCATTGCCCTCACCTAGGGATAATCTCTCTGGCAAGTTAGGGCTCCATGAATAATATAGAGACAGGTCCCCAGACATTCCACTCTAGGAAGCTTCCTGTTTTTGCTGATATTCCATGCTTCTAATGTTCTTCACATGCATGGGTGCCCAGCAGTCTAAAACTGACAGTAATGACCCTTGAGCAACGTTATAAACAGAGTAAGGGAAAGAAAAGGAGAAAGGTAAGTGGGCACAGGGTGACCAAAATGAGAATGACACAGAGGTTACTGGTGGCTAAGGCCTAAAGAGGAGAAGCAAGAGGAGGCACTTGATCATCTCTTTCATTTAAACTCCAAAAAGCAATCACCATTTGATATGGCCTGCTCTACCTGGAAAAATTCTATTTGCTCGTCTGACACAGGACTTTGCTCTTATTTCCCCTCTGCCTTAGTTTGCTCGGGCTGACATAACAAAATACCTTAGTCTGGGTGGCTTAAACAAAAGGAATTTATTTTCTTACAGTTCTAGTGGAGGGAAGTCCAAGATCAGAGCAGGGTGCTCATGGTAGAGTTCTGGTAAAAACCTTCTTCCTGGCTTATAGATGGCCCCTTCTCACATGGTCTTTCCTCAGTGCATGCACGTGGAGACAGAGATCTCTCTTTCTTCCTTTTCTTATAAGATCATCAGTCCTATTGGATTAGGACCCCACTTTCATGACTTTATTTAATCTTAATTACCTCCTGAAAGCCTATCTACAAATACAATCATATTGAGGATTAGGGCTTCAATTTAGGAATTTGGGGGGGGGGTGGGACAGAGTTCAGTCCAAAGCATCCTCCCTGCTTAAAACATCTTAGGGAGTTGGTTCTGCTCAAGTATCCCCTATCTGGTTACATCTGGTCAATTCTAAGAGCCTCTTCCTAGCCCCCAAATCCCAAATACTCCCCTATGGAGTCTTATAGACCACAAAATGTTGTAATAGCCTCAACATTTTCCATATGGTCCAACAAGTTATTAAGTTGGAGTGACCTTGTTCTGATATGTGAAGACATTCCACACTTCTTGTTAGGATTTTTTGCGTATTATCTATGGATTTTATGGCTAGAGTTCAGCCTGCTCCTCCACTATAAGCTGGTCTGCTTGTTTCTCTCTCAGCGCCATCTGCCTTAGTCCTGTAAACATGGCTGAATTTAGACCCAGGCCATTCTTTTCCCTCCTCATCCAAGGTAGCTCCTTCTCCATGGCACAACGTATGATAGCTGAGGCTAAGTTCACACTTGCCTTCCAATTTATGAGCACTTTATATAGACTGACTCAGAGAGTCCAGTTTTTTTACAAGTAAACCCCCAAATTATTAACAGAAAATCTCCTTTTTTTCCTTTTTGTCCTCCTGCTTTCTAGTTTCCTGTCATGTGATTCTAAGAATACCAATCTTTGTTTTCATGGCCAATGTTCTGAATATCATCCTACTGACAGATTTTCTTATAAATGGGGTCTATATAAAAAAGAAGAAAAATGTTTTTAGGCACATTGTCTAATTTTCCTGGCACTTTTTTCTGAGTTCCTTTAACCCTTGGCCTAAATAATATGGCTTACTTTTTTTTAAATTTTATTTTATTATGCTATGTTAATCACCATACATTACATCATTAGTTTTTGATATAGTGTTCCATGATTCATTGTTTGCGTATAACACCCAGTGCTCCATTCAATACGTGCCCTCCTTAATACCCATTACCAGCCTAATACATCCCCCCACCTCCCTCCCTTCTAGAATCCTCAGTTTATTTCTCAGGGTCCATAGTCTCTCATGGTTCGTCTCCTCCTCCAATTTCCCCCCCCCTTAATTTTTCCCTTCCTTCTATCTTCTTTTTTTTCTTTTTAACATATAATGTATTATTTGTTTCAGAAGTACAGGTCTGTGATTCATCAGTCTTACAAAATTCACAGCGCTCACCATGGCACATACCCTCCCCAATATTTATCACCCAGCCACCCCATCCCTCCCACCCCCCACAACTCCAGCAAACCTCAGTGTGTTTCCTGAGATTATGAATTGCTCATATCAGTAAGATCATATGATACATGTCTTTCTCTGATTGACTTATTTCGCTTAGCATAATACCCTCTAGTTCCATCCATGTCGTTGCAAATGGCAAAATTTCAGGTTTTTTGATGACTGCATAATATTCTATTGTATATATATATCACATCTTCTTTATCCATTCATCTGTCAATGGACATCTTGGCTCTTTCCATAGTTTGGCTATTGTGGACATTGCTGCTATAAACATCGGGGTGCACTACCCCTTCAGATCACTACATTTGTATCTTTGGGGTAAATACCCAGTAGTGCAATTGCTGGGTCATATGGTAGCTCTATTTTCAACTTTTTGAGGAACCTCCACACTGTTTTCCAGAGTGACTGCACCAGCTTGCATTCCCACCAACAGTGTAAGAGGGTTCCCCTTTCTCCGCATCCCCGCCAACATCTGTCGTTTCCTGACTTGTTAATTTTAGCCATTCTGACTGGTGTGAGGTGGTATCTCGTTGAGGTTTTGATTTGGATTTCCCTGATGCCGAGCGATGTTGAGCACTTTTTCATGTGTCTGTTGGCCATTTGGATGTCTTCTTTGGAAAAATCTCTGTTCGTCTCTTCTGCCCATTTCTTGATTGGATTATTTGTTCTTTGGGTGTTGAGTTTGACAAGTTCTTTATAGATTTTGGATACTAGCCCTTTATCTGATAGGTCATTTGCAAATATCTTCTCCCATTCTGTCGGTTGTCTTTTGGTTTTGTTGACTGTTTCCTTTGCTGTGCAAAAGCTTTTTATCGTGATGAAGTCCCAATAGTTCATTTTTGCCCTTGCTTCCCTTGCCTTTGGCGTTGTTTCTAGGCAGAAGTTCCTGCGGCTGAGGTCGAAGAGGTTGCTGCCTGTGTTCTCCTTTAGGATTTTGATGGACTCCTGTCTCACATTGAGGTCTTTCATCCATTTTGAGTCTATTTTTGTGTGTGGTGTAAGGAAATGGTCCAATTTCATTCTTCTGCATGTAGCTGTCCAATTTTCCCAACACCATTTGTTGAAGAGACTGTCTTTTTTCCATTGGACATTCTTTCCTGCTTTGTCAAAGATGAGTTGACCATAGAGTTGAGGGTCCATTTCTGGGCTCTCTATTCTGTTCCATTGATCTACGTGTCTATTTTTGTGCCAGTACCACACTGTCTTGATGATTACAGTTTTGTAATAGAACTTGAAGTCTGGAATTGTGATGCCACCAGCTTTGCTTTTCTTTTTCAACATTCCTCTGGCTATGAGGGGTCTTTTCTGGTTCCATACAAATTTTAGGATTATTTGTTCCATTTCTTTGAAAAAAGTGGATGGTATTTTGATACGGATTGCATTAAATGCGTAGATTGCTCTAGGTAGCATAGACATTTTCACAATATTTGTTCTTCCAATCCATAAGCATGGAACATTTTTCCATTTCTTTGTGTCTTCCTCAATTTCTTTCATGAGTATTCTATAGTTTTCTGAGCACAGATTCTTTGCCTCTTTGGTTGGATTTATTCCTAGGTATCTTATGGTTTTGAGTGCAATTGTAAATGGGATCGACTCCTTAATTTCTCTTTCTTCTGTCTTGTTGTTGGTATATATAAATGCAACTGATTTCTGTGCATTGATTTTATATCCTGCCACTTCACTGAATTCCTGTATGAGTTCTAGCAGTTTTGGGGTGGAGTCTTTTGGGTTTTCCACATAAGGTATCATATCATTTGCAAAGAGTGAGAATTTGACTTCTTCTTTGCCAGCTTGGATGCCTTTTATTTCTTTTTGTTGTCTGGTTGCTGTGGCTAGGACTTCTAGTACTATGTCAAATAGCAGTGGTGATAGTGAACATCCCTGCTGTGTTCCTGACCTTAGGAGGAAAGCTCTCAGTTTTTCCCCCATTGAGAATGATATTCGCTGTGGGTTTTTCATAGATGGCTTTTATGATATTGAGGTATGTACCCTCTATCCCTACACTGTGAAGAGTTTTTCTTTTTTATTAATTTTTTTATTGTTATGTTAATCCCCATACTTTACATCATTAGTTTTAGATACAGTGTTCCATGATTCATTGTTTGTGCATAACACCCAGTGCTCCATGCAGAACGTGCCCTCCTCAATACCCATCACCAGGCTAACCCATCCTCCCACCCCCCTCCCCTCTAGAACCCTCAGTTTGTTTTTCAGAGTCCATCGTCTCTCATGGTTCTTTTCCCCCTCCGATTTCCCCCCCTTCATTCTTCCCCTCCTGCTACATTCTTCTTCTTCTTTTTTTCTTTCTTAACATATATTGCATTATTTGTTTCAGAGGTACAGATCTGAGATTCAACAGTCTTGCACAATTCACAGCGCTTACCAGAGCACATACCGTCCCCAGTGTCCATCACCCAGTCACCCCATCCCTCCCACCCCACCCCCCACTCCAGCAACCCTCAGTTTGTTTCCTGAGATTAAGAATTCCTCATATCAGTGAGGTCATATGATACATGTCTTTCTCTGATTGACTTATTTCGCTCAGCATAACACCCTCCAGTTCCATCCACGTCGTTGCAAATGGCAAGATCTCATTCCTTTTAATGACTGCATAATATTCCATTGTAAATATATACCACTTCTTCTTTATCCATTCATCTGTTGATGGACATCTTGGCTCTTTCCACAGTTTGGCTATTGTGGACATTGCTGCTACAAACATCGGGGTGCACGTAGCCTTTCGCGTCCCTACTTTTGTATCTTTGGGGTAGATACCCAGTAGTGCAATTGCTGGATCATATGGTAGCTCTATTTTCAACTTTTTGAGGAACCTCCATACTGTTTTCCAGAGTGGCTGCACCAGCTTGCATTCCCACCAACAGTATAGGAGGGTTCCCCTTTCTCCGCATCCCCGCCAACATCTGTCATTTCCTGACTTGTTAATTTTAGCCATTCTGACTGGTGTGAGGTGGTATCTCATTGAGGTTTTGATTTGGATTTCCCTGATGCCGAGCGATATTGAACACTTTTTCATGTGTCTGTTGGCCATTTGGATGTCTTCTTTGGAAAAATGTCTGTTCATGTCTTCTGCCCATTTCTTGATTGGATTCTTTGTTCTTTTGGTGTTGAGTTTGACAAGTTCTTTATAGATTTTGGATACTAGCCCTTTATCTGATATGTCATTTGCAAATATCTTCTCCCATTCTGTCAGTTGTCTTTTGGTTTTGTCGACTGTTTCCTTTGCTTTGCAAAAGCTTTTTATCTTGATGAAGTCCCAATAGTTCATTTTTGCCCTTGCTTCCCTTGCCTTTGGCGTTGTTTCTAGGCAGAAGTTGCTGCGGCTGAGGTCGAAGAGGTTGCTGCCTGTGTTCTCCTTTAGGATTTTGATGGACTCCTGTCTCACATTGAGGTCTTTCAACCATTTGGAGTCTATTTTTGTGGGTGGTGTAAGGAAATGGTCCAATTTCATTCTTCTGCATGTGGCTGTCCAATTTTCCCAACACCATTTGTTGAAGAGACTGTCTTTTTTCCATTGGACATTCTTTCCTGCTTTGTCAAAGATTAGTTGACCATAGAGTTGAGGGTCCATTTCTGGGCTCTCTATTCTGTTCCATTGATCTATGTGCCTGTTTTTGTGCCAGTACCATACTGTCTTGATGATGACAGCTTTGTAGTAGAGCTGGAAGTCCGGAATTGTGATGCCACCAGCTTTGCTTTTCTTTTTCAACATTCCTCTGGCTATGAGGGGTCTTTTCTGGTTCCATACAAATTTTAGGATTATTTGTTCCATTTCTTTGAAAAAAGTGGATGGTATTTTGATGGGGATTGCATTGAATGTGTAGATTGCTCTAGGTAGGATTGACATCTTCACAATATTTGTTCTTCCAATCCATGAGCATGGAACATTTTTCCATTTCTTTGTGTCTTCCTCAATTTCTTTCATGAGTATTTTATAGTTTTCTGAGTACAGATCCTTGCCTCTTTGGTTAGATTTATTTCTAGGTATCTTATGGTTTTGGGTGCAATTGTAAATGGGATCGACTCCTTAATTTCTCTTTCTTCTGACTTGTTGTTGGTGTATAGGAATGCCACTGACTTCTGTGCATTGATTTTATATCCTGCCACTTGACTGAATTCCTGTATGAGTTCTAGCAGTTTTGGGGTGGAGTCTTTTGGGTTTTCCACATAAAGTATCATATCATCTGCAAAGAGTGAGAGTTTGACTTCTTCTTTGCCAATTTGGATGCCTTTGATTTCTTTTTGTTGTCTGATTGCTGTGGCTAGGACTTCCAATACTATGTTGAATAGCAGTGGTGATAGTGGACATCCCTGCCACGTTCCTGACCTTAGGGGGAAAGCTTTCAGTTTTTCCCCATTGAGAATGATATTCGCTGTAGGTTTTTCATAGATGGCTTTTATGATATTGAGGTATGTACCCTCTATCCCTATACTCTGAAGAGTTTTGATCAAGAAAGGATGCTGTACTTTGTCAAATGCTTTTTCTGCATCTATTGAGAGGATCATATGATTCTTGTTCTTTCTTTTGTTAATGTATTGTATCACGTTGATTGATTTGCGGATGTTGAACCAACCTTGCAGCCCAGGGATAAATCCGACTTGGTCGTGGTGAATAATCCTTTTAATGTACTGTTGGATCCTATTGGCTAGTATTTTGGTGAGAATTTTTGCATCCATGTTCATCAGGGATATTGGTCTGTAATTCTCCTTTTTGATGGGGTCTTTGTCTGGTTTTGGGATGAAGGTAATGCTGGCCTCATAAAATGAGTTTGGAAGTTTTCCTTCCATTTCTATTTTTTGGAACAGTTTCAGAAGGATAGGTATTAATTCTTCTTTAAATGCTTGGTAGAATTCCCCTGGGAAGCCATCTGGCCCTGGGCTTTTGTTTGTTGGGAGATTTTTGATGACTGCTTCAATTTCCTTAGTGGTTATAGGTCTGTTCAGGTTTTCTATTTCTTCCTGGTTCAGTTTTGGTAGTTGATACATCTCTAGGAATGCATCCATTTCTTCCAGGTTATCTAATTTGCTGGCATAGAGTTGCTCATAATATGTTCTTATAATTGTTTGTATTTCTTTGGTGTTGGTTGTGATTTCTCCTCTTTCATTCATGATTTTGTTGATTTGGGTCATTTCTCTTTTCTTTTTGATAAGTCTGGCCAGGGGCTTATCAATCTTGTTGATTCTTTCAAAGAACCAGCTCCTAGTTTCATTGATCTGTTCTACTGTTCTTTTGGTTTCTATTTCATTGATTTCTGCTCTGATCTTTATTCTTTCTCTTCTCCTGCTGGGTTTAGGCTTTATTTGCTGTTCTTTCTCCAGCTCCTTTAGGTGTAGGGTTAGGTTGTGTACTTGAGACCTTTCTTGTTTCTTGAGAAAGGCTTGTATTGCTATATACTTTTCTCTTAGGACTGCCTTTGCTGTATCCCAAAGATTTTGAATAGTTGTGTTTTCATTTTCATTGGTTTCCATGAATTTTTTTAATTCTTCTTTAATTTCCTGGTTGACCCATTCATTCTTCAGTAGGATGCTCTTTAGCCTCCATGTATTTGAGTTCTTTCCGACTTTCCTCTTGTGATTGAGTTCTAGTTTCAAAACATTGTGGTCTGAAAATAGGCAGGGAATGATCCCAATCTTTTGGTACCAGTTGAGACCTGATTTATGACCTAGGATGTGATCGATTCTGGAGAATGTTCCATGGGCACTAGAGAAGAATGTGTATTCCATTGCTTTGGGATGGAATGTTCTGAATATGTCTGTGAAGTCCATTTGGTCCAGTGTGTCATTTAAAGTCTTTGTTTCCTTGTTGATCTTTTGCTTAGACGATCTGTCCATTTCAGTGAGGGGGGTGTTAAAGTCCCCCACTATTATTGTATTGTTGTCGATGTGTTTCTTTGCTTTTGTTATTAATTGCCTTATATAATTGGCTGCTCCCATGTTAGGGGCATAGATATTTACAATTGTTAGATCTTCTTGTTGGATAGACCCTTTAAGTAGGATATAGTGTCCTTCCTCATCTCTTATTACAGTCTTTGGTTTAAAATCTAATTTGTCTGATATAAGGATTGCCACCCCAGCTTTCTTTTGGTGTCCATTAGCATGGTAAATGATTTTCCACCCCCTCACTTTCAATCTGGGGGTGTCTTTGGGTCTAAAATGAGTCTCTTGCAGACAGCATATCGATGGGTCTTGTTTTTTTATCCAATCTGATAGCCTGTGTCTTTTGATTGGGGCATTTAGCCCATTTATATTCAGGGTAACTATTGAAAGATATGAATTTAGTGCCATTGTATTGCCTGTAAGGTGACTGTTACTGTATATTATCTCTGTTCCTTTCTGGTCTATGTTGCTTTTAGGCTCTCTCTTTGCTTAGAGGACCCCTTTCAACATTTCTTGTAGGGCTGGTTTTGTATTTGCAAATTCTTTTAGTTTTTGTTTGTCCCGGAAGCTTTTTATCCCTCCTTCTATTTTCAATGACAGCCTAGCTGGATATAGTATTCTTGGCTGCATATTTTTCTCATTTAGTGCTCTGAATATGTCCTGTCAGTCCTTTCTGGCCTGTTAGGTCTCTGTGGATAGGTCTGTTGCCAATCTAATGTTTCTACCATTGTAGGTTACAGACCTCTTCTCCCGAGCTGCTTTCAGGATTTTCTCTTTGTCTCTGAGACTCGTAAGTTTTACTATTAGATGTTGGGGTGTTGACCTATTTTTATTGATTTTGGGGGGTTCTCTCTGCCTCCTGGATTTTGATGCCTGTTTCCTTCCCCAAATTAGGGAAGTTCTCTGATATAATTTGCTCCAGTATACCTTCTGCCCCTCTCTCTCTTTCTTCTTCTGGGATCCCAATTATTCTAATATTGTTTCATCTTATGGTATCACTTATCTCTCGAATTCTGCCCTCGTGATCCAGTAGTTGTTTATCTCTCTTTTTCTCAGCTTCTTTATTTTCCATCATTTGGTCTTCTATATCACTAATTCTCTCTTCTGCCTCATTTATCCTAGCAGTTAGAGCCTCCATTTTTTATTGCACCTCATTAATAGCCTTTTTGATTTTGACTTGGTTAGATTTTAGTTCTTTTATTTCTCCAGAAAGGGTTTCTCTAGTATCTTCCATGCTTTTTTCAAGCCCAGCTAGTATCTATATAATAATAACAGCTTACTAATGTCCGTATTGAGTAGGTCCCTGGCAGTCGGTGCTGCCTCTTGTTCTTTTTTTTTTTTTGAGGTGATTTTTTCCATCTTGTCATTTTGTCCAGAGGAGAATAGATAAATGAGAGAACAAAATGCTAACATGATAACAACAACCCCAGAAAAATATACACTAAACAAATCAGAAGAGACCCAAAACTGGGGGAAAAGAAGGGGAAAGAAAGAAAAAAGAAAAGAAAAAAAAAAGAATTTGATCAAATATGATCAGGCTGGTGCATAGATCAGTGCCACACACTAGATTTTGGGCGTATTTTGGTCTGTTAGAAGAAACTGCCTTGTAAAATTTTAAAGAAAGAAAAACTTATATATGTACAAAAATAAGGGTAAATGTGATGAAGGGATGGAATATGATTGTAAAGAGGAAAATTATAAAAGATTTTATAAAAGGAATTGATAAGAAGTTGGTTGAAAAAAGAAAGAAGAAGAATTTAAAAAAAATGGGAGAGAATGTGATCAGGCAGGAGACTAGAATAAAGCCATACACTAGAGATTTAGGGTATATTTTGGTCTGCTAGAAGAAACTGTATCCCAAAATTTTAAGGAGAGTACAACTTATATATATACCAAAAATAAGGTTAACTACTATGAAGGGATACAATATGACTCTAAAAAATGAAAATTAAAAAAGATTTTTAAAAAAGGGATTGATAAGATGTTGGTTGAAAAAGGGAAAAAGAAAAATTCAAAAAAAAAGAAAAGAAAAAGAAAAAAAAGAAAATTAAAAAAATAACTTTGAAAGACTAAAGAATCATGGTAAAAAAGCCATGAATTCTATGTGCAGTATTCCCCTAGCGCTGGAGTTCTGCCGTTCTCATTGATGGGTAAACTTGGTCTTGGCTGGCTGTTCTTGCTGATCTTCTGGGGGAGGGGCCTGTTGCCGTGGTTCCCAAATGTCTTTGCTGGAGGTGGAATTGCCCCGCGCTTGCCGGGTCCGGGCTAAGTAATCTGCTCGGGTTTGCTCTCCGGAGCTTTTGTTCCCTGCAAGCTTTCGGTACAGCTTTGGAGGACAAGAGTGAGAATGGCGGCCTCCCAATCTCCTGCCTGGAGGAGCCGAGAACTCGGGCCCCGCTCCTCAGTGCACCCCAGAGAAAAGCAGTCAATCACTCCCGTCTCCCCGGTCTCTGGCCACACTCCGTGCTCAGCCAGCCTGTGACCGAGCCTTTCTATCTCTGGCACCCAACCCCGTGTGGAGTCTCCTAACCCAGCAGATCCCTGTGGTGCACTCCCACGCCGCTCCTCCCAGGGGAGGAAGGGGAGTCTCTCCGGATCTGCCGCTTGTTGGGTCCCTGCTGGAGGAGCAGTGGCCCGACTGTGCCCTGGATCATGTTCTATGGCAACCCTGAGATGAGAGCCTGCTCCTCGGCTCCGTCTCTGCAGCCGGCTTCCCCGCTCCGATACCTGGGAGCTCTGCCACACTCAGGCACCCCCGGACTTTCTGTGACCCCGAGGGTCCTGAGATCACACTGTCCCACGAGGGTTCCACCCCCAGCTTAGCCACTGGAGCGACGTCCCTCAGCGGAGCAGACTTCTAAAAGTTCTGATTTTGTGCTCCGTGGCTCTATCACTTGCCAGAAGTGGCTGAGGGAGGCCCCCTCCTCTGCTGTCTATCTTCCCAAATATCGCCTTGGATTCACTTCTCCACATGTCCTACTTTCCAGAAAGTGGTTGCTTTTCTGTTCAGAGAGTTGTTGCTATTCTTTTCTTCGATCTCCTGTTGAGTTCGTAGGTGTTCAGAATGGTTTGATCCCTATCCAGCTGAATTCCTGGCACCAGAGGATATTTAGGTCTCCTACTCCTCCGCCATCTTGCTCCGCCTCTATGGCTTACTTTTATTATGACCAAATCCTGGCAAGGTCACTGCCCTTATGGAACTTAACATCTAGTTAGGAAATAGACATCAATCAGATTATTAATTAAAATAAAGGAAATATTGCAATAAAATGTGGGCTCTGCCCTAAAGAAGTACTTGATGTGGACATCTAACAAAGACCAGATTTTGTTTGGGGAAATGGGAAAGCCTTATCTGAGGAAGTGTTTGAGCTGAGAAGTGAAGGTTGAATAGGAGTTATTTAGAAGAAATAGGGAGTATTCCAGAAAAAGAAAAGTTCATATTCTGAGGCAGGGAGGTCATGGCACATTTGCAACTGAGACAAGGAGGGTTTCTAAAGTATGGGGAGTCAGGGGCGCCTGGGCGGCTCAATTGGTTAAGGGTCCACCTCTTGGATTTCAGCTCAGGTCATGATCTCAGGGTTGTGAGATCGAACCCATGTTGGGCTCCATGCTCAGCAGGGAGTCTGCTTGAAATCCTCTTGCTCCCTCTCCCTCTGTCCCTCTCCCTGTTCTCTCTCTCTCTTTCTCTAAAATAAATGAATAAATATTTAAAGCACAAGGGGTCAGAGAGTGATTTGAGATGAGTTCACCAAATGTTAGTTTTTTTTCTTCATGTACTTCTTGCCCTTTATTATCTTTCTGAATTAATAAGAAACCATTGAATGATGTTAAGCAAGGGGATAACAGAATCAGATTTGTATCTTCTAAGGGATATGGACGTAAGAGGGATGAGGGGCAACAGATGTATTGAGATTCATTTGTGTTAGTACGTGAATGAATGGTGGCACCATTAGCTGATACACAGATGCTGGAAGAAGACCAGCATCCAGGGGGAGATCACCAGGTTTATAGTAGACCTACTCTGAAAAGTCTTTATGTCTTCCAAGTGTATGCATCAAATAGAGAATTAGATGATCAGTTCTAGAACTCAGGAGAAGTCAGGGCTAGAAATAAATATGAATTTGTGAGTCATCAGCACATAGGTACAAGTAAAGTTGTGGACAGAGGGGAGGAGAGTACACTGTGAAGTCCAATCCTGAGGAAATCCAAGAGTAGGAAACAGTATCATTCTGTGATCAAAAGTTCCATGCAAATTGAAGTGAAAAGAAAGCTGGAGTAGCAATACTTATATCAGGCAAAATAGACTTTAAACAAACTCTATAACAAGAGACAAAGAAGGACATTACATAATCATAAAGGGAACACTCCAACAGGAGGATATAACAATTGTAAATATTTATGGGCCCAATGTGGAAACACCTAATTACATAAAGCAACTATTAACAGATGTAAAGGAAGAAATTGACAGTATTGCAGTAATAGTAGGGAACTTCAGCACCCCCATTTGCATCAGTGGATACATCATCCAGACAGAAAATCAACAAGGAAACAGTGGCTTTAAATGACACACTGGACCAGTTGTACCTAATAGATATATTTAGAACATTTCATCCCAAACCAGAGAAATACACATTCAAGTGCACATGGAACATTCTCCAGAATAGATCACATGTTAGACCACAAAATCAAGTCTCAATAAATTCAAAAAGATTGAAATCCTATCACATATCATTTCTGACCATTATGGTATGAAACTAGAAATCAATCCCAAGAAAAAATCTGGGAAGAACACAGATACATGGAGGCCAAATAGCATGCTACTAAACAAAGAGAACATCAATGAGGACATGGAGACATGGAAATGAAACCATAATGGTCCAAAATTTGGGGAATGCAGCAAAAGCTGTTCTAAGAAGGAAGATAATAGCAATTCAGGCCTAAGTCAAAAAATAAGGAAAATCTCAAATAAGCAACCTAGCCTTACAGCTAAAGGAGCTCAAAAAAGAACAAACAAAATCCAAAGCCAGTAGAAGGAAAGAAATAATAAAGATCAGAGCAGAAATAAATGAAATAGAGACACGAAAACAATAGAACACATCCATGAGACCAGGAGCTGGTCCTTTGATAACATAAAGAAAATTGATAAACCTTTAGCCAAACTCATCAAGGAAAGATGAGAGAGGACTTACAAAAATAAAATCAGAAATGAAGGGGGAAAAATAACAACCAACACCACAGAAGTACAAAGGATTGTAAAAGAATATTATGAAAAATTATATCCCAAAAAATTGGACAACCTAGAAGTGGATAAATTCCTTGAGACAGATAACCTTCCAAAACTGAAGCAGGAAGAAATAGAAAATTTGAACAGATGAATTACCAGCAATGAAATAGAACCAGTAATCAAAAACCTCCCAACAAACAGAAGTCCAGGACCAGAGGGCTTCACAGGTGAATTCTACCAAACATTTAAAGAAGAGTGAATACCCATTCTTCTCCAACTATTTCAAAAAATAGAAGAGGAAGGAAAGCTTCCAAATTTATTCTACGAGGCCAGCATTACACTGATACCAGAAAAAAAAAAAAAAAAATTGTTGAGGTTCTGAAGCCAGATTGCCTTTGTCTAAATTCTGGTTCCTTCATATACTAGCTGTGTGGCCTCAAGCAATTCACTTAACCTCTTAGTACCTCTGTTCCTTCATCTGTAAAAATGGAGCTAATAATACTTATTCCCTAGGGCTTTCTGAAGATTAAATGAAATAACACATGTAAAGTTCTAAGGACAGTGTCTGGCACATAATAAGTACTTACCAAATGTTAGTTGTATCTTTTGCTGGTTCTTGCTCATTATCATCATCATTATTATCAACATGAGGCAAAAGAAGGTGAGTCTGCAAAGGAGACATGGTTAACATGGTTAACATAAGCATGGTTAACACACAGGTGGAAAAGATCGAATTGAGAAATAGAGCTACAAAGAGAAGAGAGAGAAGGAGTGATGTGTTCTAAGAAGAAAAGAATGACTAGGCTCCAAAGCTGAGGTCGAGATATTGGCCTTGGGTAGGAGCTCTGCTATTGATGGGGCTGGGGACAGCTGGGGAGTGGAAGGAGCGCCCATCTGATAGCTTCTAGGCTTCTGTTCTTTTTTAAAAAAGTGAGATCCTCTTCTGAGAAAGAAGATTGTCAATGTGCGTGTGTCTGTGTGTGGGCAGGGGGATGAGGGAAGGAGAGGGAGATGGAGAGAGAGTGGCCGAGCATTTTAGGAATGCGGAGAGAGTTAGAAGAGTCCTGTGGTTGTGGTCGTTGAGGGAATGAGCTGACTTGGTAAAATGTAATAAGAACCTTGGCAGTTCTGTGGGACCATTTGAGGTTGGTCAGAGTAAATTTCAAGTAGAGCCAATATTGTTTTTATAACTTTTCCCATCACATGTTGGTTTCATGATGCACTCAACAGACATAGGGGATGTTTGGATTTAACAAAGAGCAGTGATACTGAGAAGACAAAGGGATTATGGTACTATTGAAATGAAGGACAGTGCAAGGTGGATGAGGGGGACCTGGAAAGGCAGATGGGTGTGAGCAAAGTGAAGGGTCCCTGATGAAGTCTGACAATGACATGATGAGGGCCTCGAAAAGAGCTGAGGGGGAGCAGGCTAAGGTGAGAGAAGATGCCCGGGCTCCAGCTGTGGAGAGAAGCCACCACAGGCAGGCTCTCCCTGAGCGTTAACCTTCTCTGCAAAGGCTCTTGCCCCACCCTCCCACTCACACTGAGGACATCTCCATAACAATGGCCAAACCAAACAGAACGCCACTGTTGGCAACCCCTGAGCTCATCTAGGTGCCATATTACTGGTCACTTTTTTCCCTTACTGTCAAATCAGTAAATAAATGAATCACATATGCTGCTCTCACCTCCCTCCTCTTGTTGCCTCAGGAATCTGATTTCTGTCCCCAACCCTGCAGAAATTCTATTCTCCACTCCTCAACATTACCACTATTCTCTCTTCCACCAAATCCAGTGATATTTCCCATTAGCCATCCTCCTTGAAGAAAAGTAAAGACTTTGAGAAGCAAAGAAATAGAAAGGGCGTTTTAGGTAGAAACATAGCTTTAAAATAAAGTATGTAGGCAGAGCTAGAGAAGCATTATTCAAGGCCCAAAGCAAAGCCTTTGGGCAATAAGGGATGCTGGAGGCAAAGGACATAAAATTGGACAAGTAGGACAGGGATGAACTCAGTCATCTTTTGCATACTGGGTCTCCCTGAGTAGACTTCATTCTATGAGCAATGGGGGATATTAAGAATTGTTGCTAGCAGAGAAGTGGCATAAAGGCAGTGCTGTTTTAGGAAGATTAATCTCTTCAACTTCAGAATGAATTAGATATGGCTAAAGGCTATGGATTTAGTTAGGACGATTAAATGCCATTCAACAAGCCTTCCTGGGGACATGTGCTGTCCATTGTCCTACGACATTGTCTTAAGGACAAGCAATGTGCTAGCTCCAGGTATAACACAAAGTAAATATAATATGACATATGTTCCTTAGGACATTATAATTCCAATAATGGGAGCAGTGGGGAAGAACTTCAGATAAATAGCTCTAATATAAACATAGGAGATATTTCAAGGCAGAAATATTCACTAAATTTTATGTGAGTTTCAAGGAGCAACCAATTAATACCAACTGAAGGGCAGGGTTAGGAGAAGTTCTCACAAAGGGGACATGAGTGGGATCTTGAAGGAGGATATAATATCTCTTGGTAGAAGTGATTACAACTGCACAAACTTGGGGGTTTTGCCACTATTGTTCTATATTTTCTACAGACTGGCTTTACAACTCTGAGCCCCAAAGGGTGACATTGGCTTGGAGTTTCGGGTCAATGGTATGGAGAACTTGGATACGTGCTGTGTCCCATCTTCTAAATGTCCTGACTTGATGGAAATCAGAACAAGGCTGCTGGAATGATCTGATTTCCTGCAGTAATGAGATATTGTTGACTATTGACCTACCAGAAGACTGCATTGATGATCTGTCCTGTTGGTGACTTGGGAGTAATGAGGAGAGAAAGGTGACTACAGAGAGAGTAGGTTATGAATGATTCAGGCCTCAAGTCCATCTAAGAGACTCTGATGCTACTTCCTTTGGGTTCAGGGTTTGAGGGTAACAGGTTAGCACCTCAGTGCAAGAGGCAGTGAGGACTGCTGGTAAGAACAGAGAAATGATCAGCTACATCATTGACCTGTTCTATATTCTCAAGAAAATAGTCATTCCTTGATTTATTGTCCCTACCTGTAAATTGAGGATAATAATCCATGGCCCTTTGTTATCACACTAAGTGGAAAATGAGATCCTGTAGGTGAAGGACTTTGAAGTCACAAAGACAAAGGAGCTCTTACATAAAATTTCCAGAGAGTAGTGTCAGCACCAACTAACATTTATGAGCCCTTGCTCGGCACAGAATGCCATTTTGTACAATGTACACTGGATTAACTAAAACTACAAATTGTCCCCGTCCATGGAAAGTTTGTCCTTCGAAAATGATTAGTTGTAGAGGCGATATAAATAAATTCATAGAGGAGATAAAGGTTATGAAGGAGGAAAACATTTTTTTAATGCCCAAATCTCCATGTTTGGCTGACTTGAGAATTTTGTCTATTTTTACTACTATATGTCTTGTGCCTACACCCCGGGAGCAAGCAGGGCCCACTAAGAAGTCTGATCCTGCAAACTTTGTAGTCTGCTATCGACTAGCTGCCTGTCCGCTGTGGAGCAGCATGGGGGAAGCAGAGAAAGGCCATTGACAGACATCAATAGCAGGTACTAAGCATGAAATCCATCCTGGCTTTGGAAAGTGGAAGCAAGCAGAGGAAGTAAACAGGCCTTGGGTGGGATCCTGCCAGGAGCAGTCTTTGATCCTGCTGTGGGGTGGCAGCAGAAAAGAGAAGCTCTCTCTAGGGGCCACAAAAATGTAGGCGCCTCACACTGCAGGGCTGGGTGCCTCAGGAGCCTCTTAATCTGATGTGTGACTGCAACTCTTTTCCCAAGAAAATTAAAGTGACTTAGTCAGTTAACCTGAAATTCCCAGCAGGGTTCTGGTGGGGGAGTGGAAGTTTTCTCAGCCGACTTTGGAAGCTGAGCAAGCAGAAAACACCGGGCCCCTCAGAGGTGGGCTTCCACTGCCACCTAATGGGTGGCAAAGGAGCTGCCTCCTTGTCCCTCCGATCCAGAGAAAGTCAAGGTGACTTAGAAGGAAGCAACCAAGACAGAAGAGAATTTAAAGCCCTACTTAGGGCTAGCGGGTCTCATAGGATGATTAGTGCTTCTCTCTGCCATCTGAGGGATTGCATCTCTGACCACTCTTTGAGCCTGCTACTCTCCCTGAGGGGTTTGGCCCCTGCAATCCAGAATCATGAGATTCACCCAGCCTCACCAGAGAGAACCTATTTTCATATTTGAAGCCAGGAAGCTTAGTCATCTAGTACCCATCCATTCACTGTAGTCAAACACTGTAGTCTAATAATTTCTGTGTCCCTTACTGCCCTCCGCCTTCTGTACTGAACATTCACTCTGGGAACACATTTTTGATGGCAGACACGGTGCTCACAGTTTTATATGTTAAAAAAAAAGTGATACTCATTAATGTATGGTGACAATGACACGAAAGCTTACGGTCACTACTTAGAAACAGCTCATATTTTAGAGGGGCTGGCAGGCAAGTGAACAAGTAAAATGTGAGAAAAGCCTATGATGGAGAATTTTATATGTTAATTTGGCTAGGTCATGGTACACAGTTTTGAGTCAAACACCAGTCTAGACGTTGTTGTGAATGTCATTTTTTGGATGAGATTAACATTTACAATCTGTAGACTTTGAGTGAAGCAGATTATCCTCCAAAATGTGGGTGGGCCACACCTAACCAGTTGAAGGCCTTTACCCCCAAAGATACAGATGTAATGAAAAGAAGGGGCACATGCACCCCAATGTTCATAGCAGCAATGTCCACAATAGCCAAACTGTGGAAGGAGCCAAGATGCCCGTCAAAAGATGAATGGATAAAGAAGATGTGGTTCATATATACAATGGAATATTACTCAGCCATCAGAAAGGATGAAATCCACCATTTGCATCGATATGGATGGAACTGGAGGGGATTATGCTAAGTGAAATAAGTCAAGCAGAGAAAGACAATTATTATATGGTTTCACTCATATGTGGAACATAAGGAATAGCACTGAGGACATTAGGGGAAGGAAAGGAAAACTGAAGGGAGGGAAATCAGAGGGGGAGACGAACCATGAGAGACTATGGACTCCAGGAAACAATCTGAGGGTTTGGGGGGGCCTGGGGTAGCCTGGTGATGGGTATTAAGAAGGTCATGTGTTATAATGAGCACTGGGTGTTATACACAAATAATCATGGAACACTACATCAAAAACTAATGATGACTAACATAACATAATTTTAAAAAAAGAGAGAGAAAAGATGACTATGGTCCCCGTGAAAAAGGGGTTCTGCCTCCACATATCCTTTGACCTGGAGCTGCAACATCAAGTCTTCCTTGGATCTCCAGCCTGCAGATTTTAGACTCACCAGCCTCCACAACGGTGTGAGCCAATTCCTTAAAATAAATCTCTATCTATCTATATGTATGTATGTATGTCTATTTATATCCCCTATTGAGTTTGTGTCTCTGGGGAACCCTGACTAATACAGAGTTGTAATAGACAGCTGTTCAAAGTATTCCAGCATCACAGAGAAGAAGTTTATTCTGCTTGGGTGGATTTGCATTGGAGGGGGAAACTTAGGTTAGTTTTTCAAGGACAGACATATTGAAGTTCTCTAGATGATAAAAGGGAAATAAGTTTCCCAGGCAAAGGAAAGAACCAGAAATGGCCTGATCCGGGACACTTGCTGTCCCAGTTGAGGGGTCCTAAGTAACTCTAGTCTATGGTGTTAGGATGGTGAGAGCCTGGAGATGAGATAGGACAAAAGAGATTACCTAGGACCAGGTTGTGAAGGGCCTTGATTGCTAAGGGTTTGGCCTTTATCAGAGACACTAAGATATTGACTTCATGGGTGTAAGTATGTAGCACAAAGTGAAAGTAAGAACCCAACACGATCCCAGGACCCCGAGGTCATGACCTGAGCCGAAATCAAGAGTTGGCTGTTCAACTGACGGAGCCACCCAGGCGCCCCAAGAAATAGGATTTGAGTTGCATCTAAGATTGCTAGGGATAGACAAATAAACATTCTAATAAGAATGATCTGTAGGGGGGTGCCTGGGTGCCTCAGTCATTAAGCGTCTGCCTTCGGCTCAGGTCACGATCCCAGGGTCCTGGGATTGAGCCCCGCATGGGGCTCCCTGCTCCGCGGGAGGCCTGCTTCTCTCTCTCCCACTTACCCTGCTTGTGTTCTCTCTCTTGCTGTCTCTCTCTGTCAAATAAATAAATAAAATCTTAAAAAAAAAAAAAAAAGAATGATCTGTAGGTGTGAACACTCAGCAATGGACCAAAAAGAATCCTGGAGAAGCAGAAATGAAATCAGTCTTCTCCCTGTTTTGCTCTCATATCTTAATGAAAGAAAGTAGAGGATGAAGGTTAAGAGGTTCGGGGCTGCCATCTGACTGGGCTAGGTCAGGATCTCCCCTCCTCTGAGTAAGTAATCTTGACCAAATTAGTCTCTATGCCCCAATTTCCTCCTTGATAAATAGGATGATAATAGTAACTGTCTCCAAGGGCTGTTGAGGGACTAAATGGGATTATGCATGCAGAGTGCTTACCCCAGCACTGAGCACCTTGTAAAAGCTCACTAAACACTATTTATTATTGGGATAAGGCTACTAAAGAAAGACCCTAGCACTCACTGCTTGATACAAGGTTGGCAATTAAAAAAAGGGGAGGGTGTTAGTTTCTAATACCATTCTGGCTCTTTTTTCAAGTTTCATGTTTACACTAGCATGTTAATGAGGAGCATAGACATTTGTCTTCTGTCTTTGAAGATGATCCAGTAGGGCTACAGTCATGTCTCACCAAAGGGAAAGAAGAAAGACACCTCTTCTGAGGTGGGTATCAATAGTTGTGGGTACAGGGAAATTCAGAGAACCTATTACATACTCACACGGGTGTTGACCTTGTCATCAGACCCTAAGGGCTCCCAATGGGCCACTGTGGGATTTCTGTAAGGGCAGTCAGTGTGTTGTTCCAATGTCACTTTTTAAAGGAAAATGCATTCCACAGACTCTTCACCATCTCAAGCTTCCTGCACTTTTGCTGTGAGCTTAAATCTCGGCTGTGGGGGCTGTGGCTGGGACGTGGAAGGATCAGATGCCTAAGTGATTGAGAAGTGGCCTTCTAGAGAGCCTGCGGCAGCCCAGGCCTCATTAATCTATCCTGTTCAGGCCCCTGGGGCAAGAGTGACAACTGGACGATTGCACTTGTCATCTGCCTCGAAGTTGGTATCAGAAAAGTGTTTTCTCCTACAGGGTTAATGCTTGTTGAATATTCCTGGGGCACCTATAGATGGGTACAGCTCAGAACATATGATCAGCTGAGACATGTGAAGCCACCACAAATTTGCACAACTATACATACGGCGATTCAAACACACACACAATTACTAAGCACATGGATGCCGACACAGACACACACACACCCCTCCTCCCACCAAGTGTCAGGTGAAATTTAGGGCTTCCTTGTCCTCTGCCATCTGCCAGAGAAATCCCCAGACAAACCTACATGCCAGGTGGGACTCTCCTAAACTTGGGATTTAGCTGTCTCTGACATCCTGGTCTTCTTAAAGAAGAAGTATTATGGGGGCTGTAGAGCTGTGAGCCCTATTTGGCTACCAGAAAGTTCAGAGTTAAGTTTTGTGTTCAATAGCAGTAGCTATTTTAAGATGAGGATTGAGACAGTATTTACCTCCCCTCCCCAGACATACACTGCTTTTGATTTCTCAGCTCTTATCTTTTATTTTTGTGCTAATGATTTTCCAATATTTCATATTTACACTTTATGTATTAAAATGCTTTCTATTTGAGGCAAGTGTTATAGACGCCTACTTGCCTCAAATCTTGCATAATGAGAATACTACTACTAGCATCCCAACATCTCCATTTTCATGCTGCTTTTCAGGGAAATACACATTAGACTATAATTTATACCATATCTAATTTATAACCATGAAAGGTCTCTCTAAAGGCCTTCATGGTTATAAATCTTACGAATTCTATTTCTATAAATCCCAGAGTCAGAGTAGATTCTATGTCTTCTATGGCATCTCTAGTCCCTACATGTCTAGCAGCGTGAAGGCTGGAGTTTGAAAGTACCCGTGTTCCAATTAAGGGTCTAGGGGTTATTTCTCTTACCGGTACATGGGTGAGACTGTGAAACAGGTTGTGGTCACCTGGCAATTAGGACGGGAAGACCTAGAGACAGAGGAATGGATGCAGAAGTGGAACATAAGGGGGCACCTGGGACTCAGTTGATTAAGTGTCTGGCTCAGGTCATGATCCCAGGGTCCTGGGATCGAGCCCCGCATAGGGCTCCCTGCTCAGAGGGTTAGTCTGTTTGTCCTTCTCCCTCTACCTGCTTGTCCTCACTCTCTCTCTCTCTCTGTCTCTCAAATAAATAAATAAAATATTTTAAAAATAAATAAATCAGAAACTTTCAAAGACATTGAAAGATGAAAAAAATTTTCAAACAAAATCTTGTGCTTAGGCCAATAATAATAATAAATATTTTAAGTATTACTAAAATAGGTGGATGCAATAATGTGACACCCACAGTTTCTCCTTTCAGAAATGAAGGATGTTTCCCTCAGCTGCCAACAGCAGACAGCCCTCAGCTGTCAGACCTCTTTGGGGGCTGCCTCACCCCAGGTCCCACCTCCTATAAGGGCAGCCTTCAGGCAATGACTGATCAATACAGGGTATAAAGGCTGGCTCCCTTATTTCAACTTATGACAACTCCAAAAGGCCACTCCAACTCCAGAGCTTTCCATGGGATTGGCAGAAGCCTTAGCTGGGGCTTCACTGCAGCTGACCTTGTCCTTCTGACTGAGCCCCCTTCCCTCCCCTCCCTTCACTGCTCTGTTGATCCAAAAGCACTCCATAATAAATGTCCTGCTCTCTGACTTGGAGCTCACTCCCAGGAATCCAGTTATGATATTAATTAACAGTACACCCTTGTTATGCTCTAGGACCTATGATAGGCTGTCTCCATCATCATCACACTTAACCCCTGCAGCCCTCTTACCCAGGAAGGCAGGATAGTGCAGAGGCTAATATTATAATCATTAGGTTGTGTTAGCCCGGGGAAGTTCTATCATGTTGTAGTATAGAATTTTGGACCATACTTTACACTTCTCAGTATTATTTTCTCATCACTAAAATGAGCCTAATACTGATATTTATTAGAAATATTAAATTGGGATGCCTGGGTGGCTCAGTCGGTTGAGCATCTGCCTTCGGCTCAAGTCATGATCCCGGAGTCCTGGGATCAAGTCCCGCGTTGGGCTCCCTGCTCAGTGGGGAGTCTGCTTCTCCCTCTCACTCTCCCTCTGTTCTCTCTCTCTCTCAAATAAATAAAATCTTTAAAATAAATAAATAAATAAATAAATAAACAAATAAATAAATGGGCATTGGAAACAATCTAGCCTAAAATAATCAGCACAGCATAGGAGTAAGGGAAGGGGTTGTAGGGTCGGCCTGCTTAGGTTCACATCTGGTGCCATATTACGCCTCGGCTTCCCCATCTGTAAAATGAAGATCATAATAACTATCATAACATGTTTTGGGGGTTTTGGATTTTTTTGTTTTGTTTTGTTTTTTTAGAGAGGGGGCTGGGAGGGAGGGGCAGAGGGAGAGGGAGAGAGAGAATCTTAAGCAGGCTCCATGCCCAGTGCAGAGCCCAGTGTGGGGCTGGATCCCACAACCTTGAGATCATGACCTGAGCTGAAATCAAGAGTCCAACACTTAACCGACTGAGCCACCCAGGCCCCCCTATCACAGCATGTTTTGAACACTGAATGATTTAATATATGTGAAATGCTCAGAATAGAATCTAGCAAACCCAATAGTAAATAATAATAAATAGTAAATAAATAATAAATGAAAGATGTCAGCTACTAAAAAGTCATTGCATGTTGGATAAAGAATGAATGGATTTTAAGGGTTTCTGACCACTGATACTGAAACCATCAATTTTCAGATGGCCAGGTGAGTGAGTTAAAATTGTTTCACCAGCACACTGGAGGAGAAAAATGAAACATTAATTGAGGCTCATTAACAATTGCTGACTTGCAAAGAGTCAGGAAAAGTCAGACAAGCCTCGATTCACAAAACCCTGCAAAAAGTATTAGATTTTATGAGAACTTTAAGGAATTCTCAGGGGTCACTCCGAATATATGTACTTCCTTTACTTGTGAGCTGTCTCTAGAATTTAACACTTTTGGATTTCTGCTATAAAACAGTGCTTCTCATATTAAATGTAAATAATCGAATGATTAATAGTAAATAAATATAAAGTGCTTATGATAATGCCAGCCACTTGGTAAATGCTATATAAAATTTCGTTGTTATTATTATTATTATCCTTATTTTACAAACTGAAGCATATAGATGCTGAATAGCACTCAAGATCAATCCCAGTCATCTGACTTAACACTCTGGGCTCCTACCTACTTTGCTGTATTTGAAAGCATGAAATCAATAAAAGGAGAGCTGTCTAGTTGGAGGGGTAAGGGACTGGGAGAGTCTGCCCAATTGCCTGACCTCCGCCCCTGCAACTCCTGAGTGTACCCTGGTCCCGTGGTATTCTGAGGAGCACAGTTTGAAAACCCACAGAGCATGATGATCCTTCTAGCTCCAAAATCTATGATCACCAATAAGAATGGGTAAATCCAGTCACATTTCCTAGCCAGAGGGCCACTGTCAAGCTGGCTTCTCTGATCTAGGTATGTAGCAAAATTCATTTCTATAAGCTCGACAGGTTTGGTCCACATCCTTAGGACAAATAAAAGTAGCAGTTGACATTCCAGCCTCACATTCCATCTAGCCCAGGATATGCTCTCTAGCCACAGAAGCCAGAGAAACATGGCAAATGTTCTATCTGCCCATCTCTGCTGTGTCTTCCCTGGAAAACACTGGGAAGGAAGGACATGGTTAATGCAGGTCCAGATGCATAGATATTAAGAGCAGAGAAGAAATAATTCAGTTTTTCGATGCTTATAGGACTTGGCTCTTGGAAGGGTTTAGACTGTCCCAGTAGATAGGAAGATCTTGCCATCTGTTCTCCGACATAGCCCATTTGAATTTTTTTCTTGCTATCAGCCACAGGTTCCCTGACCTTGGCTCTCCAAGAAGGATTTAACCCTTTAACCTGTCCCCAAGAGCGGCTATAAGAACTACTGCTGAGCTTTGCCCATCTGGCAGCTGCTGAACCAAAACCCTGGCCAGCTGGAATCACTGACCCGTTATTTTGTAGCTTTTCCCGCCGGGTCGGAGGCAGCCCTGCTGCCCAGTGGACCTGTGACCCCACCTTCTAGAAAGAGGAAGGAGGAGAGTTCAGGAGGCATGGCTGCAGGTGCCAGGCCTTGGTTTTCCCCAGTAGGAGCAGCCTCGTGGTTGAAGGAATTGCAGGAAGTGAATTTAGTAGATGACATGCCATTTTAAAGCGTGTGAATTGGGTCTGTACAAAAACACCTGCGTGCTGAGTATCTACTCCCCACGGGTCTGGGTCTGGAGTTACAGAAGTCCTACAGGACACAGAGGACATCTGGGGCAGCACGGCATGAAGCTGAGGGAGAGCTGAGAGGGCTTCCAGGGGAAGAGATGAAGCAACTCAGCAATCCCATCAGAGATGCCGGCCGTGGGGTCTGGAATTCGGGGTGAAAAATACAAGGCTTGGGAAGGGCATTGAGACCCCACACAGGGCTTGAACAGGGGGTAGGAGGCAAGGTCCAGAGGGGCTCCAGGGGATTTCACAGGCTTTGTCCTAGGAAAGAAGATTCCAAAGGCAAGTAAGCATCCCTAAGAGAGTCAGTCACAGTAGGGTCTGGAGGATATTGAGGATGCAGGGCCTCTGCACCTCTCTTGTTTCAGTTTTTGAAATATCAAGCATTTTTTACTTTTGTCAATTACAGCTTGTCAATTACAACTTCACTATAGCAACCAGACCACCTCCTGGAGCGCCCAGGACTGGAGTAGAGATAAGGTAACACCTACTGGCTCAATGGCCAATCCTGCATTAAGTTGCCAGTGTAACGGCTAGCACCAATCAGAATTCTTCCAAAACAACTTATGTAACCTTGTGGTTTTGCCTTGAAAAGCCTACCCTCTCCACTCACAATTCCCAGTTTGGGAGCTCACTTTCTGTCTCTCAAATTGCAATCCCGAAAACAGCAAATAAATGCTTTGGGTTGCTTTACAGCTCTGTGGTCTTCTAGGTGGACAGTACAGAGAGGCTGGGGATGGCAGGAGTCCTTAAGGGTCGCTGAGCTGGCAGAGGCACTAAGGACCTCTGGAGAGGTGGATCTGATGAAGGAGGCAGAGCCTTGTTTGCCATACATCCCTTGCAGTGTTGGATCTCTGCGTGAACACTTCCAGGGCAGTGAGGATGAAAACTTGTAATGGTTTTGCAGCACACAGCTATTTGTGTCCGTTCTCAGCATCGGGGAGTGAGTTCATGAGGAAGAAAGAATCGATACCAAGGAGCAGCAAGGGAGGAATGGGGGCGAGGGTCAAGGCTGTTATTTTCTCGTCTGGTGGAATGTCTGTGGCCCAAGGGTTTCAGAAAATTATTTACAAAACTAACCCAGTTTGACTCTGCAGGCTATTTTCAAGTCTTATTTAAGAGAAGATATGCTTTTTGTTCCCCTAATGGCTTCTCTTTCTGGATTTCTTTTTCTGTCTCAAACCTCATGTATATTTTTGATAGAAAAGTATATACGATGAAGTGAGGATATGGGCATTCCGTCAGTCAGGGATGCTGCAGGTGGATGTTACAGAAACACGCCAGTAACTCAATCAAAGGAAAAAGCTGCTTTTCTTCTGGATGAGCCTTCTTTGGGGCGCCTGCTGGTGTGTGCTCAAAGGCTCAACCAAGTCAGCCCCAGATATCACAGGTCTCATTTTACAGCTCTAGCCACAGCATTACTGCGGGAAAGAGCAGAGCAAGGGAAAGATAGCACCTGTACCAGGAGAACAAGGCTTCCCCAGAACACCATGTCAGGCACCCCCAGGTCTCCTAGGCCAGGCTCCTGCTGCCAGAGCAAGGGTGTGGCCCCGGCCAGTCCACAGATCCTGCCCCAGAGGCGATGCACACTGTGCAAAGAGAGGAGGTGGAAGACGGAGAGAGGGAGGAGGGGAAGGGGAAGAGAGGAAGAGAGGAAGGAAAGGTGGAAAAAAGAGGTGGGAGGAGGGGAGGGAGAGAAGAAAAGAAGAAAGGAGGAGGAGACAGAGAGGGAGGGAGGGAAAGAAGGTGGGGAGTAGGAGAGAAGGAGGGAGGAGGGAGAAAAGGGAGGAAGCCTGAGCTTGAATTAAGAAGAAATGCACTTCTATGTAAGCCTCATTGTTATCTAACTATAGAGACTTGAAAAAGTCAAATTCTTTGATCTTCTTATCAAGTGTGGATACTTATATCTACTCCACAAGTATATTATGAAGATTAAATATTTAGAATATGTAAAAAAAAAGATCATTTTATACATTGTCTTGTAATGCTAATCATTTTTTTTAAAAAAAATACTCCAACATGACAGCGTGATTTTGGCACCACAGGTTAATTTCCAGGAATTATTGTAATATGGCTTGTGCTTGAAAAGCCTCTGCCGCTAGTTTTGACATAAAAATAAAATGGATACATCTGTTTAAAAAAATAGGAAGATAGTAGGAAGGGAAAAATGAAGGGGGGGTGGAAATCGGAGGGGGAGACGAACCATGAGAGACGATGGACTGAAAAACAAACAGGGTTCTAGAGGGGAGGAGGTGGGGGGATGGGTTAGCCTGGTGATGGGTATTAAGGAGGGCACGTACTGCATGGACACTGGGTGTTATACGCAAACAATGAATCTTGGAACACTACATCAACAACTAATGATGTAATGTGTGGTGACTAACATAATAAAACAAAATTAAAAAAAAAATAGAATGGATACCATACCTATCGATGACATTCCAGGCAGAAGGAAATCGCGGTCATAGTGCAGAGTGTCCACTAGATGGCAGCAGAGTTCTTCCCATGTTACTTCAGATTTCCTTGGGATGCCAATTAAAGCAAACTAAGTACTTTTAAAAATATGCATGCCACACCCACACCTACACTACACTTATTTCTCTCTGCAGACGTCTCACAACTTGTTTTGTTTGCTTTCCCTGGAACTGACAGTCAGCCATCTCAGTAGAGACATGTGGAGAGGCTCAGAGGGATTTGGCGTATACCAGGCAGGAGATCGTAGCCATCATACTGATAAACGTCAGTTGTGTTGCCTGGAAAAGGGGAATCACAGTTGTACCTCTGTCTTGGGGATTTGTGAGTTTTAAATAAAACTGTGTCTGGGGGCGCCTGTGTGGTTCAGTCGGTTAAGCGCCCACTCTTGATTTCGGTTCAGGTCATGCTCTCCGGGTGGTGAGATCAGGCCCTGTGCTGGGCGTGGAGTCGGCTTGTCCCTCTCCCTCTGCTCTGTTCCCCGCTCACGCTCGCTCACTCTCTCTCAAATAAATGAATGAATAAAATCTTTTGAAAAAATTGTGTCTGTAAAGCATTTTACACATTTTGGGGGATAAACACTCAAAAAGGTTTTTAAGTTCTCCTCCTCTTTCTCTTTATTTATTTTTTATTTTTTTTAAAAGATTTTATTTATCTTTAAAGAGAGAGCACAAGCAGAGGGAACGCTAGAGGCAGAGGGAGAAGCAGGCTTCCCGCGGAGCAGGGAGCCCGATGCGGGGCTCGATCCCAGGACTCTGGGATCATGACCTGAGCTGAAGGCAGACGCTTCACCATCTGAGCCACCCAGGTGCTCCTCCTGTTTCTCTTTAAACATGAGCAGCCTTGAGAGCAGTTGGAAAGGGAGGCTAGCAGGAACAGGACAAAATGGTGTTTTAGACCCCAAAACTGGTTGTAGCCATTTCTGTCTTCTTAAGGAGGGGACTCCTGCGTGTCTGGGGTAGCAAGGATGCTGATCTTTGATGCGGTTTCTGCTGTAGGGAAGTGACCAGTTTGGCCCAGATGAAGGTGAGGCTGACTGACGCCGAATGGCACAGGGGGAGGGAGGTCAGGAGCAAGCATGTGAAGGGGACTGTGACTCAGAAAGCATCTGGGAGATGAGGAGAGCCTAAGAACAGAGCCAGAGAGAACTACCTCATGGACTCAGGCGGCCAGGGAAAGGTAAGGAAGGGAGTATCTTGCAAGGAGTTTTGAATTGTCTGTTATGCTATGATGTGACCGCCCTTTCGACCTCCAAGCCCTCAGTAAAGGTCTCCTGCCCAGCTCCCTGCATGACTGGTGCTGTGGGTGCCCGCCACGTGGGGCGCAGGGAAATGGCAGCCCCACGTCCCAAGGACACAGAGAGTAGATAAGAGCCCCAGGCAGCGGTACAGATGGATGGGCTGTCCTGGAGGTCTGCAGAAATGCTGGGAAGAGAACTTCCCCTAAGGTGTGGCAGTGCATTTTAAATAAGCGTTTTATTTGGAAATGATTTCAAACTTACAGAAAATGGAAGAATAAAAATAGTATAAGAACGCCCATATACCTTTTGCGCAGATTCACCTCATGTTAATATTTAACCCTATTTGCTTTATCATTTGTTCTATCTATATATTCTCACATAGCTTCTTTTTTTCTTCTGAAACATTTGAAGGAAAATTTTATTCATCTTTACCCTTAAATACCTAAGTGTCCATTTTCTTTTTTTTTTTTTAAGATTTTATTTATTTATTTGACAGAGAGAGACACAGCGAGAGAGGGAACACAAGCAGGTTGAGTGGGAAAGGGAGAAGCAGGCTTCCCGTGGAGCAGGGAGCCCGATGTGGGGCTTGATCCCAGGACCCTGGGATCATGACCTGAGCCAAAGGCAGATGCCTAACGACTGAGCCACCCAGGCGCCCCCTTTTTTTTTTTTCTAAGTGTCCATTTTCAAAGAACAAGAACATTCCTTTACGTGAGCCATGGTATAGTTTCCAACATCGGTAAATTTCATGTTGGTGTAACACTAGCTGGGCATCGTGTTCCCGCCTCTGTCGAGTGTCTCAGGGAGGTCTGGGAGAGCACTTTTTCTCTTCTAGTACAGGATGTAGGTTAGATACAGTCTTACACGTACTATTTATGTCCTTTTAGCCTTATTCAATCTCGAACATTTCCACAGCCTTCCCTGTTTTTGACTTACGGTCTTAGTTTTGAAGAATCCCACTTACCAACCTTTCTTAAAAAATACAATGCTCCTCATTTGGGGTTTGTCTGATACTTCCTTGTGTGTACATTCAGATTGTGCATTTTCACCCAGCGTGCAACACTGGTGGTATTGTATCCTTCTCGGAACATCACACGTGAGTCGTGTGACATCCAACTGTCCCTCACGGGGGATGGTAATTTTGATCACCTGTTCAAGATGCATGATTTCTCCCCTGGGCAATTGCTACCTTTTCCCCTTGTAACAATATGCAAGTTGTAGGCAGATACTTAAAATCATGCAGGTGTCCTGCTTCTCCTCAAAATTCCCCTGAAGAGCTAGCCCCCATTAACAGTTCTTGCCTGATCCAATCTTCACTGTGATGGTTGCAAATGATGATGTTCTGTCTCTAGCCTTCCCTCCACATTCTACTGTAACCAGAAGCCCTCCTTCTCCCCATTTGTTCATCTATCAATTTTTAAAGATTTTACTTATTTATTTGAGAAAGAGAGAGAGAGCACAGGAGCGGGGAGGGGCAGAGGGAGTAAGAGAAGCAGACACTCCACTGAGCAGGGAGCCCGACACAGGGCTCGATCCCAGGACCCCAGATCATGACCTGAGCCAAAGGCAGATGCTTAACTGACTGAGCCTCCCAGGCGCCCCTTATTTATCTATTTAATATCTGTTTGGAGTTAATGAATCTCTGTTTTTTTGGAGTAAATGAATCTCTGGTTTTTTTTTTTAATCATTTATAGTTCATTACTGTACCTAATCACTGTGATGCTCAGAGTCCTAGATTTGGGAGCCCTTTCAAGCTGGATCCTGTTTCCTTATGACATGTTCTCATCATGTTTTTAAGCACTTCCTTACTTTCTGACACAACAAGATAGTCTAGGCTCTTTTCATACCTACCCTACCAGCCATTCCTCTGAGGATCCTTGTTTCCTGAGGATTCTTGTTCCCTTCAGTATTAGCGACCAAGCCTCAGGCACGAGGCACGCTCATTGCTCCTGGGATGTCTTTACCTCTGGACCCTTCCAGTAGACAGAGCTAGGAAATATCTGCATGCACAGACACATGCACATGCATGTACATTCATTCATGGACGCACATACACACGCACACACACACACACACATATGCACACACACCCATACGCACACACACCCATAGTTTAGAAATCACGAATTCTCATTGATACCTCTACTGCCCATCCACCCCCATTGGAATTTTTTCTTGCCTTCCTGAAATAGAAGTGCATTCCATGTTAATTTAAATATGAAAGCAAAGGTTGACTCCAACAAAATAGAGGATTTGTGGCCAATTTGGCAACAAACAATAGAGTTACAATAGCAGAAGGAGCAAGGCATAAGAAGTGGGTAGAACTGGGGTAAATAAGTAGGAAATCACTATCATTATCTTTCCATTTATTTATACACTCATTTAAAAAACACTTTTCAGCACCTACTAAGTGTCAACCACTATTTTAGGTGTTGAAGATAGAGCAGTGAGCAAAAAATTGCAAGTCTCTGACTTAAACAGTCAAGCAGTATAAGACGCATAACCTAAAGTTAATATAAAATACGTAACAAATATTCATGGCGAAACGCTGTGCAAAACACCAAAGCAGGGAATGGGATGTAGGGATGCTTGAATGGGGACTAGTTAGTTGCTGCCATTTTATAGACAATTTGGGGGACAGGTCTTTCTGATGAGCTCATGTTTGAGCCAAGACCTGAAGGAAGTAAGAGAAGCAGCTATGAAGTTACCTGAGACAAGAGTCCCAGGCAAAGAGTAGATAAAATGACTCCTGGCAGGATGTGATGGAGGAATAGTCAGGGGGCTGCTGTAAGCAGCGCCCAGTGAGTGAGTGAGGGGAGACGAGGAGGAGCTGAGTTGGAAGAGGCTGTGCAGGGTCAGATCCTGCGGGGCCTCACATGCTTATGTAAAGAAGTGGTTTTATTCTGGGGAAGGTGGGACGTCATTGGAAGGTTTTGAGCAGACCAACGGGGTGATCTGGCTTCTCTTTAAAAATAGTGACTTCAGGGGCATCTGGATGGCTCAGTTGTTTGAGCGTCTGACTCTTGGTTTCAGCTCAGGTCATGGTCTTGGGTCATGGGATCGAGCCCCATGTCCAGCTCCATGATGAGCATGAAGTCTGCTTATGAATGTTACCCCTCCCTCTCCCTCCCCCTCTGCTAATCCCGCCCGTTCTCTTTCTCTCTCGCGCGCGCTCTCTCTCTCTCAAATAAATAAATAAATAAAATCTTTTAAAAAATAGTGACTACAGCCACTCTACAAGGAATATACTAGAGATGGATATAAGGGAAACAGGGAAGTCCATTTAGGGGGGAAATGATAGAAACCAGAGATAAGCTTGAAATGACTGCAATAATCTAGAGACGATGAGGTTGGTTCCAAGGTTGCAATAAACGTGTGCACTTTGAAGGTAGAGACAGACATCCATGCTGCAAACATTCATTGGCTGTCACTATGTGCCACTATGAAAAGTTCTGGGAATAAGAAGATGAACGAAGCACAGTCATAGCCCTCAAGGAATTCACAGTCTTTGGAGAACATGGTGCGTGAGTGAGCCATGTATACAGATACTAAGAGTCAAAGTGCTAAGTATAGCAGTAATGGCGAGAGCGGTCTGAACCAACTGTTGTGGTCACACAGATGAAGGACCAGGCATCCAGATCTGCAGACTCAGGGAAAACTTCCGAGGGCGATTTCAAAAAAGAGAGGAGGTCATGGAGCTCTTGACTGAGAGACAGAGGGCATCCTCAGTTCTAGTCATGACCTTCAAACTGAGCATGCTTTTATGAATTGCCAGGCTTCAAGGAGTATAGTTCTTACAGTGGTTAATCAACAGAAGTGCACTAATTGAATAAATGATGGTCCATACTGCCGTGGATAACTGTGTGGATCCCTAAAATGTTATTTCATGGACAAGGAGTTTTTTAAACTGGAACCAGGATAAAGTATTAATAAGAATATAATACATTCTCTTTTTTCTTATTTATTTATTTATTTTTTAATGTAGTGTTCCATGATTCATTGTTTGTGTATAACACCCAATGCTCCATTCAATACACACCCTCTTTAATACCCATCACCAGGCTAACACATCCCACCACCCCCTCCCCTCTAGAACCCTCAGTTTATTTCTCAGAGTCCATAGTCTCTCATGGTTCGTCTCCCCCTCTGATTTCCCCCCCCTTCATTTTTCCCTTCCTACTATCTTCTTTTTTTTTTTTTAACATATAATGTATTATTTGTTTCAGAGGTACAGGTCTGTGATTCATCAGTCTTACACAATTCACAGCGCTCACCATAGCACATATCCTCTCCAGTGTCTATCACCAAGCCCCCCATCCCATCCACCCCTCCCACTCTAGCAACCTTCAGTTTGTTTCCTGAGATTAAGAATTCTTCATATTGGTAAGATCATATGATACATGTCTTTCTCTGATTGACTTATTTCACTTAGCATCATACCCTCTAGTTCCATCCATGTTGTTGTCTAGGGCAATCTACACATTTAATGCAATCCCTATCAAAATACCATCAACTTTTTTCAAAGAAATGGAACAAATAATCCTAAAATCTGTATGGAACCAGAAAAGACCCCAAATAGCCAGAAGAATGTTGAAAAAGAAAAACAAAGCTGGTGGCATCACAATTCCGGACTTCCAGCTCTATTACAAAGCTGTCATCATCAAGGCAGTATGGTACTGGCACAAAAACAGACACATAGATCAGTGGAACAGAATAGAGAGCCCAGAAATGGACCCTCAACTCTATGGTCAACTAATCTTCAGCAAAGCAGGAAAGAATGTCCAATGGAAAAAAGACAGTCTCTTCAACAAATGGTGTTGGGAAAACTGGACAGCCACATGCAGAAGAATGAAACTGGACCATTTCCTTACACCACACACAAATATAGACTCCAAATGGTTGAAAGGCCTCAATGTGAGACAGGAGTCCATCAAAATCCTAAAGGAGAACACAGGCAGCAACCTCTTCGACCTCAGCCGCAGCAACTTCTGCCTAGAAACATCGCCAAAGGCAAGGGAAGCAAGGGCAAAAATGAACTATTGGGACTTCATCAAGATAAAAAGCTTTTGCAAAGCAAAGGAAACAGTCAACAAAACCAAAAGACAACCGACAGAATGGGAGAAGATATTTGCAAATGACATATCAGATAAAGGGGTAGTGTCCAAAATCTATAAAGAACTTATCAAACTCAACACCCAAAGAACAAAGAATCCCATCAAGAAATGGACAGAAGACATGAACAGACATTTTTCCAAAGAAGACATCCAAATGGCCAACAGACACATGAAAAAGTGCTCAACATCGCTCGGCATCAGGGAAATCTAAATCAAAACCTCAACGAGGTATCACCTCACACCAGTCAGAATGGCTAAAATTAACAAGTCAGAAAACGACAGATGTTGGCAGGGATGAGGAGAAAGGGGAACCCTCCTACACTGTTGATGGGAATACAAGCTGGTGCAGCCACTCTGGAAAACAGTATGGAGGTTCCTCAAAAAGTTGAAAATAGAGGTACCATATGACCCAGCAATTGCGCTACTGGGTATTTACCCCAAAGATACAAATGTAGTGATCCGAAAGGGTACGTGTACCCCAGTGTTTATAGCAGCAATGTCCACAATAGCCAGTCTCTTCAACAAATGGTCTCTTTTTCCCCACTTGTCCTTTCAAGTTGGAAAAGTCAGTCTGTCAAAGTCGCTCAGTTGTTTACCCTCTTATCCTTCCTTCTTGGTTCTTACCTGACTACAAAGACGCTGGCTTGTTACCTGTTGGCCCTGAAATAAGTCATTACATTATTCTGGATCTCATTTTTCTTCCATGTCGTACTCATCTTTAAATACCATCTCACATATTTTCCCCTCCCCGCAGACCATTCCAGCTTCCTCACACAGCAGAACTCTGCCTCTGGGAGTTGCATCCATGCTCCCAGTGCAGCCGGGCATCCCTAGCTGTTTCAACACTTCCCACACTGCATTGCAAGATTGTTGACTTTCTCCATATTCAGTGAGCTCCTTGAGGTCAGGGACCACATCTCACACATCTGAGAATCCCAAGTATTTTGTCGAGTGCCTGGCCCCCATATGATGCCCCGCAAAGATTTGATGAAGTGGACGCAAGTGGGTCCAAAAGATCACCTATTTACTTTCCAATCCTAAATACCTTGCCTTTTCTAATTCTTACTAAATGCAAAGTCAGACTTATGTCTCTTTCTTGGTTGTGTGATTGAGTAGAATGTAGTGGAAATTTTGTTCTACATCTTATCTTTTTGTTTCTCTTGGTTTATTTTGTTTATGACACAAAACTTCTATAGAGAATGTGGTAAGACAGTGTCGCCTTTTTAACAGAGTTCGGAAAAACTGAAAAAGCAGCAAGAGAGGTTTCAAAGATATTCTGGGAATTCAACTAGGAATGAACTCTTGTCTTTCTCAGTGTTGGACCCCAGGGTGAGCAGAGACTTTGTAAATACAAAACAGTGAGTGACTGAATCATGTGGCCAGATCTGTGGTTTGCAGTGGAGGTGTGGTATACATGACTTATGTGTGGAAAACTTGCAATATCTCAGACTATTCTGCTCTGCGAAGCCCTTTAAAGCCCAATTACAAGTGCGCATAGAGCTTCAAAATCTGTAGTCAGTAAAATGATGTTCAGTATCCTCTGGCCAAAGGAGGGTGTGCACTCTGTGTGTGATCTGGAGGGGGCCGCCAAGATAATCTCCATGCGCAATAATGTCATTTTTCATGAACTTTTTAAAAGTCCTGTGGGGAAAACAGCCTTGTGGCCAGCATCCATCACTTCTAAAGTGAGCAGCAAAGCCATCTTTGGCAAGACTTCTGCTCTCTCGCTAAGCCAAACCACCAACAACTACTCTTTCACACAAGGCTTCCTGGCCTGACCTACACTCTGCTAACCACACAGGCAACGCCCCTCATTACTGAGTTGTAGGGAGGCCATCTTGAGTGTGAGTGGGTAGCGGGGAGAGAGGGCATATGAAACCAATTTCAAAGTGCAGACGATAATTTGTAGAGAGTTGAGTGTGGGATGTGACAGAGGGGTGATGAAGGGCTTATGAGTCAAAAATGGACTGTCTTTGAAAGGACAAGTGGGGAAAATGTGACAGGCTTTGCTGAGGGTGATTTTGATATAATGCAGTATTGATAGATCTCTTTCTTATCAGAAATTGTTGAACCCATCCATCCCTCCTCCCTCCATATTCCCATAGTATTTTATTTGTACATTTGCGCAGTATTTATGACAGTTGATCATGTATTAATTATTAATAAGTGTGTCAGTTTTCCCTGGCAAACCCTAGTGGGATAGTCATTCTCATTCAATGATCTGCATCTTCTTTACCGTGTCTGGAATAGTGACTGATACATTTTCTGTGCTTACGTAATATTTGTTTAGGTTATTTAACTTTATTATTGTAATAAAAGTAAAACAAAAATCATTGGTGACTATTATATTATGGGGAGTCCATGAGTAAGCCTAATAAAATCCAGGGGTTGAAAGCATACATTCTAATTCTTGAAAGTGTGCCATACTCTGAAAAAGATGTTATTTATGTTAAAACAGTCACCTCCTTACTACCTGAGAAAACAAAATTCATGATCATTTGTGTCATTTGATTAACGGGCTTTGGATGATAGTTGAGATTTTTTTGTAAGTCAGTATAGTTAGAACTTCCATGTGGATTTTCATTTTTTTAAATTATTGAAGTATAATTGACATACACTCTTATATTAGCTTCATGTGTACAACATAGTGATTGAACAAGTCCACACATTACACCGTGTTCACCATGATAAGTACCATCTGTCACCATATATTATTAGAGTATTATTGCTTATATTCCTGATGCTGTACTTTTCATCTCCCTGACTTATTGTATAATTGGAATTCTGTACCTCTTCATCTCCTTTATCTCTGTGGATTTTCATTTTAATCCATGTTACCCTTTTTTTCTAAAATAATAATAGTGTAAGGAAAGTAAGAAACAAAGGTAATGTAACCACAGATAGCAAGACTAAACTGGATCTCACCCAGCTAGGGGAACCAATGCTCACAATACCAGCACCAACCTTGCCTCTCTCATAGCCAGACCAAAATCAGAGTCTTTCCCTTCCAAATGGATGGAAATGTAAATCTTCAGACGACATGCGGAAGAAAGGTTTGCCTGTGATACGGGCTGAGACTCATGGGATGTTGAAACAACTGGTCCTTGAAGCAGGGAATGTTGAAATAATATGTTGTGTTAAGAGTCTTCACTGGGAGACTAATATTTCAACACATTTGAATGACTTCCTTGCCGTAAAATGTTTAGGCTTAAAAAATGAAGCTGGATAAGTAATAGGAGCTTCCAAGAGAAAAGTCACTCAACTTTCATGGCAGAGAAGTCAGGGACTGTGTAGTCAGACATGTTACCAGCAGGCCTCCCTCACGTTGCCTCTTCCCACTGAGCGTCGCTTGGAGTTGGAGCCATTTCTGAAATTAAAATTTTAGATTGGTCAGAGATAAATATGATATTCCCAGTTTCCCGTGAGAGAATAACTGAGAAAATTGATGTTCAAGTGACAAAATTTGATTTTCTGAGAATGAGGGAAATTAAGATAAATACTTCCACCCCATCTCTATACAAATCCACATAATATTTCTTTCACAGTAATTGAGCGAGTACCTATATGAAAAGAAATCCTGTGCTAGTGTCTCATCTACTAAATTTAGGTGATGATTCTGTTGCCTAAGATTAGAACTCCCCCCACTTGAGTAGACAGAATATGGTCTTCATCTTTAAAATGAAATTATGTGTGGGGCGCCTGGGTGGCTCAGTCTGTTAAGCGCCTTCAGCTCAGGTCATGATCCCAGAGTCCTTGGATCGAGCCCCACATCGGGCTCCTTGCTCAGTGGGGAGTCTGCTTCTCCCTCTCCCAATCCCCCTGCTTGTGTTCCCTCTCGCTGTATCTTTCTCTGTCAAATAAATAAATAAAATATTTTTTAAAAAAATAAAAAATAAAATGAAATTATCTGGGTCACAAAAGCTACACCCATTAGACTTATGGTAAACTAGAACACTGTCTTTTCCCAATATTTATTAATTCCTTACCTAACATAAGCTTTGCATTTTTTAAGCTTTACATTTTTATTCTTTTAGTTTTCATTTATACATTCTTTTATTTCTGATTCATCAAAAGAAATTGCATTCTTATTATTTTTATTGTAAAAGCACATGAAAACAATGGGGACTTTACAAGATAACCTAGATTTCCAGAGCAGCTTGGAGAAGCTTTTATGAGCATCCCTACGTCTCTAATAAATAGCAGGAACGGGTCTATTCTATTGCATAAGATTTGTGAGAGAACAAGACTATAAACAATGTGTTCTTGGCTTCTTACATTTGTACATAAAACCAGTGTCTTGCATAAAATAAGTGTGTTTGTTCTTCACGGTCCCTGTTAGAAATGAAAGTATGTCGGTTTAGGTGTGTTTGTTTATTTGAAATGGTTATTAGAATCTGACACCGAGGAATGCCTGAATGTTGCCTTGCAAACTGTCTACTCCCCTCCCCCACCATAGGGTTCCCAAGTGATAGATGTAAAAGGATCAGCAGCCAAATAAGAAATAGAGAATCACTTTAGTGTAAGCAGGGAAAGGCCCAGACCTCAACACAGGGCTCTCTAAAAAAGTTAGTTTGCCATACCTGCCTTGAGCTAATGTCCGAATTGGGCTACGCTGTGAGTCTGGCATCTACCTGCCCCAAAGCCAAAATCTGTATCTTGGACGTTCCTCCTGATCAGCTTCATGAAAGAAGGAACTCAAAAATTGATGGAAGGTATGTGTGTTGGGGGGAGAGAGAGAGCAACAGAGCACTAAACCGGCCCTAAATAATCAGGCTCTCCGTTTGCTCATGCAGTCGCCCAGAAGAGATTGAAGAGAGAGGGTGCCTGTCACCTACATGATTAATGGGCCCAGTCAATACCCATAGGCCAATTCCATTAGCCAGGGTGGAGTGGACGAGAAGCAGGCATCTCTCCCCACTTCCAACCCAGAGGTGGAGCTCAGCCGGCTCAGCCATGTGCCTGCACCCACATGACATGAGGAGACAGAAAAGAAAAAATCACGACCTTCAGTGACCTTCTCTCCATGGCTCCTGATCTGAGGACGAATAAGGAATGTCCCATATTGTGTGTCAAGTTCCTTCCTCTAAAGTCTGTCCACCTTAATCTTAGAAATTCTTAGGCCAAGATATTAAAGACTCACTTTTGTGTTCAGAGGAAACAAAAGCTCTCTCACTTCTTCCCCAGCTCTGTTCCTGCTCCAGAATCCTCTTTGATAAATTGGGAAACACATAGTAAAAATATTTTTGTTTTGAATTTTTTATTCATGTTGTTATGTCAGTTAATAACTGTCAACAGTTTCTAATGTGACATAATTCTAAAACTCTTAAGATGAGTCATCTGAGAGTTTTTTTGTTTTGTTTTTTGTTTTTTTGTTTAATTTTAAGCATTATGTATTGACAAACTGGCTTTGGAGAAAAGGATTTGGCTTTTCCACACCACTACCATCCCAGATTAACCTACTCCTAGATTCCTAACATTGTTATATCACAACGTTTAAATCAATAGGCTTACATTCTTATGACTACCCAAGTATTGCTCCCTGTTGTACCCCTCCTTTCTTACACAGCCTTTGTTGTTATCTTCCCTGTAATTAATTGTTCCCACAATTTTTCATCTGTCTAGGGTTCTGTGAACAAAATAATTGATATTTTTCCAAGAGCTCCAATCTCTTTCCTGCAGGCCTATCAATATTCTTTTCCATATTCTCAAATATAGCTTTATTTTTCTGGTGAACTCCCATCCCTGTGCTTCTGTTCTAGTGTGTTCTGGTTTTTTTCTAGGTCTCCTACCCATCTCCCATCCTGAATATTCCTTTTGGTCACATGTGTTAGATATCCTTTTTGCTGGATAGAATTTCCTCTTTCTGACCCCTTTTTACCTTAATTTTTGTTCAAAAACAAATTCTCATCTCATCCTGAAGAAAAGTGGTAATGAATTAATTTTTCGGTTTCAGCATATCTGGAATAGTCCATTACCATATCTGATCAGTTGTCTGGGTGAAGAATTTGATGTTGAAAATCTTTTGTCAGAATTTGAAACTAAAGCTCCCTTGGCTTCTAACTTCCAAACTTATTGTTTAGAATCTTGTGGCTGAATGGATTCCCAAGACTTTGGGAGGCAATATTCTGAAGTGGTTAAGAGTGGAACCACCCGAGCTCAAATCTCTACTCCACCAGCTTGGCTAAGTGTCATTTGCAAAATTACTAAAGAGAAAAAAAAAGCAAAAACAAAAAAAAACCTCCCTGTGTTTCCTTTTTCCTCTCTGTAAAATAGGGTGTGATAAGATTCTATTTGGGATATGTCTATGTCTTAGGTATTATTGTCTTTAGATGGTTTTAACTGAGATGAGGGAGAAAGTATTTTGGATAGAATTCACCTTTGTGGGACTTCATTCTGTTATGGTGAACGCAATTTTCATCTGATAGTCTGCAATGGAAATTTGCAGTAAAAAGCAACATGTCCTAATAGGCACATCCTACACACCAGAACATAAGCACACAAAGTTATGGTACATCACATTCTGGAAAAATAGCATGTATTGGAATAATATTTAAGCTGTAGCCTTTAAGTCATTATTGTATTTTAAATATCCAAATTAAAAAAAAAATAGTCCAAGAGCCAAGTCTTTTTTGCTGGGACTCTTTCCAACCTTGAGCGCCTTAGTCACAGGGTCACATGTAGGCAGAAGGGGTTACTCTGAAATGCTGAGCGTGGCTAAAATTGTTGGAGTTGGAAGTGGGGGGGCAGGGATACAGAATGGTACTAGATATGGCCCGGGGCAATATCCCTTTCTGGAGAAAAGAATAAATGTTGTAAATAAAGTTAAATACATTAATACATTTAAACAGATTTTGCTTTTGTCTTGCCCTGTGAAAGGTCTTCTGAAAACCTTTAAAATGTCAATGTGGACTAAACACCTAAAGAAATTCACTAGACAGCTTTTTAAATGGATTTAAGCACAGATTTCCGCAACTTTGGGTTTTGTGTTAATATTCTCCCAAATAAGTAAACAAGCTGGAGAAAGCCTGCAATTCTATTTCATTTCCAACCAGTTCACGTCCAGATCCACCTATAGGGATCTGCTCTGATTTTCTGAACATCCCATGCAAAAAAACAATGGGTACATTCATTCAAGCATGAGAATGAACCAATCAATGCATTTAAAAGGGGGGATACGAAGAGGAAGGGCAGGCATACAGTTTCATCATTTCATACCACCAAGAAGCAGATGCCAAATTGGGAGTGGATGTAGGAGACATTTATTGCAGGTGGGGGAGCCGAAAAAGGTAGGGAGAGCCTTCGTGGCCCCCGCCCCTGCTGCAGATCTAAAGCCTATGAGGAGTCCCGCCTCCCACAAGAATGGGTTGGCCCTACTACCCAGTCCTGCCCAGTCATTGGCTGAGAGCAGTAGGGGGAAAGAAACACAGTGGGAGTCCAGAAGATCAGCGTGTAGAGTGGTCTGTCAATTACGCTCCCCACAGCAGGAGCTCTGAACTTCACCGTGTCCTGGGCAACCGCGCAAGCAAAATTGTAGTCAAACAATTAAGATGCAAATGTTACAAATTTATTAATTTGGTAATGATTAATTGTTTGTTGCTATCCAAGCATAATAATTTATTGTTGTGAAGTGGGTTTCCCTCAGTTTATTATGGTAATTAGAGCTGGTAATGTGCTTCACTCTCACAGATGTGAGGCTGAATTTTCGAAACAAGGATTTGGAGATGGAAAATGTTGGCTGTTTGTTCCACGTCCTTGAGTAATTCACTTAACCTCTTCTCAGTTTCCCTGTCTACAAATTGCTGCAGCTATCCTATTAGAGCATTCTCAAGGCTAAAATAATTTGTGTGAAAATTCTAGGTAAGTACTATGAAAATTACTGTTACCAGGGACTGAGCCTGAGACCATATTTCCATGTAATATAAGCTCTTATAAAAGCAGAAGCCCTTCCTTCATTTAATGCATGGTTATCTTTTAGGACAAATAAATAAGGGCCTGGTTAATGTAATTTCTATTAGAAATTCCATGTTGTAAACATTAAACAAGTCTTTTAGCCTAAGAAAAAATTTACCATGTACTCAGCTAGCTCATGTTTTTCGTGTGCGTTTTTTGTGTCATGATAGCTAGATTAGAAGTCTATGGAAGGTTGTCAGTATGCATTTTGGGTTCCATAGATCTCCTCCTTGCATTGTTGCAGCTATGTATATGTTCGTCATTTCTTTTACAAAAGATAATAGTGATATTAAAGGACATTTATTGGTGATTTACTATGTACCAGGCACCGTGCTAGCAGAAAATCTAACTCCATTTGTTGTCTTTGATACCCTAAGAGCACAATGACATTCCTGAAACAGCATTAATTTTGTAGTCACTGTTAGATTGTATTTGAAAAACAAAAACAAAAATCAACATAACTCCTTGGGGAAAGGGTGTATTGTGCAATAAATAAACATCAAGGTATTGGAAGTGCCATGAATCTTGGGGACAGTTCAGCTGAAGGAAAACATGTTTGATCCTGAACTTCCCTTTGCTAGAACTAGGTCCTCTACACATTTGGTGCTGTACGAGATTAAAATAATGGTGATGTGATAATGAAACAAACAAAAGGTCAATGATTCAAAATCCAATATAAGTGGGATAGGAAGGCTAATATGCAGTGTTTGCTGTGGAAACAGAGAGGAACAGTAAGTCTTTCATTTTCTGATTTAATTTTTTCCTACTTCGCTTGGCAACTTTAATAGATTAAAAACATTAAATACTAGGATTTGACAAAGCTCTGCAGGAAGAAAGGGCAACCTCCAGTGTGGTGGTTGAGACCATCACCAGATGTAGACAGAGTTTTTCTATTCACTTAATGACTGGGTGACTATATAAATTGCTGAAACTCTCTAAGCTTCAGTTTCATTTATAAAATAAAGCTAAGAATACTTCATAGGGTAATCATGAGGATTATATGAGGACATATATTTAAAGCCGCTTTCACTGTGCCTGATGCACGTAAGCAAATAGTAATTATTAGCTTTATGATAACCAAGATACTATTTGTTGACTCTTTGTTATAATATTAGCTTTGTGAACATTTCTTCCGTTTATTGACATTTTCAATTATCCCTCATAAATTAAGGAATCCCTAACTGGGTAAGTTCTCCATCAGTCTTCTTAATCACAAAGGCTCAGGTCCATGGCTTCTAGAAGCACAATCATCCAGTTACTACTATCTCTAGTGATAGCCCCAGTTAGCTCTTGCCCCCGCTATTCTAATAATATGCACTACATACTTTATTTCTCCTAAAATCCAGCTCCGGGGTTGGGAATATGCTATCAACTTCTCCATTAATTCCACTTTGCCCTTCACTCATAAGTCAGAGAAACAAAAGCCAAATTTACAAGTACATTTTGTTCATTGAAAGCAGGTTCTGTAAATCATCCAGAGCTCCTCAGACTGAACACAAAGGAGTTACACAATTTATCCCATCCTTCACAATGATAACATTACTAAATTGAATAAAGAATGACTTGAATAGCACTGCAAGATGCAAACTACTCTCCAGGTTTTGGGAACCTCGGAGCCTCTCCTATCCACTTCTGTATTGAGTAGAGAGATGCTTCACATCCACAGGTACCCTGACCTCAACAATCTATGAATGCCGGGGGAGAAATTAAATAATATTAATTAAAGCAACTTGATTCTTAGTAACATAAAACAAAACAAACAAGAACACAGAGCCATTCAATAAACACTAAACACTTTCTCCTGCACAACAGTATACTTTGGCTGTATTAGCTGAGAACGATAATTTAACAAATTCAACATAATGGGATTGAATTGTGGAGTCCGTAGAGGTCTTCAATTGCATTGGTGATATTGAACTTAGGTAAAATACTACCAGTCCTACTGCTGCAAATACTAGTACTACTAATAATAATGATTCTGAAACAAATACAGCAAAATTTTAAAATTTGATTGATTATGCTGCTTGTTTTCTCCATAGCTCAGTGTTCTTAAAATATTTCATGATTTTTTTTTTAAAGTTAAGGTAAAAAGTTACTTATGTGGCAGAGTGGAAATTGGGAGACACACATTTGAATTCTGGTTCTGCTCCTGAATAGGTCACTCCTTGTCAACCCTTAGTTTCTGTCTCTAAAAATCTCTATCTTTGAAAAAAATCTATAAAATTTTCTGCTACTATTTTACCTGCCTCAAAAGATATAAAAAGATTTCATGTGAAAAAATGCCTAGAACAGTGTTAGTCACTATTAAATCCTCATTATATATTACTTTTACCTGAAAAATAACATTGATAATAGTTTACTGTTATATCTATAATAAATCCTACACATGGCAAGAACGCTATCAACAGTGACTTTCTAATGCACTTGGTGAGAATCAGCTACTTGTGAAAATGGCTTACAGTGACCTACGCTGACCAAGAAGAGTGAAGACATACCCTAGGTTGGACTTATGGCCAGAGTGGTGGAGTTTGAGGAGTGTTAATAGGAGAGCAGTACCTATTTTAGTCATTCTTTGGTACAGACTAAATTTAATTTCTCAGATGCAGACAAACTGACAGAGGTACATGGAGGCTGAACAAATTCCTGTTAAAATAAGAACAAAGTGAAACTATAAGAAAAATGAGGAATGCCCTGTATCAGTTCCAGAAATTTCAGAGAGAGAAAGGAAAAAAAGAGGAAGGAAGGAAGGAAAGAAGGAGGGAAGGAAGGAAGGAAGGAAGGAAGGAAGGAAGGAAAGAAGGAAGGAAGGAAGGAAGGAAGGAAGGAAGGAAGGAAGAAAGAAAGAAAGAAAGAAAGAAAGAAAGAAAGAAAGAAAGAAAGAAAGAAAGAAAGAAAGAAAAGAAAGAAAGAAAGAAGGAAAGAAAGAAAGAAAGAAAGAAAGAAAGAAAGAAAGAAAGAAGAGAAAGAAAGAAAGAAAGAAAGAAAAAAAAAGAAAGAAAGAAAGAAGAAAGAAAGAAAGGAAGGAAGGAAGGAAGAAAGAAAGGAAGGAAGAAAGGAAGAAAGAGGAGGGAGGGAGGGAGGAGAAAGGAAGGAAGGAAGGAAGGTGGGAAGGAAGGAAGGAAAGAAGAAAGCTTTTGAGAGAAAGTATAAAGCCACCAGCTTTAAAGAAGTAAATAGATATTTCCAGCTGTGGACTCATTTAATAGAATTCTTGAATAGAAAAAAAAGGTGAAGGAATTTGAGCAGAAATAGCAAAAATCAAGGACCAAAAGGAAGAGATTTGCAAAGACAGGATCAAAGTGATGAGTGATGAAGAGTTTAGGCGAGAATCAAAGCTCCAACTCCAGGCCTCTCGGAGTGAGCTAGAAAGAGGGTGGTGGCAGTGGGTTTTGGAGACAGGACAGCCGGGGTAAGGTAGTGAGAAAGGAGACATGACACAGAGCGTTTGTGTAGAACGCCTTTAAGAGAAGACAAAAAGAATCAAGGTAAGGCACGACTGAACAGAATGTGGTTATTAATCAAAGCAGGAAGAATAAAATAATGGAGCAGCCGCGATGGCAGCTTACAAAGTTAGTCGGCCAGGAGGGATTCATGGAGCAGGGAAGTGGTCTCGGGCAGGGTCACTGCAGAGCCTCCTGTCACAGGGGAGACTGGTTTACCTCTGGCAGCAGATGGCAGGCGAGAGAAGGTTGGAAACAATTCGTGTAAAGGACAAGAGACACTAGTCACAGTTTTTGAAAGAAACAGGAAGATGATACTGTCCAGGGGAGATCAATAAACCCTATAAGTTCCTTTTTTAAAGATTTTATTTATTTACTTGAGAGCGAGAGAGAGTGAGCACAAGCCAGGAAGAGAGGCAGAGGGAGAGGGAGAAGCAGGCTCCCCACTGAGCAGGGAGCTCAACTTGGCAGGGCTCGATCCCAGGACCCTGAGATCATGACCTGAGCCGAAGACAGACGCCCAACCGACGGAGCCACCCAGGCGCCCCTAAACCCTATAAGTTCCAATTAGGAAGCTGTGCCAGGAAATACGGCCCGAAGCCTGGCCAGTGTGGCAAGAACCCTAGGTAGTGCAGTCAGGGCACTCAGGGGCCAAGAGAAGGGTTCTTGGTGTTGTTGGTTGTTGGTTTGTATTTTTTCACTTCAGAGAAAATGTGGAATATCCTCAAAGCCGGAAATCAGAGGTTACTTATTCAAAAAGATGCGATGGGTGAAACAAATACTTTCCCTCTAAGACAGTGCAAATGTTTCATAGAAGGCGTTATAAAACCAGTAGAACTCTAGGAGCAAAGGTTAAGTAAAAAGTATCAGATGAGCTGATTAGTGAAACTGCACAGAGAGCTATTTTTATGTTGTTGCCAAAGCTGTCCTATTAGAATGTTCCTGTCAGATTCTGAAGAATGGGGAAGTGAAGAAGCAAAAGAAATCATGTGCAAGCTGACCACAGTCAGGTCTTCTGAAGATAACATTACATTTGCAATAATAGAAGAAAGGCTCCCATTATGCAAGTAAGCAGAAATATCCCAGAGGGGAAGGCATGAATCAACAAAATAAAATGCAAACCATCAAGGAGCAAGTTAAAAGAAATTCCAGTTGTCCTGAAGATGTGGTTATTGAAAATGGACCAACAAAGATCCTCAGTGCATGCTTTGGAGAGAAGTTAACATCGTGAAAACAAAATAATAAAAGCAAAAATAATAATAATAATAACCCAGCAGGTGACTTTATAAAGTACCTGCTGTTAGTCAGGCACCATTCCAACTGCATCGTAAACATTAACTAGTAATAGAATCACAACAACCCTCTAAGGTAGGTGCTATTATTATGGGGAAATAGCGACATAGAAAAATTAGCTAATAACTTACCCAAGGTCACACAACTATGAAGTAGCAAAGCCTGGAAACAAACCCAGACATTTTGCCTAGAGACTCTATATTTGCCTACTGTGATATGCTGCCACTGTAAACTAAAATGTGGGGTTGTAAAAAGCATTATTAATAATCTTAATACCTGCGTAAGACCTTAGTGTTTATGAGGCATGTGTATCATGATCCCATTCTTATATCACCATGAGAAAGCACAGAAAATAATGTCACATTTCACTGGTGAGCAGACAGATGCCCAGGGAGGACTAGGTGTCTTATCCAAGCTCCCACAGTTAGGAGCAGGTCTTTTGACTTAAGTCTTTTTGTCTTTCCACAGTGTAGCAATTGTCTCAACTAGAAAGCAAGATAATGATCAGACTCCTAATGTCAGTTTCTTAAATAGTACATACAAATATTTTTCACCAACCAGTGGGGGACCAGTGCTATGTCCCTGTGCACAGCACAGTAAGATAAACTCAGAAGGGCGTGCTCACACATTCATGTACACACATGTGTGTAGGTGTGCAGGAGTGGTGGGAGTAACCATGACAAAAAGAAGAAAAAGGAGAGAGAATACTTTCCTAAGCATGGTATGTAAGGAGAAACAGAACCCATTGTATGTATTTTCGACTGTGTGAATGCATCATATACGAGACTTGGGACCTGGTTAACCAAGAGATTGGTTTTATTGTTGTTTGTTTTTCTGAGGGAGCTGTGGTCATAAGGGACAGAGAGTAGGAAAACAGTAGTTACCAAGAGAACTATGAGATCTTACAAAATGAAAATGGAAAGAAGGAAAAGAATCACATTAGTGGGAATCGTGAATTTCAAAAAAAGCACTGAAAAGAACTGAAATAAGAGTAGCACACTGTGGGGAAGAGACTTAAATCCATAGAGGGTCTCAAGTTTATAAGAAATTTCTACTTACCTTTTGGAAATTTTAACGGGCTTTAGTGATGGTTAGCTAAGAGGTGTACTTAAGTTAAATGTACATTAAAATAAAAATCTGGGGCACCTGAGTGACGCAGTATGTTAAGCTTCTTGGTTTGGGCTCGGGTAGTGATCTCAGGGTCATGAGATCTGGCTCTGTGATCAGCGGGGAGTCTGCTTGAGATTCTCTCTCTACCTACCCCTCTACCCCTTCCACTCCTGTGTGCTCTCTCTCTCTCAAATAAATATTTTTAAAATAAAATAAAATTAAATTGAAATAAAATAAAATAAAATAAAAACTCAAATGGCGGTTAAATGAGATTTGTGTGAAAATACTCTAAAAATGACTGAATGCCGTTGGGCTATCAGGTGTTATTACAGCTATGTTGTTGGTCTTATCACTGATGGTAATTCCTGCGGTGCTCCCCCTCTGGCTGGCCGCCACAGTGATTTACCCAGCTCCATCAGGTTTAGGGGATCTGGTTGCCTTTTATAGAAAACGGCCTGCCCATCTACCCCTCTGGAGACAGTAGAATGGAGATCATCCACGGATGCCAACTACACAACCTGTCTGAAAGAGACATTGGGCTGGTTCTTTTCCACTTTCACCCAATATGAAATATGAGGAAAAAGTCATAGAGCAAGAGAGATTTAGGTTTGGAATAGCAAAACAAATAATTTCTTGCTGTTTAAGCTGTTTAAACAGGTTACTGAGGGAATCGAGCTATCTCTTTCCTCGAGATGGCCAGAAATCGTTTCCTGCTTGCCTTCAGATGTTTAGAAGAAGCCTCTGAGGGGTGGGGCGGGGGCTGTAAGAGAGGGTGATTTCTAGGGACCTGTTCAAACACCTCCCCCCCCACCGACTGTATTGTTATAAATTGTCATCTGTTTATCAAGTCAAGATGTGCTATTAATCTAGACATTCATAGTTATGCCTTAGTTCCATGGATCCTCAAGTAACTTTAAACAGTTAATGCAATTTTAAGATTATTTTTAGCTCTTGAAATTGTTGAGTATACTGGGAGTGAAAACCTTGAAAAATCTCAACTATTTCAGGTCATAAAGAAACCATTACTGGATTTCCCTGTTTTGAATTGCTATTTTACTTTTTTTCTCACCCAAACGGTTCTTTACCCAAGCTGAGGCAAATTAGTTTTCTTTATTCACCTCAAATATAGGATTTGATGTTTCCTTCCTTATACAACTTCCTATTCAAATCCTTTCTCTTCCCAAAGGCTGTGAAGGCATTCTCTGCTCCCTTATCCTTTCAACCAGTCCCAAAAAGTTGTTTCCCCTTTCGTTAAGAGGTATAAAAATGTCAGTGCCACTGAAAATACAATATCTTTATTCTCATCGTCTAGGAGACAGGATGTGGTGAGGGTGTTAAGTGTCAGCCACGTCAGATTTCACTTCCTGCTTCATAATCAATGCAATATGGGTCTACCAGGGTCCTGTTCTGTCCCAGCCTTTCCAAGAAGATCTTGCTTCTAATCTGACCCGGGCTGCTCTCACTTCAACTACCCAGGGAAAAAGTTAACAATACCTGGCAATATCCCTCTCCTTCATCCACCTCCTGGCCCCTCTTCCATCTTCAGGGTTATAAAAATGAAGGAAATTTGTTACGACTGATTCACATGGCTGGGGAGTTGCTTGCTGAATGATTTCATAGTCTAGCTATTAGCTGTGAAGAAATATAATGTCATCCTTACATATCTGGTTTTAGTTGGGAGGGAAAGGGCTCAAATGAAAGCCTCAGGAGAGCAGAGGGGAATGGAGAGAGAGTTAGCAGTCTGGGGACTGAGTCTGATGATTTAGTGGGGTGATTAGATGAAATATTTATGGCACTAATGTTGAAGTTTGGTGCTCCAGCTTTTTTACTTGCGGTGTGTATGCCAGGGTAGAAAGTGACCTGGGGGAATTACCATGTTAGTCCAGGTGGAGGGAGCTCGTTGGGAGGGAATGCACAGCTTTTCAACTGGTTGATTTCCCCTGGTGGAGGGTCTAATGATGACTCTGGCAACCAAAAGCCAGTGCTCTTGGGTTCAAGTTTAGGTCCCATTACCACATGGATGGGTGGTCTTGAAGCAAAAGACTGTCATAATTAGGAGGTGGGGCTCTGGGATCAAGTTAATGAAGGCTCACGCTCTGTGACTTCATGAAAATAAAGTCCATATCTCTGTTCCTCAGTGTTCTTAACCATAAAATGCAGATGGTAATTGTATATAAATGGGAGATAATGTATGAATTATGCTAAACATATTGTTTGACACATGAAAATGCTCAAAATGCAAAAAACACAGACAATAGGAAAAAAAAAAAAGAAGTGTCTTGAAGAATCCCTTGATTCAACATATGTTTATTGAGACCTATTATGAATCAGTATGTGCCCATAATATTTTGAAAGAGAGAAAGGCATCCTGACCCCAGCTCCTGTGCAGGGTACTTACATTCTCAGTAGAATCTTTATAATACAACTTACATACCAAACCATTTAAATAATGAAAGCTTAGGAGTTCAGGAAAGGGAGTGATTATTGTAAGTTGGAGTAAAGAATCTCATGAAATATTAGAAATATTTAGAGCAAATTAGAAAATGTTTAGTGGTATTTTAAGAAAGTTTTAGAAACAGCAGTTACCGAGTAAAGGGAAACATGCATCAGAAGATATGGAGTCAAATCCAGTGGCTTTGTCACCTTTCTATGTGTGATCCTTGGAAATCATTTTACCTCTCTTCATTTGAGTTTCTACATCTGGAAAATCAATACAAGATACACTTCATGGGTTTTGTGAGCATAGAGCAAGATAACATGCATTAAAGTGCCTGGATTTGGTTCTGCATGAGAGAGCATTTCAAGAGGTAGATATGAAAATAATGCAAAGTCAATGCTCCCTTCCTCCATCTTTCACACAGAGCTATAGCCCTTCTCATTGGATCCTTCAGTTCCTATGTTCTTCTTGTGTAAGGGAAAGGATTCATCTGGTTAAAAAGCAATTGTAAGTCTGCCATGATGATTCACTGGACAACATGTTACCCAGTTTCTGCTGCATCATTTAGCTACGTCCTGCATGCTCCTGGATCAGAGCTTCAGTAGTCAGTGATGGTTCAAGTGATGGAACCCAACACCCAGAGGGCCGGCCCCTAGTCCCTCTAAGAGTTTCGCTGGGTGACCCTGGTTAACTTACCCTCCACCTCTTGCCTCAGTCTCCTGTGACAGGGAAGCAAGGAAGACAAATTAGCCAATGCCAGAACTTGGAAGTTGGAGTTTCTTCTAGAGGGAAAGCCCTGTTTCAGTTTTACTGTACTGTGTTATCCTTCACTCCACTGGATGACTCTGTCACCTCTATCAGATCTAAAGGGCCTTTAAGTAGTATGATAAAGAGACCCAGTGTTTTCCCTCCAGGCCATTCTTGCCTGCTTTTCTTGTTCTCAATTTCACAACACACTCCCCTCTCCTCATACAGTATTGTGCTAGAAATAAAAAATAAAAATTTTCTTTTTTTAAAAAAAATTTTATTTATTTATTTGAGAGAGAGAGGGAGTGAGAAAGAAAATGAGAGGAGAGAGGGTCAGAGGGAGAAGCAGACTCCCTGCTGAGCCGGGAGCCTGATGTGGGACTTGATCCTGGGACTCTGGGATCATGACCTGAGCTGAAGGCAGTCACTTAACCAACTGAGCCACCCAGGCATCCCTAGAAATAAAAATATGTCAACAAATCCTAGGATCACAGAATAATATTTGATGAGAAACTTCCTTGAACAAACCAAAGTGCAGAGTGCTTTTGAAAAAGGTAGTTTGAAATTGCAGTTTCTTTTTCATCTTATTTTTACTTTTTAAAGGAATCTTCCATGTTTGTATTTATAACACAGATGGCTCCTGTCTTCTACAGGCAAAGTTTGGATATCTCATGGTTATTTTTTAAAGTCCATTCTATAGGTTGGGGTGGAGTGCAGATGTGGGGGACCTAACTATGCTGTATCAATCTATTATTCTATTATTTTATTTATCTAGCTAGCTGGCTAGCTAGCTAGCTATTTATTTATTTTTAAGTAGGTTCTACGATGGGGGGGGCTTGAACTCACAACCCTGAGATCAAGACCTGAGCTGAGATCAACAGTCGGATGCTTAACTGACTGAGCCACCCAGGTGCCCCTAATCTATTTTTAATCACAGCTTTACTGAGATATAATTTATATACCATGTAATTCACTCATTTAAATTGTATAATTCAATGGTTTTTTCATGTATTCACAGAGTTGTGCAACCATCACCACAATGAATTTTAGAATTCACATCACACCAGAAGGAAATCCCATACCATTAGCAGTCATTCCCCATTTCCTCCCAACTCCCTCCAGCGTAGCTTAGGCGACCACCAATCTATTTTCCCTCTCTATCGACTTGCCTATTCTGGGCATTTCATTTAAATTATTGCATATGACATGTGCTCTTTTTGACTGACTTCTTTTATTTAACATGGTGTTTCGACGTTTATTCATGCTGTGCTGTGTATCAGTACATAATTTCTTTTTATTGCTGAATAGTATTCCATTGTATGGATATTCCAATGTAGGGGCCAAGGGCGGGCCACCCAAAATGTAGCACATGGCATATTAATGATTCTGGTTGAAACTACTTGGGAAATAACCAATGAAAGGACCCTCAGACCCTCCTCTGTTCCTCTGGAAGCAGGTAATAAATCTCCCATATGAAAGCCACCCTCCCTGCACCAAGAAGTAAAAAGGCATCCTTATTCCTTGAGATGGGAACTTTAAAGCCAAGAAAGCTGTAGAAACAAACCTGGTTACATTTTGCTGATCTACTACCTCAGCCCAAATTCCACTTAGAATTCCTTACTAATTAAAGTTCCCAAACATCTGTTTTCTTTATCCTGTCAATTTCTCACAAATTTATTGCCTCTTTCTTTAGAACATATGAAAACTGCCTGCCTTGGTTATTTGTCTAGGTCTCCATTTCTTTACTGGTTCTCTGTGTGCACATTATAAAACTTGTTTTTTTTCCCCTCTGTTAATCTGTCTCTTGTAAATTTAATTCTTAGTCCAGCCAGAAGAACCTTGGACACAGGAAAATTTTTTCCTCCCCTTCACCACATTTTATTTATGCATTCATCAGTTGACAGATATTTGAGGTGTTTCCACTTTCTGTCCATTATAAATCATGCTGCTATGAGCATTTGTGTACATTTTTGCACAGACATACATTTACATTTCTCTTAGATATCTGTCTGGAAGTGGGATTGCTGAGTCACGTGGTCATTCTCTGTTTAACTTTTTGAGGAGCTTCCTGATTTTCCAAAGGGGAGACACCATTTTACTTTCTCACTGTATGCATATTCTAATTGCTCTGTATCCTCACCAACACATTTTTGTATCTGTCTTTGTGATTGTGGCCATCCTACCTGATGCGAAGCCTTCTATTTCTTTACTGTTTCCTTTTGATCTTTTGACCATATCCTTTATGACTGTAATTAAAAATTAACTTGTGCTTATCTCTTCTCTAAAAGCTAAATGATGTCTAGTCCTAAGTATGTCCCAAGTGGGAACAGTTCAACTCTGGGAAAAGTGGTAAGTGGAGAAAATGTCTACCGCAGGAAAGAGTTGACAATTTTAATAGGAGAAAGCACAGTCTATTCACTCTTTCTAGACTTTTCTTTTCTCTATCCCTATCAGCATTTTCCCCAATGGAATCATGGAAAAACAATGAGAGGAGATAAAACCATGTGAAGCAAAAGAACAGTGCTGTGTATTTACTACTTCACTGAATAAAGGATGCTAACAAAGGGGACTCACTACTCTCCATACCCAAAAGCTGAGGAGGGGAGACTAACATGAAAACATCTTTCAAAGACAACATGACATTTCTGGGGGAAAAGAAATTACCCAGACAAAAAAAAAAAAGGACTAGAACTCCTTGACAGTCTCCTATGGGGCATTTCTTCCTCTGTTTTCCTCACAGAGCATAGCTTGTCATGCACATGATAACCGATAGTGTTGAGGAAAGTGGGTTGAGGTTATTAAAGGTAACATTAATGAGTACTTAATAGATGTCAGACATTGGAATGGGTATTTTATGTATATTTTTGCAACAACTTGATAAAGTAAGTGTGTGTGTCTGTGTTATTCCCATTTTACTCAGGAGGAAACTGAGGCACCGATAGTTTAAGAAACCTGTCCATGGCCACCCAACAAGTAAGTAACAAAAATGGAATTCAAGCCCATATATGCCTGATCTGGAATCCTATAAATTACCCATTTTATCTCACAGACTCTGAAAAGATTTTATTGAATAAATGGGTAAATAGTTTCAAATGCCAATTTTAAAACATCTAGGGAAGGAAAAATAATATTTTTCAAAAAATAAGATGTTAGTAGACAAAAAGACAGATGAAGGAGAAAACTAAACTGTCCTTATCTATCTATTGATATATTAAAATTTAAATGCATCTATATCAACTAGTTTAATGTACATTTCCACAAGTTTTCTTTTTTTTAAAGATTTTATTTATTTATATTTGAGAGAGAGAGAAAACATGAGGGAGGGTGGAGGGCAGAGGGAGATGCAGACTCCCTGCTGAGCATGGAGCCTGCCATCGGACTCCATCCCAGGACCCTGGGATCATGACCTGAGCCAAAGGCAGACACTTAACCAACTGAGCCACCCCGGAGCCCTTCACAAGTTTTCCAGCTGTGATTATAATTAGTACAGAATCAATAGCAATAGCTTCACAAATGCCATCTCCAAACTGCTCCTACAAAATCTCTTGAAAATCTTCAACATCGAATCTAGTTGTTCCTTGGAGGGTTATCATCTGTGCTCATCCCTTGGTTACAATAGTCACATGGTATCAAGGAGCTTCTTCCTCTCTTACCTCAGGGCTCTCTTCTGTGACTCCTTCCTGATAAACCTGTTTAGAGTGCCACACACTTGCCTCTCCAGCAGTGCCTAGCATAGAGGAGCTATATCCATGTCAGAAAATCCGCACAGCCCCTCAATGCCAGAGTAGAGCTCTCAATACATCAAAGCTATATAGGATTTTTGCATGAATGTTCAGTGTGGAAGCTCCTGTCCTATATTTTGTCACCAGAGCATCAATATAGAACTGGTTGTGCTCTAGAGCCTCCCAAGAGTTTATGACATTGTTCAAATAGTGCAATTATCTTCTAGCGGCAGCTTGACTTCTATGGGACTCAAATATCAGCCACTAATCCTTGTCCAAGGAATTCAGACAGTCCTCTGGATATGTCACCCTTGTCTTTCTTCATGTAGGCTTGTGCAACTTAACCCATCCAACTATAAGCCAGAATGTTACTCGCCCCACTAGCTTGCCAGTCAAACCCAGACATATCTGAGGCCCAGTGGTGGGTGTAGCTCAGGCTCAAGCTGAGGCACTTCTATATTATTCTTTAAACACATTATTTGAAAAATTTGATCATATATTTTTGTATAGTTTGGTACCGAGAGAGGGGAAACATGTTATACTCTGCCAAATATAATTTGAGAATTGCAGCTCAAATATTTTTCCATCCCCAAATGCACCCAATCAAATAAGATTAAGATGATGGTTAGGAGGCAGCTTGTTAAAACATGAACATGCCAACCTCATAGAGATGGAATGTGTTTCATAGTTAAGCAAACAAAACTATGTGTGTGTGTCTATGACTAATAGAATTTGAAATTTAAAGGGTGATATGTAAGAAAAAGCAACAGATTTTTGATCAACAAATAAACTCAATGACAAAGACATACAAGTCCAAACAGAGATTAAGAGATCATCATTTTTATTTTTCAACCAATTAAGATTTATTGATTTTTTTTCCTATACCCAAGGTACCAGGGATGGCAAGAAAATTATAGCGTGCCATACAAATTAATAATTCAATTCAATTCAGGAAAACATATTTTATAATAAAGAAAGGAAAAAATTATATTTGTAGCCCCCCAAAATTGAAAAAGGATCAAATCTTCCCAGGATTGTCAGTGATAGATGCATGTAAGAAGCTGGCCCACATTAAGAGTTTGGCAGTTTTATAAGGTAGATCAAAAGACACATATGTATTAACGCCACTAAATTACAAAGTCTAAATAATAAGCATGAGCGATGGTATGGGGCACCTTCTGAAAAGAGCAATTCTGAGACAGGTTTAACCTCCTATTCCATGTAGTTTGGCTAGATGACACCTGCCATTCTGCCTTACCAGACTCACTTAACTGTTTTCCCCAGTGCCCTCCACTTAGAGATTTACCCAACCCCCTCCACTTAGAGATACCCAGTATCTGAGCCAGTAATCAACAGAGAACGGAACACTCTCCAATCTACCACCTGGTGGTTCTAGGGGTAGCTTTATTGCTGAAGGCTCATTATCTGTGTACACAATCAACCCCTAACTTTTTGGCCCAGTCTCCACTTCCATCTTGGTTTATCCTCCATCTGTTTCATTTCCTGCTGAGCCCGGAGTCCTACCTCAAACCAACATGCTTGTCTAGGTCTGAGTCATGAGTCTACTTGCCACTTGATTCTTCATTCATAATCAGAAACTTAATTCTATCTCCCAGCCTGAATTAAGTACCTTTTACTTCCTGAAAACCCCTGCTGTTGGGGCTTGCTTATCAGATGGGCAGCCATTGCCATCAATGTCACTGAGGCTTGAGCTCACTTTGCCCTCCTTCCTTCCACATTGTATAGCCAATTACTGACTTTCCCCTTCAGGGACTCCTCACAAAGCCCCTGTTCCATCTTCCCCTATTCTCCACCTACTTATGCAACTCACACAACCCCTTGAGCTCCAGATTTGTCCAGTACCTTCATAAATGTCTCCATTCCTGCAACAACAATGTATGGTCTTCACAAACTCAACACTCCATTTGAAAAAACTCAGTGATGCCTTCCCACCATGCCAATAAACCCCAGCTCCTCTATATTGCATCTTACAGTTTCTGCTCAATTGCCCAAGCCAGAACCTAGGGACTTCTCAATTATTTTCCCTCAATAGCTACTGGTTAGCTGCTGCTGAGTCTGTCTACTAAATTTCTCATAGTTTCACTCCCTTTCTCCCTCCCAAATCTTGCTGCCCTGGTTCATGTCCCAGGTATTGCTTCCCAGACTCTACTCAGAGCTTCCTCGTTAGTACTGCAGTCTGCCTCTTCTTCCCACACGCAGTCCATGTGGTGGACTGCGTTGTTCCTGGAAAGCACCTCTGAGTCTGCCATTTTGTTAGCTTGAACCCTGTGATGACTCTCTACTGTCTGTAACATTGCGGGACAAACTCCTAATATGGAACCTTTGTAATCTGTTCTCCAGCAGCCCAAATTATGGAGAGTTTCCCCCAAAAGACCGTGTTTTTCCCCCATTGTTTCAATTGCCAGAGTTATTTGCCACCACAGGAAAATTCTATTAAACTTTGAGGAAGTAGTTCTACACTTGCATCCCCTGTGAATCCTTCTTGGATAATCTTTATAATCACACACACACACACACACACACACACACTTCCTATGTTTCTCCCTTGTGCTCCCTCCCTAACTTGTACATATTTTAATTGGAGCACTTAACTATATGTACTATTGTCATTTTTTGTTGTTTATCCCCTCTCTACTACACAACCAACTGTTAATGACATCTCAGATTATTCTACATCTATTTAAGGGTTCCTCAGTGATGATGCTATTGACATTTTGGATCAGTAATTCTTTGCTTTTGGTGGGATGTTCTGTTCATTGTAGAATATTTAGCAGCCTCCAAGGCCCCTACCCAGTACATACCAGTAGAATATTCTCCCTGACCTTCCTATTAGTGACAATTGAAAATGCCCAGATAGTTCCAAATGTTCTTTCCAGGAGGGCAGGGCATGGCAAAATTAACCCTTCATGAAAACCACAAAGTTGTCCCTATAGTCTAACTTAATTCTTCGATGAAGGAAAGAACAAGGAAAGGAGGGGTGGAGGGAGGGAGGGAGGGAAGGAGGAAGGAAACAGAGGAAGAAATATATGAAGGGTGGGATAGAAAAATATCTAACAATATGGTTAGTTATGAGTGAAAGCCAAAAACTGCACTCAGTTAAGGATCTGTTGGCCTAGAAGCCCAACATTCAACTATATTAATGATATCATAATAGTGATAAGGCACAAGTAGGAAAAAAATGAAAGTAGAAATACGTCAGAAATAGACTAGCAAGAAGAAGGATGGAGAGAGGAAGCAGAAAACAAGAGCTGATTGTGGAAAGTCAAACAAGTTGTATCATGGGCATCAATGACGTGCTGTGTGGTTAGGAGCACCGGCTCTGGAACCAGCTGTCCTGGCATCAGACCTGGCTCTACCTCTTACTGCCTAACTTCAGATTCCTCATCTGTAAAATGGACATAATTATGCTGCCTATATCTCTGGCATTTGTGAAGAATATATGACATACTCCATGTAAAGAATTTAGAAAGGTGTCTGGCACATTTTAAGTGCTTCATAAATGGTAACTATATATAGGCTCTTCTGTATTTATTTCTTCTGCGTAGTTTAAAGGGCCCAGATTTGAACTACAAAGATTTGTACTCCCAAATTGATAATAATGTCGGAAAACAATAGATCCGGGATATAGTTGTAAAGTCACCAGGAAATACACAATTCCTTGGTATTTATACTGTCAACGATTCTGCTTCAGGGAATGTTTGGGTAGTACATTTGTGTTTTCAACTCATGTATCCTTGCGTTTTGATTATCTCTATGAAATGTGTAATTTGGAGGATAATTTCAAGTCAAGCCTTGAGTCTTTTGGCTCTCTCTGTCATTCGGTCACACATGGCTTCCCATGAAAGCAATTAACCAAGAAACACTCGGGTACAGAGCCTAGAAGAACTGGTATAAGGCTGAGCCTGAAAGAAGCTAATGTATTTACTGCTGTTGACCTAGTCATAAACGTCTTCTTCATGCCAGGAGCCCTGGACACTGGGGATTGGGTGCAATAGGATGGGATAATGAGAGTGAAGATCCTCCTAAAAGGAGGGTGGAAAAAAGGCAGGTCAGAAGTGGAGACTGGCCCCATTATCCAATCTGTGCTTGAAAGGGTGCCACAGTCCTATTGGGATGCAGTATCAGCTCTGGGCTCCCACGGGGAGGAGAGCTTGTGCCTAAATCAAAGTATGATCTTTATTCTTATTGAGAGGTTCACGAGCTGATGTAACACAGGAGTCAGGCTGATATATGAAAGTCCCTGTGACATTTCAGAAAACAGCAGCTGCTTGTTTCCTTCCACATTCCTATTCCTCCTGGTGGAAATAGGCTCAGATTGGCTGAGCCAGCACAGTTGAGTGCAAAGAGTACTTTTCAGGAGTCCGGTCCTACTTATGCTAACATCAGTCTTTTCAAAATTGTCATTTGACCTCCCTAGTAAAGGGAGATAGTTGGACTTCTAATTTCTAAAACCCCTGAATTTCTGTGACATGAACTGGGAGTACTGCAACAAAGAATTAATTGGTCCATAACATAAGGGGGTTTTCTCGGCTTTCTGGATTCCTGCCTACCTTGACTGCAGTGACCATCTCAGGATGGGATGAGGAGAGGAATGTTTATCCATTTCTTCACCCCATCATTCTATATAAACCTGAGCTTCATTTTACAGAATAAGCAAAGGATTACCCTGATCTATTTAATATTCTCCTTTTTAAATGTGCATCATGGAAACATTTCTCTTCTTCATCCCAATAAATCGTCCCAATGTACAGATGCTAGATTTTTAAATCCCATATTGTGCATATACGCGTGCATGCACACGCATGTGTACTGGGGGCAGAGCATCAGGAACAGAGAAGGATAAAGCTCTGGTGTTAGGAGTGCCTATAGGATGAAGACACAAAGAAATTAGAGAATCAAAGAAGCCTTGCCCTCTGATCTTCGTATTTGTATGTTTAACCCTCCACATTACCCATGTACATGGGAGTTTGCTTTGTGATTCTAGAGCAATGTTTTAGTAATTTTCATGTTCCCTACAGGCATTCACACATAGGAGGTGAACTGAGTTAAACCTCTCCAGCTACTTCCTGGAAATTTACCAGTGATTCCTTTGGATTAAACCTTACTCCTGGTCATACATTCTTCTTTTAATAAAGTATATCTAATATATGAGATGCCACTCTAAGGACTTGACATTCTTAGGACAACTCTATGAAGTAAATACTATTGTCCTTTCCACTTGAAGATAAAAAAATGTGTCACACAGAGATGTTAAATAACATATCCCCTAAGATACAAAGATGGTTAGTGGTGGAGCCAAGATCCAAAGCAAGACAGATTGGCTCAGGACCTCCTGCTGTTCCCCTATCTACAATTCTGCCTGGAAGTTGAGATGATCCCGAAAAAGCAGCATATTAGCTATTAAACACTTCCTCACAAATAGGTGTAAGACACACTTACTGACCCCTGGGATCTGGGATAAGAGAGAAGTTAAAATAGTAAGGTAAAAAAAAAGCTTGTAACATTGAATACAAAATTTGTCTATTATATTGTTTTAAAAGGACAGTGAGAACAGTAAGAATTTCTTTATCTGTGGTTACATGTACACCACAAAATTTTAACAATGAAATACCCTAATCAGCTGGCTTCAATCTACTCTTTCTGCCCACATACACATACATATTCATCAGATGCCTATGGAGCTTCAAAATGAAAACAACAAAACAAAACAACCTCAAAAACAAAAACTTGGGGGCGTCTGGGTGGCTCATTCTATCCCACATCTGCCTTCGGCTTAGGTCATGATCTCGGGGTCCTGGGATTGAGCCCCTTGTCGGGTATTGCTCAGTGGGGAGCCCGCTTGTCCCTCTCCCTCTATCTCTCCTCCCGCTCATGCATGCTCTCTCTCTCTCTTTCTCTCAAATAAATAAATAAAATCTAAAAAAAAAAAATAAAAAGCAACAACTTGCATACGCTGCTGGTAGACATGCAAAGTGGTACAGATAATTTGGAAAACAATTTGGTAGTTTTTTAAACAGTTAAACAAATATACTTAATTTACAATCCAGCAATTATACTCTAATTATCTATAAATAGAAATAAAATCTTGTATCTATGCAGACTCACTCACGAATGTTCACAACTGCATTATTCACATTAGCTAAAGCCCGGGAACAATCCCAATGTCCATCAAGTGGTGAGTGGAAAAAAAATTTGTGGTATATCCACACAGTAGAATACCACTCAGCAGCAGAAAAAAGGTGAAATCCTGACACATGCAGCAGCGTGGAGGAATCTGAAAATCATCATCCTTAGTGAAAGAAACCAGACACAATTACTATATATTGTGTCATTTTACTTTTATGAAACTTGTAGAAAAGGCAAAGTTAGCCAGGCAGAAAGCATACAAGTGTTTGTTTGAGCCAGGTTGGGAACAAGTAATTAACTGTAAATGTTTACAAGGTAACATTTTTAGGTGATAGAAATATTCTAAAATTGGATTATAGTGATGGTTGTACAAATGTATAAATTTGGTAAAACAACTGATTGCTTTCTTAAAACGGGTGAATTTGATAGTATGTAAATTATGTAACAGGACAAAGCTGCTTAAAAATATTTAAGTCTACAGATGAACATAGGGGAAGGGAAGGAAAAATAAAATAAGAAAAAAGAACAGAGAGGGAGGCAAACCACGAGAGACTCTTAACTCTAGGGAACAAACTGAGGGTTGCTGGAGGGGAGGGCGTCAGGGGATGAGGTAATTGGGTGATGGGTATTAAGGAGGGCTCTTGAAGTAATAAGCACTGGATATTGTATGCAGCTAATGAATCACTGAATTCTACCCGTGAAACTAATATAATACACTATATGTTAACTAACTTGAATTTAAATTAAAAAAAATTAAGTCTTCCTCTGGTTTTAATGAACCAGAGTTCCCTGGTATTATTTTTTTTAATTGTGGGGAAAATACACATAACATAAAATTTACCATTTTAACTGTTTTTAAGCATACAATCCAGTGGCATTAAGTACATTTATATTGTGCGCAACCATCACCACCATCCATCCACAGAACATTTTCCTCATCACATACTGAAACCCTGTACCCATTAAACAATAAATCCAAGTCCCGTCCCCCCCATTCCTGGCAACCACCATTCCACTTTAGTGTCTATGAATTTGCCTACTCTAGGTACTTCAAGTAAGTCGTATCATATAATGCGTATTCGTCGGTGTCTGGCTTATTTCACAGCATAATGGTTTCAAGGTTCGTTTATGTTGTAGTATGTGTCAGAATTTCATTCCTTTTGAAGGAATGAATTTTTATTCCATTGCCTGTACATGCAACATTTTGTTTATCCATTCATCTGTCAATGAACATTTGGCTTGTTTCTACTTTTTGGCTATTGTGAATAAGGCTGCTAAGAACATCGGTGTACCCTGGTCCTGTTTTTAAAATATGTAAGTTTTCTTCTGGAAGAAGGGAATCCATGGCTTTAATTATATTTTCAAAGGAGTTTGTGATCCAAACTCTAGCCATGTGGCTGACTACAGAACACATAAATAAATAAAGGCTTCATGAATTTTTTTCCTGAGCGGGGGATGAATTCTAGCAACTCAAAAGGATAATGTACTTACTAGAATTAAGGGACAACACAGAGACATTGACTATCTTATTAACCCTTTGTTATGCATCAGGCTCTGTACCAAACACTTTTTATTCATCTATAGTATTTAGCTCTTAGGACACACTATGATCCATACTTGTGAAGCCATGGGAAACAAGTAATGTTTGCAAGGTCAGTAGAGAATTCTATCCAAGTCAACTTTTTTTCTGGTGCAAAGGCCTTGTCTGCAAACTATTCTACAACCCTACCTCTGGAGAAATACTTTTTCGATTGCTTGAGTAGTTTGAAAATGGCTATAAGTTGGCAATGCATTTTAGGAAAGACTGATGCTTTAGTTCAGGAAACAAGGCAAATATTTAGCATACTTTGGAGTATAATGAGCAGAATCTGGTAACTAGAAGGAAAACTTACAACTCAAGCAGTGATTATGTTTTAGATCTGATTTGGGACTTTCTTATGCAAAAAGCAGCCCTTTGGAATCAATCCAGTTCTACTCAAACTAAATCTTCTTAAATTTCCTTGTATTTTCTTCTCATATCTGGCACAGAGAGGAAAGGCCACTTTACCATAGCAGCAAGGCCTACAAGATCTTTGGCTAAGACACCTCCTTTTCAGGAATTCTCTACGAGAATCCTAGGCAGGTGTCAGGAAAGCAGATACAAGAAGCTGTGTGTGTTTCTACCCCTAAGTCAAAGTGGTTTTTCCCACCAAAATATTCATATTGGCCTGGAAGCAAGTCAGGCAGCCCTTTTATGGATGGAGATTGCATTCAGATGCAAATAAAAGTCTTCTAGGGATACATTGGTTTTCCTAGCTTTGACAGCTGCATCCTCACCTGGGTTTTCAAATAACTCCCTTGGCTGCAGCTAAGTGATTCTCCTGTTGAAATGTAGACATCTGTCTATTCTTTTCCCAGGCTTTGTTTTCCGAGCCTCAGTTTCTATTAATAGAGAATTTGGGGATGAATACCAAGAAGGGAAGAAACCATTCAAGTATGAGGCTATCTTGTAGCCCACGAATCAAAAGTGTCAGTCTGGGGAGTAGAGCAGAACAGAGGACGAATACATATATGATTTTATAAAAGCAACGTGGCTCATGGTAGGCCTGCCTGAATTGCTCTATATTTGCATCCCATTATACTCAGGCATGCCTGCTGTGTTTCAAGCTTGGTCACAGCAAGAACCTGCAATTCTCTCAGGGCAATGGGGGCATTCCCCTTACTTTTGTATCCCGTTCCTATCCATTCTCAAACACCCAAGCTTTATTTTGGCAATAATGCTTCAGAGGTGTTTCTGCTCTACCCTAAGTCAAAGTGGTCTTTCTCACCAAAATATTCACATTGGCCTGGAAGCAAGTCAGGCAGCCCTTTTATGGATGGAGATTGCATTCAGATGCAAATGAAAGTCTTCTAGGGATACATTGGTCATCAGGAGTAACATAATATTTAGTTTACCCACTTTAAGTGATGTTGAGATTGACAAGTAGTTATCCTTTTTTTTCCTGCTATGGACTGATGATATACACAGAAAAATATCTCAAGAGGATTAACTTTGCATCACTGAGGTCTGTGCTTCCCACAAACCCACAGGGAAGTTAACAGACTGTTCTTGTTTTAGTTCTACGTCTGTTAAAAGGATTAGATGGATGTTCTCAAAGGGGAAAGAGATGTAAATTTGTTCTATCAGAGGAAGGGAGGACTTGTTAGAGGTGGCATCCCGCTTATTGGAAAAGATTGGGTTATGGGTCGTAAGGGAGCAAATACCACTCTCCCTGGAGGTGCCAGGCCCTCAGTTAGCAGCTGGTTCTCTGGAGCTCATGGAGGCTGGGCACTAAGCATCATGTTTTTGAGAGCTGCCTTAAAAATCCACATAATGAACTTGCATTGTGACTGGTGTCTCTGTATGCCCAGTGACCTTGAAGAGCCCTCACCTGCTTGACGGTGGCATTGTATGGCAGAGGCTGATGACGGTTATGAGTGTAGATCGATGATCATGGGCCTCCTTGTTCATCCCCACATGGACTGCATAATCTCAGCCTTTGCACACCACAGGAGGGGGAGGGAGCCATCAAAATGATTTGTATCACACATCCTAAGGACTTTGGTGAGTGAGGCCTTGGAGCCAGATTTGGTTTGACTTAGCAAGGGTACGATCATTATAGCCAACGTTTCCCAATGCTTTCTATGGGCTGGGGACTAAGACAATTAATCCTTACATTTTACGCATGAGGAACTGTGGTACAGAGAAGTTAAGTAACCTACCTAAGTTAACGCAATTAACAGGTGCAGAGCCAAGACTGGGAGCTCAATCAATACGCTACTCCGGAATCTGTGTCGCTCATGTAAATGAGGCATGATTTATGTCCATTAGAAGTTTAAGAGAAAGGATGAGACTCTGCCCCTCCCCTATCTCCACACAAACCTTTTTTTCAGGAAATATGCCAAAGATTCTTTTGATTTACCCTCAGGTAATCATAGGAATAATGTTCAGTTTGACAGATAGGTATTGCACTGGACTGAAGTCCACCAGAAGTCATCAGTGCACCACTCACGGTTGAAGGGACCAACTTGGATACCAAAGAATGAAGTCTTTCTTATTTCTACTTCCTTTCCCCCACATCCGTGTTCTTATTCCCAAGACTCTCATCTACCCAATGCTAGCCTAGACAGCAGAGAATGACTGAATACGCAACACCTGTTTAGCCTAGTAGATTCTGATAACCATGTGTGTCCTGTAAATGGAGTCTTACACAGAGGGAGTAGATCCAGTCATGCGCCCTCAGTCCTGTTTATTCTTTCAGGCAGTACATGTGTATTTCTTCCTCTTTTTCTTACCTTCTGTCTTCCAAAATTTTCTGAGGAGAAGCCAGTTTAGCCCCCAAACAGCAACTCAGCCATTTCAAATACCCTCCTGCCCTCTCGCAAACAGCTTTACACTCAAGCAAACAGCACAGCCCGGGAGGTTTGTGGTGCTGGTGGATTGCCACTGGACCCTGTCCAAACCCCATCAGCCTATGCCCAAGCGAGGTCTAATGGGGTACACTGTCACATTGCATAGGATTTATTACACCTGAGCCTTTCAAGAGCAAGGGAGACATTCCGTTTTCCTCCTCTCTCACCCTGTGATTTCCACCCCATTACTAAGGTCAGTTCATGTGGCCTAACCAAAAGAAGAGCTGATGAAAATCAAGAGTGTTTTCTCCAGAGTGCCCTCAGTTCCCATTTTATCTTTTCGCTCTCCTCCATCTTGCTCCCTGAACCCCTCTTGTTCTTTCACCTCATTTTGTTTTTTTACCTCCATTTTGCTTTTCCTTTATTTCTGTCTCAGTGCCTTCTTTTTATTTTTTTTAAAAGATTTATTTATTTATTTGCAAGAGAGAGAAAGAGTGTTTGTGTGTGCAAGCAGGGGCGAGGCGCAGAGAGAGAGGAAGAGAGAGAGAATCCTCAGGCAGACTTCCTGCTGAGCGCAGAGCCCAACTCGGGGCTCATCTCAGGACCCTGAGGTCACCACTGAGCCCCCCAGGAGCCCCCCAGTGCCTTCTCTTAAGAAGAACACTGCATGACTAAACAAATAGCTTGTAAATCCTTCAGATTTTTCATGGTTTTAATGGTTACCTCATAAATACAAATCTAATTTCTTCAGAACTGGTTTATTACCTCAGCTTTTGAAATTGTTGTGATAAGGATAATCTGTGTCCTAAGATGGCCAACCAAGCCAGCGAGAGAGTCCCAGTCCTTGCCTGGGGTTCTTCTGGGTTCTTCTCCTTGCTCTGCTTCCCACGTGGACCAATCCGGGTCCTTCTCCCTGACCCTCTTCGCACATGCGCCAAAAGTGCCAAGTATGCAGAAGTAGAAATGTATAAATTGCCCCCTTTGTTTGTGCTCGGGGCTCAGACCTTTGGAGACCACTCTCCTCGAGCCCGCCAGGGTTAAATAAACCTCCTATCTTCCAAGATCTCTGGGTGCTGCTTGGTTCTTCTGTCGGACGATCCAGTCCAGGTCCTGTAACAGTTGTAGTAAGAACCGATTTGAGGAGTGTCGGAGGTGGATCCGGAGATCAGTTCTGAAGCTCCTACTCCATCTGAGCAAGAGATGGAGGTGGCTTGGAGAATGAGGGTGGAGAAGCCCAGACACATTTAGGTATGAGAGTGAGGCAGGCAACTCTATATGGGGAAACTCTTGCTTAAGAAAACATCTACAAGTGGAAATTTAGGTTGGATCCATTTCTAAAATAAAAGCAATCTAATTAGAGCTAGTGTCATTCTGACTCAGTAGCAAAGAGCAATGATGATGACATTTTTGTCCAGCTGCCTTCTGGAGGGAGAGGAAAACAGCAAATGCACCACACGTGACTAATGAGGTAAAGCATTTGTCCCAGTGGCAAAATAAATGTATAATTTTTAAAACATGCTCAAGGGAGAAATATTCTTCCAATACTATAGGCTTATAATTTGTTGTTTGGGAAAAAAAATAAAGCTTGGTTTTCTTTTTTTTAGGTACTTATTTCACAAGTGAATAATAAAAGGAACCAGACAGCTGGGCTCTCACTGGTAGTGAAGCTGAGCTTGAATTATAACTCACGTAGGACATAAGGTCAAACGAAGACCTCCCAATGCCAAATCTCAAAACAGAAGGAAAGAAGCCACCATGAGTGACAGCAAAAATAATAAGCAGTATAATTTTACCTCCAAGAGTCTCATATATTAGAATAGTAATGTGCAAACTATAAGTGTTAAATAGTTTAATTGAATTGGGAATTTAAAACATGAATAAGGGATCATAGAAGATTTGAAAATAACCCTAAAGGAAATTAATTATAGGAATGAAAATCTTTATCATTGACATTTTATAAAATCAATAGATACTTAATCTTTTTTTGAGAGAGAGAGAGAGGGTGTGAGTGGGATCGGGGGGGGGGGGGGCGGCAAAAGGAAAGGGAGAGAGAGAATCTGCGCTGGGCATGGAGCTGACATGGGAACCAATCTCAGGACACTGAGATCATGATCTGAGCCGAAACCAAGAGTCAGACACTTAACCAACTGAACCACCCAGGAGCCCCTCAATAGATACTTTAAATAGCAGATTACACAATACTTCAGAGAGAGTTGGTGAACTGAAAAATCAATCTAGAGAACTTATCAGGATTCCAGAGAAGCTAAGAGATATGAAACATGAAGATAAGGACATGGAGGAAAGACTGAGAAGCACTATCAAGTAGCTGATTGAAAGTCAAGAAAGAATGGAAGAAAAGCAGTATTTGATGAGATAAAGACTGAAAATGTCCAGAAAAGATGGAAGAAAAAAAAATCCTTCTGCTTTGAGAAGCCCAAAGAATGCTAAGAAGGATAAAATAATAATAATAAATCCGGTAAAACTGCAAAACACAAAAAACAGAAAACAAAAAGATATTAAAGACTCCCAGAGGGGGTGCCTAAGTGGCTCAGTTGGTTGAGCATCAGACTCTTGATTTTAGCTCAGGTCATGATCTCGGGGTCCTGGGATCAAGCCCTGCATTGGGCTCCAGACTCAGCAGGGAGTCTGCTGGAGATTCTCTCTCTCTCCCTCTTCCCCTGCCCCTCCCCCCACTCTAAATAAATAAATAAATAAAATCTTAAAAATAAAATAAAGACTCCCAGAATAAAAAAACAGATTGCCTATGAAGAAATGACAGACTTAGAGCTGACTTTTCAGTAGCATTTGTGGAAGGAAAGAGAAGTGAAATAATGATTTCAAAGTTCTGAGGGAAACCCATATAAATTATTGTTGAAGAGAGGGGAATAAAGCCATTTTTATTAAAACAAAAACTGACAGAGTTGACTCAAGTGACTCTAGTATAAATAATTTCCAAAGGAAATACTTCAGTAAAAGAAAATAATCTTGAAGTCTTCAGATGTAAGAAAAATAATAAATTGGCTTACACAATCATAATAACAATAATGTCTAATTGGGGAGGTAAAACATAGCACTAAAATATTGGAAAAGATAAAATACTAAGATGGAATAATGGAATTGAAATTAATATTTTATGTTAACTTCAATTCCGCTACTATTAATTTATTGTTCATAGACATTGACTTCAGATTTGTAGTAAAATATGCATGTATTTAGAAACTACTTAAAAAATAGAACTAGTGTGTACCTTATAAAACAGTAGAGTGAAAAAGGAATATAAAAATTCAATAAATATATTCAAAGTCAAAAAAGAAACTAATGAACGTAAAAGGAGGGGCATAGAGAAAGCAAAAAAAATATGTTATAAATCATAATATGCAGTATACATATATATATGTACATACAATTACAACAGACCTTTAAAAAAAAGACAAACTTAGCTATATGCTGCTTATAAGAAATTATTCTAAAAATAGAAAGGCACAGAAAAGTTGAAAATTTTAAAAATGGAAAAATATATATTGGCTACATTTTACTTTAAAACTGTAGTATTTTAGGGGCTCTTGGGTGGCTCAGTGGGTTAAGCGGCTGCCTTCAGCTCGGGTCATGATCCTGGGTTCCTGGGATGGAGCCTTGCATCGGGCTCCCTGCTCGGCGGAGAGCCTGCTTCTCCCTCTCCCTCTGCCTGCCGCTCTGCCTACCTGTCCTCTCTATCTCTGTTAAAAAAAAAAAAAAAAAGTAGTATTTTACTACTTAGTAATGGAATTCAGTCCAAGCTTGAGATTTTAAGGTACTTTTAAATTTAAAGTAAATTATTGAATTTATTGATCTACAGATTCAGAACCCACTAACAAAAAATTTTTAACTGTTTCATTCATTTACAAATACATACAGTACATACATATAATCATAATAAAAAAGCCTTGACATATAGGAAGTAAAATTTGACAGATAAGCAAAAGAAATTGACAAGCTCACCAATAGGGGAAATATTTCAATATATCTCTCTTAATAATTAATTGATCAATTAGAGAAAATAAGTAGGGATATAGAAGAGAGGTGGAAAACTATGGCCCACAAACCAACTTGTCACCGTTTTTGTGAATATAGTTTTATAGGTCCAGAGACATGACCATTGTTTATGTATTGTTCATAGCCACTTCCCTGCTAAAATAGCAGAGTTGAGCAATTATAACAGAGACAGTATTGCCCTCTAAAATATTTACTATCTGGCCTTTTACAGAAAAAAATTTAACAGGCAATGATATAAAAAATTTCAAATAATATATATTTTTTTAATTTATGTTGGGTTATATACAATAAAACACCCAGGTCATAAGGATTTAGTCAGGTGAGATTTGACAATTGTATATACCTGTGTAACCACCACTCAGAACAAGATTTAGAACATTTCTATCATCCCCAGAAAGTTCCATTCTGACCATGTTTAGACAATTTCCTCATTCCTTATATCCAATCCACGTATCCAGAGGCAATGACCTTCTTATATCTATCACCATAGATTAGTTTTACCTATGATACTCTCATATAGTATGTACTTTTTTCTGTCTTGCTTATATCACTTTTTTTACACTGTGTTTTTTAGATTCAACCATATATGTCCCAGTTATTATCAAATAATATTACATTATATGCTACTTCCACAATTTGTTTACCTAGTCTCATGTTGATGGACATTTGGATGACTCTCAGTTTCAGTCATTATAAATAAGACTGCTATGAGCAGTCATAGAAAAGTCTTTTTGATGACATCTGTTCTATTTCATGAGTAAATGTCCAGGGAAACTGGGTCATTAGGGTAGACAGATGTTAATTTTATAAGAAACTGCCAAAGAGCTTTCCAAATATGTATTACCCTCATCAGCAAAAGATAGCCTCAGCAACCTTTGATATTATCAGTCTTACTGAATTCAGTTGCCACGTGAGTATGAAATGCTATCACATAGTGGTTATAATTTGCCCTTCCCTGTTGACTTGCAATGCTGAGCAACTTGTCATGTGCTTATTAGCCATCCTATGTCTTCTTTTGAGAATTATCTACTTGAGTGTTTCGTCTGTTTTATATTGGGTTATTTGTGTATGTTTTTTATTATTTGTTTATAGTTTTCCCCTTATATTCTGCATGTAAGTAATTATATATATATATGTGTATATATATATTTGATATATATATATATATTTGTAAATAAGGTCTCCTTATCTTTTGCTTGCCTATCCATTTTTTATGACATCTTTTGATTAGCAGCATATTTGACTTCTAGTAAATCCAATTTATCAAGTATTTTCTTTTATGGATAATGTTCTTTATGTCATCTATGGACCTAGCATTCACATTTAGATCTTTAAGTGTTAAAGAAGATCTATAGTTTGATCAAGACCTTAACATAAATTCATGGCAGAACTAGAAACAAAAAGGACCTAACTACCAATTTATTCCCTGCTCTTTTTGGTAAGAGATATATTCTTTATATCTTGACGAGTATGTGTTTCACAAGGGTCATTCCTTTATTCAATAAAACATTATTTAGTGGGAGCGCCTAGGTAGCTCAGTCAGTTAAGCATCTACCTTCGGTGTGGGTCATGATCTCAGGGTCCTGGGATCGAGCCTCCTATTGGGCTCCCCACTCAGTGGAAAGTCTGCTTCTCCTTCTCCCTCTGCCCCTTCCCCTGCTTGTGCCCTCTCTCTCTAAAATAAATAAATAAAATATTTAAAAAAATTATTTAGTGTTTGATTTGTCAAGAACATAATAATGTCTGGGAGTAATTGTGGACAATAATATGCCCTACAAATTGCAATCTTTATTTCCTAAATAATTGTTTGGATTTCAAAAATTTATTTTCATTACTGAATGTATGTCATATGTTTAAAAAAAAATAAAATAGTGTTCAAAGTTTTTGTAGAAAAAATAAACTTTCTTTCATGTTTCTCATTTACTTTTCCTTTAGGAAAACTCACTATATACCTCTTACAGATTTCCTCCAGCAATGGAAGCATCACAAAAAGATCACTCTAGGAAGCCTCGCACAGGAGAGTCCACTTGGAAATTCTCCCATTTAAAATTAAGCAAATGGGAATCAGTAATGAGAAGGACTTCCATCTGTACCTCAAGATGAAACTCAGGGCAGTGCCATTTCCAGCGACATATTAGGAGTAGACTGCCCTTAGCTTTTAGCTTCCTCTCACCCTACTTCCTTCCTTATTCCTTAATATTTAAGCCAGAGCCACCTTTGCGCAACCTTCAGCAGAGGAAGACATTCATATATTCTATTTGAAAAGTATGAGTCTTAGCAGTATGTGGTTTGAGCATCAAAAGTGGTAAAAATTTTTGCCTCACAATGTAAGTATTAAGACTTGCTCACTGATGCAATCAGTAGCCTCTGAACTTCTGCAGTTTTTTTGAGGACAGTTAATACTTGTCTTTCAGTCACTATTGCATTCAGAGGAAAGGAGATAGGAATTTAGTTTAGTTTAGATTTGTTTTAGCATTTTAATTTATTTTTTAATCGGTGGACAAAGTGTTTGCTATGAAAAAGGTTTGTATTTTTTGGTCTCCTAAAATATCAAGTCATATTTTTCACGGCACAGTTTAACCTCTGAGCTATTTGGTTTAAGCCATTTGTTTATCCGTGGTTAGCACTGGAGTTTGGTTTCCAGTGGCTTCAGGGAACATGCTCTGACCTTTACTCTTGACAAATTTACCTTCACATCCAAACCTGAGGATGATTTATTAGAATAGTTGGCCAACATTTCAAACCAACTTTGTTTCAGTTCTTTCCAAGGAGTGAGGAGGGGGGAGAAAGATGTTTCACTGCACATAAAAATAAATCTTTCATTGGGTTGGAAAATATTTGTCCTGGGGAGAGTTAAGACCCAGCTGATTTCACTCCATTTTCCTGTCCAAGGATGAAGTCAGAGGTTAATATCTTGGCCAGTTTCTATCTGAATAGCACTAAGGGGAATAAGACTGTTCTCCCCAGAGCAGGAAGACTCTGGGTCTCACATGACTTAAAGATCTGAATGATCAGTTTGGAGTTATTAAGAGTTTATAATGTCTTTTGAGAAGAAATGGTATCATGTTACACATTATTCTTCAAGTTTATGTTCTAAAGAAGTCATTAAAGATGATAATATAATTTGCAATAGTGATACATATTGATCACAAAGAAGTATATACAAAGCAAGGTAAATACGTACAAAGTTAGTACAAAGCAAGATCATGGGGAAGAGTAGCAGAGAGTATCAGGCATGGAGGGGATGCCATGTGTTAAATAAGGTCAAGAAAGAAATCTAGAGGAAATCCTGAAAGAGAACTCTCCAGAAAAGAATGTAGCCATGCAATAATTTGGGTTGAATACACTAACTAAGCAGACCGGACAAGTGTCAAGACTACAAAATGGGCATAGGATGTGGCATATTCAAGAAAAAGCCGAAGACTAATACTGTTAGAACATAATGGAGAGGGAGAAAAGTGGCAGGAGATAGAGGTGAGGGACAGGTCATATAATGTCTTCTAGGCCATGGTCAGAAATTTGTATTTAAGGTGTAAGGGAAAGCCATGGAAGGGTTTTACGAAGGAAAGAAACATATACGATACTTATTTTTATTTTCTAAATTTTTAAAAAAGATTTATTTATTTACTTTTGAGAGAGAGAGAGAGAGAGAATGAGCCGGAGGGGAAGAGGGAGAGGGAGAGAGAATCTCAAGCAGACTCCATGCTGAGCTCAGAGCCTGACATGGGGCTCGATCTCACGACCATGAGATCATGACCTGAGCCAAAATCAAGAGTCGGATGCTTAACCGACTGCATCTCCTAGGCACCCTTATGATACTCATTTTTAAAAGATAATTATGTCTGCTGTGTGTAAAAAGGTCTGTAGGGAGTCAAGAGCAGGGTCAGGTAGACCAGACAGGACCAGGTGAGGCAGCAGGGGCAGGGTAAGAGATAAGGTATAAAACAATGGCAGCCTGGACTCGAGATCCAGCTGTGGAGGTGGTAAGGTGTCAGAAGCAGAATACACCCTGAGGAAAGAGCTGACAACATTTGCCAATGGGTTAGATTTGCAGAATAAGGGAAAGTTTTTGGCCTACATCATGGGAAGAATGAAGATAATATTTTATTGCTTTGGAAACAATAAAGAAGCAAGCTTAGGAGGGAAAAACAAAAAGTTTCTTTTTGTTAAATTAGTTTGATATGCCTATGTGATGGCCAAGTGGAAATGTGAAGGGGCGGCAAATAAATTTCCAAGTCTGAATTCATCAAAGAGGTTAGGGCCAAAGATGTAATTCTAGGAGACATTATCATAGAGATGGTATTTATGATCAGGTTTCTGAGTAAAGGAGAAAATGCATGTAAAGAGCAGTAGACTGGGGACTGATCTTGGAGTAGTCCAGCATTTGGAAGTCAGGAAGAGAAGGGGACTCAGCAAAGAAGAATGGGAAGAAATGGACAGCCAGCCAGGAGAAAAACAAGGAAAGCAGGATGTTCCTGAAGTCAAATGAAGATAGTTCTTTAAGGACAGGTGGTCCCATATCAAAAGCTGTATGAAAATTGAATAAGATGAAGAGAGAGAATTGATGACTGGATTTAGTGAGATGAATGTCATTAGTGACCTTGACAAAAACAATATTAACACAGTGATGGGAGGAAGTCTTGATTAGAATGGGTTAATGGGTTCATGCATTTTAAGGGAGTGGTGGCAATAAATATGGATTTTTTGAATATTTCTGACATGAAGTGGGGAGAGAAATGAGGCAGGACTGGGGGTTGTAGGGTTTTCTTAATTTTTAAGGATTCGAGAATTGAGGGAGGATTTTTTTTATTTTTAAGACGGAAACTATCACAGCTTGCTTGTGTGCTGATGGAATGAATAAACCAGGGGAGAAGGAAAAGTTGGCTGTTGATTTGGGGAGGAAATTTCTTTGGAGGCCAAGAATGGCTGGTGTCCTGTGTGTAAGTAGGAGAGAGTAGCAGAGAAGGACTTATTCCAGGAGCAGAGCCAGGGAATAAAAGCCTGCAGAAACCACTTCGTATGAGGGATTAAGGGTTAGAGGGAGGCCTCAGCCATAAGTTCCTATCTTTGTAATAAACTGAAAAGATAAAGAGACTCCAGAAACTAGAGCAAAATGGAAATCGGAAGGATATCTTCATATGTGTTAAGGGTAGGTGGTGTGGGGAAGGACAAAATTTTTCCTTCTACCTCCTATGTTCTCTAACTGGCCCTGCAAATTAGACTGACAAAAGACAGATTAACAAGAGAAGAACAGACAGAAAGTGCATCACACATAGGCACAGGTGTACTCAGTGATGAATAACTCAAAGGCATGATTAGAACTTGGGACTTACACAGCATCTCAACAGAAAAACAATGATATTGTAAGAAGTGACAAGACAAAGGAAAGAGGGTTTAGGCTTTTAGGTGGCAAATTATGGGAAGGTAAATATATGGGGAAGCTAATGGAAGCTAAGGGCTAGTAAAGTTTGTTTGTAGTTTGTTTGTAGATTCTTCTGTTGCTTTCTTTGGGCTGATAAGGTCTTGTCTCTAGTGATTAACTTCTGCCTTGCTGGTAGAAAGGAGAGCGGGGGATACCTTACAAACATTCCTGCTTTAAGGAAAACAGGCAGAGGGTAGAGAGTTTTTCTTCTATCAGCTTCTCCTCAAATGCCTTCAGTTTGAAATATTCCTTCATGACACAGGGGCATATTTTGAGGTGACATAGTGTGAATCCCTTCAGTAGATCAACTGCATTTAGGGAATCTGGTTACTTCCTATTTCTAAGGATAGATCTTTTCCAGATTTCATTAGTTAGGCCAGGCTTCCACTCAATACCCCTGAGCCTTCCCATTGCAGCCCTAGAGTATAGGCTGGCTTCGGGGATTTGGGCAGAAGTGATTATAAGTATTGTTTGGATTTAGAACAACAGTTTATATTGATTACTTTATCGATTGATATAAGAAAGATCGTGAATATTCTCTTTTAAACTGGTTAATAGGTAAAAGCCAGGCACTGCTTCCAGCATCTGAGGGTAGGGGAAATAGCCTCAGAAATAAGCCAGTTAGCAAGGACAAACCAGCTAGAGATCAGAAACTTCATAAATCATCCTAAGGTGGATAATCACAATGAAAATAACTAAAAATTGGCTGTATGTATAATATGTTTTTACAAAATAATGAAAGCTGTTAAATATTTTAAAATTTTAAGTTTATTAATTCTTTTCATTTTTTGAGGAATAGAAGATAATACGGAAATGTGAATAAAACATTGCATATTGTTTAACAGATGATCATAAGTGAATACCCTTATAACTTCACAGAAGATAAGAAACAGCACTACCAAAACAACCCCATCCCCCTGACCTGTAATCCATTCTACTCCCTCTCCCCTAGAAATAGACGCTACTGTGACCTGAGTGATAATCATTTACATGCTTTTCTTTGTAGTTAATCATATCTAGAGGCATCCCCAATGCCTCCTCTCTCCCCCCCTCTCTCTCACATACACACACACACACAAACACCCCAAGGTGTTTCTGTGCCCTTCAGTTTTTTTTCTTTTTGTCCTCAATTTCCCCTGTGGATATGGCCACCTACATTTATATCTTGAAAGAGGAATTGGCAGTGACTCTTTCTAAGGGTTGTTTCAAAGGACTGCAAGGGCAGAAATGAGTATAAGGCAAAATCAACCAGGTACTTGTTGAGATGTGAACCTAACCTCTATCACATTATTCAACTTCACACTTGAAGAAAGTCATCAAAGAACTGTTTTTGTATGAACATACTTCCCAAGGAACCTTAGACCTTAAGCAATTTGTTTTCTTGGACTAGCCCTGGAGAAATTGGGGAACTGGACAAATTAACCTCTCTGTGGCACTCACATTTCTAGCCCCTCGTTTTGGCAGCTGGTGCCCTCCTAAGTGCTGCCTGACTCCCCAGCAGGTGACTATTCCTCCTTCAAAGTTTTTTAATTTAACTTTGCAAATCATATTTCCTTCAAAATTTACCTACACTGTTTTCCCATTCCTGAACTGCCTGATCATCAGCGATAATAACCACATGGCCAAAATTGAGTAAAAGTTTGACTGTATTTCAAGTATTTTGCTAGATGTTTTATTTCTTTGCATGCATTATATATCATTTGATCTTAACATTAATCATACAAGATACATCCATTATTATCCTCATTTTACAAATGAGAAAAATTGAAGCCAAGGATAATACACCTAGTAAATGTCAGAAAGAATTTTGACCATGGTCTGGTCTATGGGAATATGCAATATCCTCTCTAATTATAGGATACTCACTGCTTTTCATTAGCTAATTCAAGCTCACGTGTACAAGATATTATACAAATAGTATAATTTGAAGGTAGTAAGTTGGCTAGTGTCTACTCAAGCTACCAAACATAAAAAAGGTATTTTTAGTTAACCTATATCTCATGGTAGTTGTGCAGACTATAATGAATAGAAAATGTTGGTTTTATGCCCAAGGATTTATTGCCTCCAGTTGTCTTGGGTTAACGCCTCACCAAAGGTAAATTTGAAAGGATAGAAAAAATTACATAAAATGAAAATTTATCAGGTAATATTTCATTAAGATATAAATTAATAAGATTAGGAAAGTGGGACATTTTATACAAGTGTAGGTTACTACAGACTTTTTTGTTAATATATACAGATTAGAAACTCTGCTGGGTCTTCCTATAACAAAACTGGATCTAGATAAACTCTAATAGACTTTTTTAAAAAAAGTGTACTCTCCAGGTGCCTGGGTGGTTCAGTTGGTTGAGCGTCTGTCTTTGGTGCAGGTCATGATTCCAGGGTTCTGGGATTGAGCCCGGCGTCAGGCTCCCTGCTCAGCAGGAAGTCTGCTTCTCCCTCTCCCTCTGCTTGCCACTCCCTCTGCTTGTGCTCTCTCTCTCTCTGTCAAATAAATAAAATCTTAAAAAAAAAAAAGTGTACTCTCAAGTAAGGAAAATACACAAATTCAACAAAAGAACACAGAAACCAACCACCAAAAACATCAACAAACACAGAAACTAATAAACAAATGCAAAATTAGTAATTGACCTACAGATAAATACCATTGCTCTCTCACCAAAGGTAAGGAATAGGAACATGAGACTCCCATGTTCATTATGTATCCAATAAGTCAGCTAAAGCAGTCCTGGATAGATAGTATCACCCAGCTCCTGGGTCAATCAAATGCAAACTGTTATCCAATAAACCATTCAAGATTTTACCTCTCAGAACACCAAATTTTGAGTTGATACTCATCAGTTACCAAGTGTCCAAGGAAACTGAGCAATAGGAATAGTTGGCAGAAACAAACATAACATCAACTTAAACACCCCAAGGGGCGCCTGGGTGGCTCAGTCATTAAGCGTCTGCCTTCGGCTCAAGTCGTGATCCCAGGGTCCTGGAATCGAGTCCCGCATCGGGCTCCCTACTCGGCGGGAAGCCTGCTTCTCCCTCTCCCACTTCTCCTCCTTGTGTTCCCTCTCTCTCTGTGTCTCTATCTGTCAAATAAATAAAATCTTAAAAAAAAAAAAAACTTAGACAACCCAAAACTTAAGATATCAAATTATCAGATATAGGATATAATGTGTATGAAATGTTTTAAAGAAATAAAACAAAATAATAAAACAATAATCAAGTAAAAAGAATATATCCTTAAATTTGAAAACAACCAATGAAACTTTTGTTTGTTTATGTTAAATTTTTGTTCATATATATATATAATTATATATTATATATATATAATTATATATTATATATAATTATATATTATATATATAATATATAAATATATTATATATATAATTATATATATATAATTTATAGTAAATTTATATTATCTTAAAAACAAAAAAGAAGGGTTAAATAAAAGAGACAGTTGAAAAAAGGTTAGTACACCAGAAGATGGATCCAGATAAATGACCACAAAGGGACACAGAAAAACAAAGAGAGAAAATATAAGAGGGAGATAAATAGACATAGAGATTAAAATAAGGAAGTTTAAGATATCTAAGCAAAGTCCCAGAATGAGAATGTGAAGAGAACAGAGAAAAGGCTTAATGTGAAGAGAGAATGGGTAGGAAATTTCCAAATACGTATAAAGAAATATAAGAATTAAATATTCAATAATTTTTAAAAAGAGAGTTATCTACTCCAAGGCTTATTTTAGTGAACTGGCAGAACCATGATGACAAATGGAAAATCTTGAATACATAAAGGAGGGAGGGAGGGAGGGAGAGAGAGAGAAATCATTTGCAATTAAATGACAACTGGATAGACAGTAGATTTTTTAGAATGGAAGTCAGAAGTGGGGCACCTGGGTAGCTCAGTCATTAAGTGTCTGCCTTTGGCTCAGGTATGATCCCAGAGTCCTTGGATCGAGCCCCACATCGGGCTCCCTGCTAGGCGGGAAGCCTGCTTCTCCCTCTCATACTCCACCTGCTTGTGCTCCTGTCTCACTATCTCTCTCTCTGTCAAATAAATAAATAAAATCTTTATAAAAAAAAAAAAGAATGGAAGTCAGAAGAAAGAGGAGTATCTTACAAAGAGAATTCAGGGGCGCCTGGGTGGCTCAGTTGGTTAAGCGACTGCCTTCGGCTCAGGTCATGATCTTGGAGTCCCGGGGATCGAGTCCCGCATCGGGCTCCCTGCTCAGCGGGGAGTCTGCTTCTCCCTCTGACCTCCCCACTCTCATGTGCTCTCTCTCATTCTCTCTCTCAAATAAATAAATAAAATCTTTAAAAAAAAAAAGAGAATTCAGAGAAAATAACTTTTAAATTAATATTGTACTTCTAGAAACACTATGTTCTAAGAATGAGAATGATAGAGGTATTTTCAAAAAAAATCTGAGTGAGCATAAGACACATAGACTCTCACTAAAGGAATTTCTAAAGGATTTATTCAGGAAGAAGAAAACGATCTTACAGATATGCTGATGTAAAAGGGAAAATAATGAAAAGTGAAATGTACATGTGAAAGTAAAAAAAAAAATCCATGGTATAAATAAATAAAAATAATTAATGGGGATAAAAAAGGACAGAAAGGGGCACCTGGGTGGCTCAGATGGTTGAGCATCTGCCTTCTGCTCATCATGATCTCTCGGTCCTGGGATTGAGGCCCACATTGGGCTCCCTGCTCAGCGGGGAGTCTGCTTCTCCCTCTCCCTCTGCCTAGATCTTTCTCTCTCTCTCAAATGAATAAATAAAATATTTTTTTAAAAAGGACAGAAATACAGTACTAGATATGAATAGGATGTAAGATATCTTCATCCTTCCCATAGGTATACTGTGTAAGACCTGGTGGTATGGTGAGCTAGGTTCTTGAACTGATCCTCCTAATTAAAACAACTGAAATTCTTAGATAAAATTAAAAACAAAAGGTCCTTAAGGCATCGATATGCTCCTGCAAAATTTAAGAATTCTCAGACCAAGATCTGAGCTAACTCTGGAAACAGGGAAAGGGAATAAAGCATTCCAGCCAGAATCCACCCAAAAAGGGCAATTGCTAAACTTGGGAAATTCACTTCAGTTTTTACAGACTAAAGTGGCACAGAAAACAGACGAAACCTCAGGCCCAACCAAAGGTGGGAATCTAATAATAGATCAACTTTGTTAAAGCTTCCACAAAGGTCAAAAAAAAAAAAAAAAAAACTTCCCAAAAGGCTTAGGGGGGGGAAAAAAAAAAATGCCCCCCCCCCCCCTCCCCCTCTTTCTCCCAAAAACAAGGAAAAAGGAAAAAAAAAAAAAAAAAGACAATCTCAAAACTTGGCAATGAGTGGAAGGAGGAGAAAAATTTCATCTACGAATTTGAAAAAACTGGCTTCATGTTGATTTATAGCCCATATGCACATACCCAGTAATACACAGAATCGTAAACCCAGCATTTTTAGTAATTTGAGACCAGTAGTATCTACAGGTACCCAATAGAAGTGGATGAAATCCCTCTGAAGGAGCCAGTAGACACTCCATGTGTCAAAGAATTTGTATTAAAACAAATATTTTAGAGAAAATAAGAAATTCGTGGTTAAAAATAATTAAACATACAAGTGAGGTATATTTGCATGAGACTAGCAAAAACAACAAATCAGGCAAAATAGATTGGTAAGAATTTCACATAATGGAATTGTGAGGCACAGACTCCAAGGAAGAGAGAGAAAGAGAGAGAGGGAGAAAACAGAGAGAGAGAGAAAGAAGGACAGAGGGAGGGAGAGAGGGAATATATTTAATATATTCAAAGAAATAAAAATACAAGCGTGATAATGCATGTAAGGAAGAAGAAATATAGAAATGAAAGGAACCTACTGGAATTTTAAAGATGAAAATGTGATTATTTAAATTAAAAATACAACAAATTAGTTAAACTAAAGATTAAGCACAACTGTTGAATTAAACTGAAAGAGAAAAATGAAGAAATTATCTGAAATCCTGAAAGAGAAACAGAGACATGGGGGTAAAAAGAGAGTTCGAGACCCGGAGGTTTGTATGAGAAGGTCGATTCAAAAACCAAGCATAACAGAAAAACAAAATATGTTAGAGACAGTATCCAAAGAGCTATTATCTCAAAATTTTCTAAAACCAATAAAAGGCACAAAGCAATAGATTCAAGAAGCCACACAAATCCAAATCAGTATAAATAAAAAGAAATGCAAAACTGGATACTTTCTAATAAAACTATAGAACTCCAAAGATAGGAAACATGGAAGTAGCCAGAGAGAAAAGACAGTTGAAAGTTGATTCCTCATTAGCAGCAATGAAAGCCGGAAAAGGGAATACTATTTTCAGTGCAAAAAAAGAAGCAATAACCACCATCCCATAATCTCTACTGAGCAGAAATATCTTTCAAGAAAATTAAAGTAAAATATAATATAATAAATTGAATAAAATCTGAGAGTTTGCTGTCAACAGACCTTGCAAAAGGAAATTCTACAAGATATACTTTAGGCTGGCTAGTGTGAGATGCAAGAAGTAATTTATAACACAAAAAGTGATAAATACATGGAAAATAATAAAGACAGGTGGATTAGAAAATAATGTCTTGTGGATTCTTAATAATATAATTAAAATATAATAGGTTGTAAATCAAGGGAAGGCAAATGAAGCTGAAAATGAACTAAATGGGGGTGTCAGGATTTAGGGAATGGCAGAAAAAAGAGCACAATGGACTGTCTCCCCAACAAAACATTTAACTGGTGAAATTGGAAATTGTTGTTGTTGTTGTTGCTGTAGTTTTAGAGAGGGACAGTGGGGGTGGGGTGGAGGGGGGAGGAGAGGGAGAGAGAGAATCTCCAGCAGGCTCCCTGCTCAGCGAGGAGCCCACCACAGGGGCTGGATCTCCCAACCCTAAGATCATGACCTGAGCCGAAATCAAGAGTCAGAAGCTTAACCCACTGAGCCACCCAGGCGCCCCAGTGAAATTGTTTTTAATAAGTAATTTGAAGTATCTGGAAATTGTCCTAAGGACATAATAGTAAATGGAGAAATATTCATTCAAGAAAATCTACCAAGTGTTGGTATGAACAGTCAGTCCATGGCATTTGGGCTATGTGCTGTTCTCTTACCCCTCCCACCCAATTTCTGTGTTATAGAGGCTTTACCTTGGACTCTACTCTGGGCCGGTGAGGCAGGTAAGACAGGAGTGCCTTCTCCCTGCAGATTAAGGTCTGGGGCTAACAGATACATCCCCCCAGGAAGGACAGACTGCTGACATTTCTCATTTCCTCTGGTCCCACATTGCAGAGGCCCAATTCCAGGCGGTCGCAGTCGAGAGGACATCTCCCCTCCCCCCACCCAGCTCCCACTCTAAGCATTGCAAGCTTCCACTCCTTTACTTGTAGGATGGAAGTTCCACACCAGGAGCAAGCTGAAAAGAGTGGGGGCTACTCCCCGCTCCCAGTGTCCTCTCAAAGAGAGGATTGCACTCCTGGACAAGCAGGTCCTCTCCCCCAGCTCCACCATAGTAAGGGAGTTATGCCCAGGGGGAGAGAGCCGGCTGTAAGAACGAAGGGCTCTGCCTGTAGGCACAGACTTTACAGTCAACAGATTGTGGAGATTTCCATATCTAAGGGAATCATTGAAAACAGTGGTGATCTTGATGGAGAGCAATTAAAAGGAGGTCTCTAGCTACTTGCTGCAAACAAAACAGTGGAGCAGTATAAGTTTAATAGAGACAGCCAGGGACGATCCGTCCTGGAATCACAGGCAACACGGAGGTCAGGAGGGCTGAGTGGGCACTGTAATCTGCTTCCACACGGGAGTGATCAGAGCAGGGCATGTGTGAAAGCATTTCCCAAGCAGTGCAGACCGGTCAAACCCAGGTGGAAGCCTCACTAGTAGCTGGAGCTTAAACACAACCTCCTTCCAAACACTGACCGACAGGAATCCCAGCTTAAAAATAAAATCACAGTCATCCCTAGTAGTCTGTAAGTCTGTAAGTCTGTAAACTGTGTCCTTCAGGAGCAATCTAAGAGGAAACCTCTGAGCCAGTAGCCCCTGGGTAAATCTGGGGAAAGAAAATGCAAACTCTCTGAACCATGATAATGGTCCCAAAGCCACACATATATCCAAAGGTAGAAGGTGAAGTTCTTACCAGCTAAGGACTTACGCAGAACATTTGAGCAATAAATGGTGGAGGGGAGGAAAACTAATTTTACCTCTACCCTTCTGAGTTCTTAGCTAAGACCACTGTAATAAAAAAAGAGATTAACAAGTAGAAAACACAGAAGTTTATTAACATGCAGGATTCCTGTATACATGGGAGATTCCTTGGAAAAATTAGGTGGCTTAGAATTCAGGATTGAGTGCCATCTAAATAGAGAAAGGAGTAGGGGAAGGATGTAGGTCTCTTAGGGAAGAATAAATGACTTTTAGGAAAGATGAATGGACCGTTAGAAAAATAAAGGTATGATAGTTTGTGACAAGGTTTATCTGGGTGTGGTGTAGACTCCTAGTCTCCTCTTCTATGATAAGAGTTAATCCTCCCCGATTGTTAAAACTTCTGGGGAGGGGATTTATAACAACGGAATTTCTTCAGGAGGATCTGTCTTTAGGCAGAAAAAAACTCTCTCTGCATTTGCCATGTTTCAAATGCCTACAGCTCAAAATAATCAATATATCAAAGGGAATGTTTTGGGATGGCATGTTATAAACTCCTACAGGAATATTTTGGAGCTTATACCATTCTAGGGGCCACCCCTAGGTAGCCAGGATAAAAGAGAAAAGAGAAAAAATAATATGAGCAGGGGTATCGGAGGCTTTACACAATGGAGGAAATAGACTTTGCAAAATTATTTCTGCCAAGTCACTAAACAATAAACAGATTGCCAAGCATCTGACAACAAAAGAACCCCTTCTGAGTGACAAGGGAAATCAATATACAGAGTCATGTAAATATCGTATTTAAAATAGCCAATATTCAACAAAAACATTAGGAGAATTTTTTGAAAGGGAAGTGTGACCTATACCCAGCAGAAAAAGCAGGCAATAGAATCTGCCTTGGAAGGGGCCCTGAGAGTGGACTTAGCTGATAAAAAACCCAAGCAGCCATTTATTTAAATGTTCAAAGAACTAAAGGAAGCCATGCTTTAAAAAGTAAAAACAGGTACAATGACAATGTCTCATCAAATAGAGAATATCAATAAAGATATAGAAATTATTTTTTTTTAACTGGAAATCAGCACAGTTGAAAAGCACAATAGTCAAAATGAAAAAGTTCACTAAAGGCTCATAGTAGAGTTGGCTGACAGAAGAATCAACAAAGTTTCAGATAGATCAATAGACACTATGCAAGCTGAAAAAATGGAGAGAAAATAGTTGAAGCTAAACAGGGCTTCAAGGAAAATATTTGGAGAAATAATCACTGAAAGGATCCCAAATTTGATGAAATATCTGAGAAGGTTAACAACCTCCAAGTAGGATAAATGCAAAGTGATCCATACACAGACATATCACAGTAAAAATGCCGAAAGAAAAAAAATCTTCGATGTAAAAAGGAAAAAAAAGACTCATCTTGCATAAGGAAAATTCTTTAATATTAACATTTGACTTCTCATCAGAAACAATTGAAATCAGAAAGCAGTGGGATGATGTATTCAAAGTACTGAATTGTTTTTCAAAAGCTGTCAACCAAGAATCTCATATACAGCACAGCAATACTCCAAAAATGAAGATACATGAATTATATCTCAGTAGAGTAATAAAAAAGAAAAAGAAGGAAACCAAAGATCCTTCTAGATGAGGATAAGGCTACTGTTCAAATCAGACTTTGAATAGTTGCACATGCATGTTGTAATTACCAGAGTAACCATTAAATAAAAATAAATAAAATTCATGCTTTCCAAATTGGTATAGGTGAAAACAGAATCAGGAAAAAGTACTTAATTAATAAAAAGATGATAAGAAATGAGAGGAAAGAAACAGAAAAGTAGGGCAAATAGTAGGTATATATTAAGTGGTGTATAAAATATGCTAATCTATATGTAATTATAATTAATGTAAATGATTAAATGCTTCAGGTAAAAGAAAGAAGTTGTTATATTTAATTTTTAAAACTCCAGCTTTATTTTTATAATACATGCTTCTAAAACACAAGAATACAGAAAGGTTAAAAATATATATATAACCCAAATATTCTAGGCATATTTCAACCAAAATAAAGATGGTGTAATTATATTAATCTTAGACAAATACACCGTAAGGTAAAACAAACTTGCTAAAAAGAAAAAAGTACAGGAGCTCCTGGGTGGCTCAGTTGGTTGAACATCCAACTCTTGGTTTCGGCTCAGGTCATGATTTCAGGGTCCTGAGATTGAGCCCCAAGTTGGGATCCACACTCAGTGGGGAGTCTGCTTGAAGATTCTCTCCCTGAGCTCCTTCCCCCATGTGTGCACACACACACATGCTCTCTCTCTCTCTCTAAAATAAATAAATCTTTTTAAAAAATACAGTTCATAACCAGGGAGAGAGAGTTAATAAAGGAAAAGGCATAAATAGAAAACAAGTATGATTAACAAACCTAAAATTTGAGTATATGAAACAATTATGATTTTTTTAACCAAATCTTTGGTAAGACTGAGCAAGACCAAAGTAAAGAACACAAATAATCATCATTAGAAATGAAAATGCATCATAACTGTAGAGAGTCTAGACCTTCACAGTATAGTAAGATGTTATTATGAACATTATGCCAATAAATTTGGAAACTGAAATGGATGTATCCCTGGAAAAATATAATTTAATGAAACTAACACAAAAATTAAAAATCTGACTTTTCTTATTTCTGTTCAAGTAATAAATCTCTGTAATCTTGTACCTTCTCATAAGAAAATTTATATGCCTAGCTGATTTACAAGGGAGTGCTACCAAATATTCAAGGAATAAACAACTTTTGTTGTATACAAACTACAGAATTAATTATAAAGAATGGTTACTCCCCAACTCATTTTATGAGACACAAAACCTAAGAGGACAGTAGGAAAAAGGAAAACTTTAAGCCTAAAAGCCATGAACATGCAAGACTAATTAAGATGGGGGTGGTGGTAATACCCAAATTATAGCGAATTATAGGAATGAAAAATGGGACAGAATTATAGATCTTATAGGCATTAAAAATAATCAGGGATATAATAAACAACTTTATGCCAATAAATTCAACAGTTTGGATGAAATAGACAAATTCCTTTAAAAAAATGCAACTTGTCAAAGCTGACAAAGAAGGAATAGAAGTGGATGATTTCAAGTAGTGAATTCTCCCAAATATTCCAGTCTTACACGGTCTACTGAAGAGTAGAAAAGCATGTCCCAATTTCTTATATAAGGGTCTAATTCTAAAACTTGACAAGGCCATAGCAAGTATGGGCAGTTATAGATCAAGCTTTCTCATAAATATAGATGAAAAAATCCTTTAAAAAACAAGCAAATTAAATCTAACTATATATATATATGATAATACAGTTCAGCAAACTAAAGATGATTTCTTAACATTGGAAAATCAGTTACTGTAATTCTCCAAATTGAAATAAAAAACATGTATTATAATGCTGATATGGTTAAATGAAGCAGGATCATTTGAGAAAGGTCAATACCTTTTCATGATAAAATGCTTTGCAAACTAGGAATAGGACTTACTTAAGCTGAGAATCTGTATTTTTAGAAAAGATTTATTATTTGTTTGTGACAGAGAGAGAGAGAGAACGAGCAGGGGGAGGGGCAAAGGGAGAGGGGGAGAGAGAATCTCAAGCAGACTCCCCGCTGAAATGGAGCCTGACTTGGGGCTCAATCTCACAACCCTGAGATCATGAACTGAACCGAAATCAAGAGACAGGGGCTTAACTAACTGAGCCACCCAGGTGCCCTGAGATTCTATACTTTTTAAATCCTACGCTTTCATGTTGTAGGTTATGAGAGAGATTTATGCTAACACCACATTTATTCAAAATTATATCAGAGGTTCTAGCCAGTGCAATGAAGAAAAAAAAAAAGTCTAATTATGGGAAAGGAAGTAAGGTATCATTTATAGACAACATGACTGTACATGCAAAAAGAAATCAAATATAATACAGAAAACTATTAGAATTAATAAATGAATTCAGAGAGAAACTGTGTACAAAGTCAAAATGCAATACCAACTGCATTTCTATAAACTGGCAACAAATAAAAACCAAAACTTAAAATGATACAATTTATGCTAGCATTAAAAACCACCAAATACTCAGGAATAAATTTGAAGAAATATGCGTAATACATCTACACTGGAAACAACAAAATGCTATAGAGGTAAATTAAATAAGATCTAAAAAAATGAAAGTATATATTATGCTCATGGATCAGGAAACACAATACAGGAAAAATGTCAATTCTTCACAAACTATCTCTAAATTCAATAACATCCCAATTAAAATCCAAGTAGGTGTACGTGTGTGTGTATATGTGTGTATGCAAATTGACAAGCTGATATCTGCAAAAAGTTGAAAATATAAAGGGCCAAGAATAATCAAAAATAAAGGCGAGGGGATTACTAAAGATACTAAAGCCTATTACAAAGTTCTCATAATTAACACAGTGTAGAATTAGTGCATAGATAGACAGATTAATGGAGAAGAATAGAAAGTATAATAATAGACTCTCACATACTTAGTTAGCATCTGATTTATCATAAATATGACACTTCAGTAGGGAGAGAAGAATGGTATCTCTAGTCAATGGTGATGGGTCAGGTGGACAACTAAATGAACAAATGTGTGTCCTGATCTCTATTTATCAGCAATACACAAATATCAATCCAGATAGAAGATAAAAATAGAAGAGGTATAATAATGAAAGTTTAGAAGTAAACCTAGAAGAGCTTCCTACCATGAACAGGGTAAAGATTTCTTAACTTGGTCACCAAGATATGAACCAGAAATGAAAATAAACTGATAAATTGTGTTATAATTGTATTAACTTCTGTTTATCAAAACCACCAGTATGAGATGGAAAAGTCAAAGCACTGAGTACAATGATATCCATCTATCCAATACGGGACTAATATCAAGAATAAATAAAGAATTCTTACAAAGCAGTAAGAAAAAGATGTACTAGCATGTTGATAGCAACACTGTGTGTAATGGTTTCAAAAAGGAAATCACCAGTTGCTCATCAACAGTAGAATTTAGAAACAAATCATGATACATTCATACAATGGGATATGTACAATTGGAATAAATGATTTTCAACTACACACAGCTGTATAAATGAATATCACAGTTGTAATGTTGAGTGGAGAGAAGTAACAACACAAAAACATATACTATATGATTCCATTTCTATAAAGTCCAAAAGCAGGCAGAACTCATTTATCCTGCTAGAAGTCAGGATAGCATCTATCCTTCTGCAAGAAATGTAATGACTGGGGACTAGGGGAGGGGCAGCTGGGATATTGTTCTTCATGCTCCGTTTCTTTATATGGTTGCCATTACATGTGTGTTCATGTGCTCAGATTGTGAATTTGATCAGATTGTAAGTGCATGGCGTGTATACTTTTCTATAGATAAGTATATTATACTTAAATGAAATGTTTTAAAATATTTTTAAAAAGCACACGCAGTTGGAGCTGTGCTAAAAGTTCTGGGATGTCACCACCCCCAAAATGTTTTTCGACACCCATGAAGTTAGTAACTGCAGTGCTATTACAGAAAAAAAAAAAATCAAAACAAAAGCAAAACCTTCACAATGTTGCCTTCCGACCACCAGTAACATCAGAAACAACAGCAAGATGTCCTCCCCTCTCTCCCACCTTCCAAATATTGTGCAAATTCTTCTAATGGGTGGAACATGATTCACACCCAGGAAAACACTGCATATGGGTCCCAGCCTCTGAAGTACTGAAAAGCACACCCAAAGAGGGTCAGAATGAATGCCAAGTGCCAATCCATCATACCCACCACAAAGAGTGAGATGCTTGTACCCCACATGGGCACGTTCCCAAGGAAGTCAGACTTGAACTCAGAACAGTGGTGATGTCTGGACCTATATATATCCTTGGGGCCATCAGCAAATGGGAGGATAGACATATCAGAACTGATTATCTCACCAAAGGCAAGTAGGAGGTGATGGGGAGAAATGGCCCAAGAGTGAGATCGTGGGCAACACCAACACTCCAAGAAAGCCAGAGAAAATGAACCAGCAAAGGGGATTGAAGAAGAGCCTTCAGAAAAATTAGAAAGAAACCCAGAAAAGAAAAGAGTCAAAGAATCCCCAAAATGGAAAAACATTTTAAGGAGTTCAAATATGGAAGAAGAGCCTCTGGAATTTGCTCGTGGCCAAGCAGAATATCATATTTGGAAGACACCTTCTAATGAACATCCCCAGTCTCTTCACTAATAACAATCAGGAAGCTAAGTCCCAGAAGAGTTAAGCTGTTGTGAGCGAGAGCATGACAGGTTGCAAGGATTTGAAGGATTTTGAAATCTATTGACAAGCCGAATGGAATTAGACCAACTATTTCACCTTTCTTGGCATATATTTATTCAACTATAAAAAAAAACAAAACAAAACCCAGCGATTTGCCAGGAGGATTAAGTAAGTGCTGTCATGCATCTAACACAGAGCTGTCACATTATGCCCTTGAGGGTTTGTGTTTTAATTCCTTCTTTACAAGTTCCTTGAGGGCAGGGACCGTTTTATTCCCTGTTGCACGCCCAGCATTAGCACCCTGCCTGACACAGAGAGGCACTCAAGAAATATTTCTTGAATATATGAGGGAATTCTTGATAGTAGAGCTGTTTAACCAGCGTTGCAACTGGTTCCCTCATTCCAGCTACTTGTCTTGAGGTGATCTTCATTGCCGGAGGCCACGGGGACAGAGCGGCATCTGCCGTAGCAGGCTGCAATGGCTAAAGCAGTGTGGAACTCCATCATCCTCCCATCTCCTGAGGCCATAGAAGTGGCCCCATAAAAGTGCAGTTTCATATATTAGCTGCCCGTCTATTCAGACCACATGTTATTCTTGCTGCATCTGTTTGCAATCACTCACACACCACTATTCCTTTCAAGCAAGCAGAGGCTGACTGAACAAAAGGCTGAGGGGTGGTATGTGGTGTGAATTCCTCAACCCCTTGTGCTTTTCATTCAACTAAGCATAATTCAGGCCTTTAAAACAATGCAATTTCCTGATGCTCCATCAGTATCGGCAGAGGCTGTTGGGAACAACCTCATCATTGCTACTCCTCTGCCCCTTGAAAACAACAAAACGAGTGTTTCGATTCTAGACGGTGGGTGTGCTTGAGAATTTCATGTGTTCTCATTTTTCTTGTTGGTTTTATGGTGAACAAAGACCAATGGGACTTACCCACTGGACAAATCTAGTCTCAGGGCTCCACCTGATTGACCTGTTGGGAACCCTGGTCTCCCCATAAAAGCTAAGCTCAAAGGGTATCTGGGTGGGATGAATTCTGGCTCAGAGAGCCACAGACTTTCGTAGTTAGAAAGGGCATGAAAGATTATCTACTGTAGCCTCCTTTCCCTGTAGAGTAAAAGCTGAAAATAAGTGAGGTGAACAATTTGCCCATGGTCTTTTGAGGCTGAACAAAATTTAGGATCTCTTTGATCTAATGCTTCTTCCTTTCATTTAAAATGGTGTGGATTTTAAGAGAAATATAATCCACATGCTTCTGATTGGTTACATTCACTGCATCCAAAAATCATTTTGTTTGAGCCTGTCAGTGCTCAAGCCACCCTCTGAGCCTCTTTGCAAGCACTTAAGACTTTTGGAAATGTGATGTGGTATTTTTGCCATGGCAATGTAAAATCTCTTTGAACTAGGGCTTTTGTACTGAGAGAGGGAGAGAGAGAAAAGCACTAGCTAAGGAATAAAGAACAGAAGGGAGAAAATAAGAATTAGCACCTAAATATTATCTGCTTGTAAGTTGAAGTTATGTTTTCTCATTCCCATTGCCCCCCCCCCAGTAAAGTCTGGGCTGGGACATAGTGCCTTCCAGCTTAGTTTGAAGAAAGGATGGCTCTAACACTTGGAATTCCCATTCTCAAAGGGCACCTGATCAGGCACAGGTAATTGGTCTTTTGATCAATAGAATCTGCTGATGTAGCCACAACCACCTGTGGACTCCTCCCCCTTAGGACCTGGGCTCACATCGTCACTTCTTCCCTCTGAGTTCTCTTCTTATAACAAACCCTGAGTGGGCTCCAGGGATAAGCAGTTTCCTCTATCTGTCATTCTGGAACTTAGAAACAATCAACCCCGCTGAGCTGTTAGAAATAAAAATGGTGGTCAGACCCCTCACGAGCATACAGAATTGGGAGCAGAGATTGACTTTGTGAATTGCATTAGATAAACTGAAAACCATCTAGTGGGGCCGATCGCCACAAAAGGTGAGGCAGATGAGGAAACATCACCATGCTAGCTCCCTCCTTCCCACTGTTCAACCACCTGATCCAATACCACCCCAAATGAAAAATTGTTTACTATCACTAAGCTATCTCGAAATTGGGACTGAGAGACCCATTTGCTGAGTGGTATGTGGCCTTAAGATAAAGTGATTGACTTTCTCCCTTTTCCATTCACACAGCCCATAGAGACTATCCATTTGGGGCTTCTTTTCCTCTTTAAAGTCCTCCTGATTTTACCCAGACACACATCTAAGTGTGGGAAAGAAGCAGATGATGTGGGAGGTGACCAGAACCCTACTGGAGTGGTGCTTCTTGGAGGGGATCTGTTCAGGAAGGGAACTATGGTTCTCAGGGATAGATGGAAGAATCAGGACGCTAGTCCAATGAGAGAGCCCGTACATGCATGTTTCCATCATTACTCCTCTAATTCCAAGGGGATGAGATCATTACTGGAAAGATCAGTTCTAACGTGGCTTCAGCCTCCGGTTTCAAATGAGGACTCAGGAGTTGCTAAGCACGTTTTAAAGAAGAGGGTTTCACAGGGGCAGCTGGGACGGGGCCTCCATCCCCCATTTCTTCTAGACCCTTTGTCATTTGGTCCCTAGTCAAGCAGTTTTCTCCATCTGGGCACTATGGACATGTCGGGCCAGATAATTCTATGTTGTAGGGGGCTGTCCTGGGCACTGTAGGGTAATAGGAGCATCCTTGCAATAGATGCCAGTAACAATCCCTCCAATGCTGACAAACAAAAATGTCACCAAATACTGTCCAAATGGCCCTGGGGAATAAAATTGCCCAGCAGAGAACCAGTGGCCTAAAGAATTCAGGTATTGATCAGTAACTGTTCATTTATTGTCAGAGTAGGTAGAACCTGTTCTAGTGAGATGGAATTGTGGGTGATGTTATATTGTCCCAAAATATTATTATGTAAATTATGAGATTATTCATATTTCACAGGGCCCCCAAATGACCTGCAGCTTTAGGCCAAAACCACTTCTCACCCCTTCCCATCATGCTGTTTGAAGGCTATCCCAGAGTCCGGGCACATTCCTGCCAGGGCATGGACTCCACTCTCCCTTCTCTCTGCCCCATGCCCACACACCAAGACGTTCTCCTCTGCCTGATCTTGGAGTCCTCAGCCTCCTTGGAGAAGATTGTGAGAAGGAAACAACTGGGGGGTTGGGGGCGGGGTTAAAAACAAACAAGAAAAAAAGCAAAGTTTTTAAAAGTAAGCAGAATCTGGGCGTGGGGAGAAAACATGATTTCTTTTCCTTCTGTCTCTTTTTCTCTCTCTCTTTCTCTTTCTCTCTCCCTCTCTGTCTTTATGGTCCTGGGCTTTCTCAAGGCCTCCTGCATCTGAATCTGGTTTTCATTTGCGTGCCCCACAGCCATGAGCCTAGCTTCTTCTCATAGATAATTTGACTTGATTACTCTCTGAAAGGGCAGACAGAGCCCGGAGTAGCCCTGCACTCATTTACTTGTCACTCTCCACACTGCCTTAATTTGGGTTGAGCTGCACCTCCCGCTGCCCCCCAGGAATGATTCCGAGACTGGACTCAAACTCCCCTGGGGAAGAACTGCAAGAAGAGGGGCAGTCCTCCGGCCTCGGATGCAGAATGCCTGACACTGTTTGACAGAAAAGGAATGGTAGTTTAACAAAACACCGAGGCAGCACATTCCTCACCGGGATGGATTTGGGCTTTTTCCCTTGACATCAACACCAACTAAGATATAAAATAAAAGGCAGGGATAATTAAAAATCACATCGGCGGTTTTGTGAACAGAAGAACCCTGGGCTGTACTTTTTTTTTTTTTTTTAACTCTCAATCATCTGGCACAGTGCTGAACATATAAAGGTGAGGGATCAGTATTTGTTCATTTATTGTCATAGTAGGTAGAACCTGTTTCCATGTGTTGGAATTGTGGGTGGTGTTATATTGTCCCAAAATATTATTTTATAAATTATGAGATTATTCATATTTTCTTGTACTGTAGTAAGATATTCCCAGACCAGATACTTTAATTTTTTTTTTATTTTTTAAAAGACTTTATTCATTTATTTGAGAGAGAGAGCACATACGAGTGTGAGCAGGGGGGACAGAGCAGAGGGAGAGGGACAAGCAGACCCCCCACTGGGCACAGGGCCTGATGTAGGGCTCTATCCCATGACCCTGAGATCATGACCTGAGCCGAAATCAAGAGTCGGATGCTTAACCAACTGAGCCACCCAGGTGCCCCAAGACCAGATACTTTTAAAATAAATGGTCCATGGTCATTTCACTGTAATTCTGTTTATTTCAATTCTACCCTTTCTAAAGGGCTTATCAAGATTCTACATTTCTGGGCAGCTTTCTGAAAACTCCCGTCTTCAATTAATTTTCCCTCTTCTAATTACTGGTAAATCTGTTTTCTAAGCTACTGTTGAAAACTGGTGACATGTATTTTTTGGCCCACAGATTAGTTTATGTTTTTACTTGTATGTTTCTTTTCTTTTTTTTTAATTTTTTTTTAAGATTTTATTTATTTGCGAGAGAGAGAATGAGAGACAGAGAGCATGAGAGGGAGGAGGGGAGGAGGGAGAAGCAGACTCCCTGCTGAGCAGGGAGCCTGATGTGGGACTCGATCCCGGGACTCCAGGATCATGACCTGAGCCGAAGGCAGTCGCTTAACCAACTGAGCCACCCAGGTGCCCTGTATGTTTATTTTCTGCAAATGCCTTTTGTCAAGGCCTGTCTGCTCCAGTTCTTCCCTTGTTCAGATATTCTAAAGCCTTCTGTCTAATGCTTCACACACTTACATTCCCTACCGCACTCTTGTTTGAGATACCCTGGTTGGTGCCAAACATATAATACTTTGGGTATATAAAGCCATATTAAATTGCCATTTCTGTTGTTAAAAATGGTCAACAATCAGAGGTGCCTGGGTGGCTCGGTTAGTTAAGCATCTGCCTTCGGCTCAGGTCATGATCCCAGAGTCCTGGGATCAAGTCCTGTGCTGAACTCCCTGCTCAGAGGGGAGTCTACTTCTCTCTCTCCTCCCTGCTTGTGGTATCTCTGTCTCTCTCTCTCAAATAAATAAATAAAATCTTTAAAAAAAAGTGGTCAACAATCAGCAATATAGTTCAACCTGTCATATACTGTTCATTCCCGCTTTGAGATTAGGAAGGAACCTACCCCTTGCTTCATAACCAGGAAGGGGCTCAATTCAAGATTCACAGGAGGTGCATCAAAGTCTTCTTTTGATTGTTTGAAATGTTAAGTTTCAGTATATGTATGGGAATGAGTAGAAGAGTGTGGCCAAATTTTGGAATTTATGATCAGAAACACTTTGATTCGAGAACCAGTTCAAACACTGTGTCCTTGGGCAAACGACTAAATCTCCTCACACTTCGGTTCCTTTATCTATACAGTCAAATAATAACAACAATATCGATCACATAGCATTTATGGGAGGGGTGTCATACATAAAGAGCTTAACACAAAGCCTTACATATAATAAGCACTTGTTAGCTGCCGGCTATTATGACCATCAGCATAAATTCTACTATTAATAGTTAATTATGAAATGAGACAAATACAGACACATAAGGGAAACAAAAGTCTGTCTCCTGAAAAACTCCAAAGAGACTAACAATACGAATCATTCAACAAAGATGTGTTTACGTGATATGTGAGCGTACACACGTGTGTCCACGCGTCTGACTCCGAACATGTGGGTGCCTGTGTTTTGTGTTGCCAGCACATGTATGGGATTGGTTTCTTGCATCCAAGTTTTAGTTTTACATGTTACCTCAATTTGACAACTGAGAAGAAGCAGGGAGGTGAAGTATTACAGGCAGACGAAACTCCTGGCTGAGCAATAGCCAGCCTTTGTCACATTCTGTTGACTCAAGGTTGTGAAAATTAAGTATAGGAATGTTGCTTTCTTTTTTTCTTCTGGCAAATGGAAAGGCCAAGGCTCAGAATTGTTGGAAGTGGCTCTGTACTTCAAGCTAGGTGTGGAGCCTGCCCACGACTGTGAAATTTTAAAATATGACCCCTTTGTCTTCAGTAGTGCCAAAGTGAAATTCTTGTGGGATCACTTGCTTCTTGGCACCTGGTGTCTGACCAGCAAGAATGTGGGACCGAAAGTTCTTTAAAGAGCGGCCAAGCTGTACATTTGTTTCCTCTGCAAGAAAATGTGAAAGATGCACTTTTATAGAACGCAGCAGTTTATCAAACCCTGCTACTGTATATGCCTCCAGCAAGTGGCTCTCTATAAACAGATGAATCCAAGTCCACATGAATGTTGACGCCATCACTCACCATGGCAACAAAAAAGGGAAGTTACACTACTCAGAGACTCGTGGAATGGAGGGCAGCGAGGAATGTTTGCATTTTATTCCAATCTCCTTCCCTCCCACTCCTCTGATTTTCTATCAGATGGTAAAATGGAGAGCAAAGGAGTAAAACTGCCTGTCTGAGATATCACAGGCAGAGACAGATCTCCCAGCCCCCCGTGCACGGTCCCTGCATCATGATGAAGACTCCAACAACAAGAGGCCCGTGAATTCTCTTCCTCCATCTGCTGTTTGTATCGACTGAGAGAGATATCCTGTTTTACAAAGCCCACATAGTACTTCCACTTTATCTCAGTTTTTCCTGATTATAGTACTGGGCATTAGATTGGACAAGTATCACTGATATTCTACTCACGGGGAAACGGAGACTCAGAAAGGTTAAGGGGCTTGGTCTAAAGTCACAGGGAGCTGAGCCTCTTACCCGTGTTTCTGAACCCCAACACTCTGTATTAGGATGGGATGGAATTATTTCAAATGATATATGACAGAAAACAAGAGATATTAAATAATTTATCTGAAGTTACACAGCCATTTCAGATTAGATAACTTTTCCCTGCAACCTGAATGCCTGATAATCAAGGCCTTTTACTGCCGTTTAAAGAAAACGTCAGCCCTGATAACCTGTAACTTGAATGCCAGAGAAGCAAAAATATGCCTCGCCTGCCAATAACTTGCTCAGTGAATACTTTTTTTGGTCACTTATTATATACTTGAGAACCTTGCTGGACACTTTATGTATATTTAAAATTGACCTCATTTGAACTCTGAGAGTTAAATATTACTAATCCAATTTTTCCGATGAGGAATTGGGGCTTTGAGAGAACAGTTAACTGCCCGAGTCACTTTGCTAAGGAGTCAAGGTAGAACATGTTGTAAGTGATTTGGGGCCTAGTAGACATTTATGGCTTGACTCCAGAACTGGCCAGGTGCAGGGCCAAAGGGAATTAACAGGCAGAATTAAAACCCTCGCGTGTCCTCTCTGTATATAAAGTCTACACCCTTTTTCTACTGCCCCATCCCTCCGCAGTGAAGATTACTTCTGACCTAACGCTCCTTCTCCTCTGAATAGGAATCACAGAGATTATTTTCCAAGGCTTTCAAGCTCTCCCGGATAATGCATATTCATAAAATAATAGTTACAACCCTCTCGAAGACACATGGTCTGATTACTGCTACAGTCTTGACTGATTCATTTAACTTCGCTATAAAATTTCATGATTTGCTTTATTTCCCACGTGAGTATTAGAGTGTTAGAGTAAGTAGAAGTTAAAAACAACACAGTCCTCTAGTATATAGTGAATTAGATCATCACAGCCCAATTTAGAAAGTAATTTTCCCAAGACAGGCTTTCTTTAAAAGCAGGGAGGAAGCTTCCATTGGGAATGCTTTCAGCTGCAAAAAGCAGCTTCTAATCCCAGGGAGGTAACCCCGGGGGCGATTAGCTTTCCAGAAGCTTTGATGACCTGGTTTCCTCGGCATCCTCCCTCCAGTGGGCACAAGCAGAGCTAGAATGGGCTAGTGCCTGCTTTGCCTCAGTTCCCTGGTTCTCTTTGCCTCATGCCTGGTTCACCACCCCTTTCCCTAACTCTCTCCACTCTCCAGGACAGTAGCCCCTAATCTTCTTTGCCACCCAGCTGATCCTGTCAGTTAAGTCTTGAGAGCCTGATGGTGAGCGCGACAAATTGTAGCTCTGCATAGCTGTCTCTGAACTTGTCTTTACAGGATGTTTGAATTCTCTCTCCTGTATCTCCAGAAACATGAGCAAAGCAGCATTTCAAACAGGTACAGGGGGAAATTTCCTGAAATATATACTTCGGAATACTAACCCCTTCTGCGGTTACCCTCTACTGTATACTCTGCTTCCTGTCTCAGAGATTCGTATGGCACACTAGCACGTTAAACTTTATGAGAAGTTCCGCAGTAGAGAAACCTACTTGATTTTATTCAACCCAGTCAATAATTAATTTATTTGACCATAGAACTGTGTTTTCCAGTCAATGCTAATTAACATCCTCTAGCACTGGTTGTTTATGGAACATACTTTCCCAAAATGCCAGATGAGGGAGTTCTTTGTTTCGTATAAGAGTTCTCCCTGTTCCCAAATTTCAAGCGCATGACAAAATTGAAGACAGTCTCAGAGGCAATCAAGCCCCAAAGTTATCCCTTTATGCTGAACCCTCAATCAAACCTCCCACCTCGTCACATTCTCTTTGCTGGTGCTATCCCCATTACTAGCACTAAAATGTCGTTCAGGTCTTGGCTCAAATGTTTAAATCCACAGAGAGGTCTTGCCCGACACCACTGGCTTAAGTCCCATTATTAGGGGGAAAAAACTGCTGCAACGATGTAATAATATACACAGGAATGGGAACAGATATTACCTTGGGCTTTAAGATTAATTGGAGTTTAATATTTCCCTCTTTTTTCTTTTCTGTGTTTTCAGGATTTTCTATAACTATTTGAAAATAGAAAAAAAATGTTCTTTAAAAAGAGGAAAATAAAGTTCCAAACAACACTTGCTGATCTCTTTGAAGTGCTCATTTTTAACTTCTCCAGTGTCTCTCTATATATCTTGCTTGTCCTCTTTCAAAGCCAAACCATAAACTTTGTAAGTTTTACTGTATTTTTTGAAATTTAATTTGCTTTTCATTCCATATAGAAAAATCTGCAGATGTTTTAGTTTTACACACTTATTCATGCCATCTGGTGTTCTAAAACCTCACCCAAATGATATCTCCTGACCCATGGGATTAGTATCCTATAATTAGGCCAGCATTGCCCTCAACATGAGTCTTGCCTCGGCTGAAGGCATAGTCTGGTTTCTGCCTATGCCTTATTTGTTGTAGTATATGCCTGACCCTCATCTGTTGAAAACACAACTGTGTGATTTGACTTCAGGGGAATTTTTTTTCAGCATATTTATTTAAGTGGAATAACCCTCTGCTAGGTCCTGGGTTAAAATAGAATGCTCCAGACCATTTCTTGTTTTTGTCTTCTGTGTTGTCTTTGGGTTTCCCAGAAACTTTTCCTTAAATATATTCTGAGACTTGCACTTTTTTTGGTTATAATACCTGCTATTATATGGGAACCCTGTTGATGTAGTAGTAAGTTGGGGGGCGGGGGGTGTTCTCTGTAGTCCTATGACTAAGCCTCAGTCTTCTAGCGAGCCTGTGACCCTATCATGACCATCACAATGCTTCTCCATCCCTCTCTCCTTTCAATGGCACAGGAAAGCTAGAGAAGAATGGAGTTGTGCATTTCCATAAAATTTTAGCTTAATTTCTAGCTACAAAAACATAAAATCTGCCAATAAAGTTCTATTTGCCTTTCCTTTTACCCAATACATCATATCCATCACTCAACAAAAAATACAAGGCACACTAAAAAGCAAAACCCAGTTTGAAGAGTAGAGCAAGTATCAGAACCAGGCACTGATATGGAAGAGATTATGGAATTATCAGATAAAGAATTTAAAATAACTAGGATTAATATGTTAAGGACTCTAAAGGAGAAGGTGAGTAATATGTAAGACCAGATGAGTAATGCAAGAAGATAGATTAACAAGCTAATAAAGTATTAAAAAGAAATATTAGAAGTCAAAAACACTGTGAGAAAAATGAGCAATGCCTTTGATAAGTAGACAAGACATGGCTTAGGAAACAATCAGTGAGCTTAAAGATATGCTAGTAGAAACTTCTTAAACTGAAAATCAATAAGAAAAAAGGAATGAAGAAGAAGAAGAAGGATGAGAATGAGGAGGAGGAGGAGGAGGAGAAGAAGAGGAAGACAACGACGGCGGGGGCGCCATATGCAAGAACACTGGGACCAATTTAAAAGATGTAACATATGTGTAATGGGAATATCAGAAGGAGAATAAAGAGAATTGAGAAAATATTTGTTGTTATAAGGACTGAGAATTTTCCCAAATTAATGATAAGCACCAGGAAGCTCAGAGAACATCAAGCCTCATACTACCAAATATGTACATCTAGACGTTACATCAAATTGTAAGAACCAAAAACAAAGAGAAATCTTCAAAAAAGCCAGAGATGGTGGTGGTAGGGATACTTTCCCTAAAGAGGAGAAAGGATAAACATTGCATTGGACTTTTTGTCAGAAACCATGCTAGCAAGAAGAGCATGGAGTGAAACATTTGAACTGTTGAAAGAAAAAAGAAAGTCAACTTAAGATTCATTATAGAGTGAAATTATCCTTCAAAAGTGAATGAGGAACAAAAGCTCTCTAAGACAAAAACTTAGGGCAAATGTCAGTAGACCTGCTTTGCAGGAATGATTAAAAGTTCGTCAGGGGCACCTGGGTGGCTCAGTATGCCTCTTGATTTCGGCTCTGGTCATGATCTCAGGGTGGAGGGATCGAGCCCCAAGTTGATTCTCTCTCTCCCTCTCCCTGTGCCCCTCCCCATCTCAAGCCCAAGTGTGCACGTGCTCTATGTATATATATATATATATAAATTAAATTCTTCAGAGGGAAGGAAAATGAAATAGGTCAGAAATTTAGAATTTGCATAAAGAAAGATAATCATAAGAAAATGAAGGTAAAATAAAAATCTTCTATTTAACTTATTAATTGATCTAATAAATACTTGTTCAAATTCATAATAACAACAATTTATTGGGTGATTATACCATATGGATAAGTTGAGTAAATGACAGCAGTGTTCAAGGAATAAGAAAAAGGAGTAGGAATACTCAATTATAAGTAGGAAAATTATAAATGTTCAATTATTCCTGTTCTACAAATGAAGTGGAATAATGTTATTAGAAAATGGACTTAGATTACTTATAAATGTTTATTTAAAACTCTAGGGCAACTTAGATTTACTTTTAAAAAATATATGTAATTGATACACTGAGAGGACAGAAGGTAGAATAATAAAAAAGCCTCAAATAAAATCAAAGAAGTCAGAAAAAGAGGGAAGCTAAAAAATAAACAGAGAATTAAGTGTAACAAATTGAAAAAATCATAATCATATATCATAATCACTTTTTATGTGGGTGTTTTTTTTTTTTAAGATTTTATTTTATTTATTTGACAGAGAGAGAGAAAGCAAGAGCAGGAACACAAGCAGGGGGAGTGGGAGAGGGAGAAGCTGGCTTCCCACGGAGCAGGGAGCCTGATGTGGGGCTCAATCCCAGGACCCTGGGATTATGACATGAGCCGAAGGCAGACGCTTCACAGCTGAGGCACCCAGTGGCCCCATATGTGGGTATTTTAAATATACCAATGAAAAAACATAGAGATAGAACAGATATGAAATCAAGACAAGATTATATGCTGTTTATAAGAAACCCACTTTAACACAGACACAGATAGGTTAAAAGTTAAAGGATGGATAAAGATGTACCACAACACTAATCAAAAGAAACCCAGAGTAACTAAATTAATTTCAGATAAAGCAGAATTTAAAACAAGGAAAATTATCAGGAATAAAGAGGGGGTATTACACAGTGATTAAGAAATTATTCTCTAAAAAGACAATAATCTTTAGCTTGCATTCACCTAATAACATAAAATCAAACTACATGATGTAAAACTGATAAAACTGATTGAAGAAAGGACAAAACCAGGTGCCTGGGTGGCTCAGTCGGTTAAGTGTCTGCCTTCGGCTCAGGTCATGATCCCAGGGTCCTGGGATCGAGTCCCACGTCAGGATCCCTACTCAATGGGGAGTCTGCTTCTCCCTCTCCCTCGGCTCCTCCTCCCTGCTCATGCCCTCTCTCAAATAAATAAATAAAATCTTTAAAAAAGAAGAAGAAGAAAGGACAAAACCACTATTAGAGTTGGAGACTTCAACACCCCTCTGTCACTAACCACCAGATACATGAATAAATACAATTTAATATCTGTGGGATGCAGCAAGAGCAGTCCTTTTTTTTTTTTTTTTTTTAAGATTCTATTTATTTATTTGAGAGAGACAGCATGAGAGGGGGGGAGGGTCAGAGGGAGAAGCAGACTCCTTGCTGAGCAGGGAGCCCATTGCAGGACTTGATCCTAGGACTCCAGGATCATGACCTGAGCCGAAGGCAGTCGCTTAACCAACTGAGCCACCCAGGTACCCCACAAGAGCAGTTCTTAGAGGGAAATGTATAGCATTGAATCTGTGTATTGGAAAAATAATAATTAATACTCTAATTTTCTTTCTACCTTAGTAAATTAGAAAAAAGAGGAGCAAATTAAATCCAAAGGAAATAGAAAAAAAAAACTAAAAAAGAGCAAAATTAATTAAATTTAAAACAAAATCAAGGAGAAAATTTCAACAAAACCAGAAGCTAGTTTTTGAAAAGGTAAAGTTGACAAACTCCTAGACAGGTTAATGAAGAAAAAAAAGAGAAAAAGCATATTGCTAACATCAGAAATGAAAACTCACAGATATTAAAAAGATTATAAAGGAATATCATGAACAACACTATGCCCAGAACTTTGATAACATAAATGAAATTTATCAATTTATTGAAGGACAAAATTCACCCAATCATACACAAGGAGAAATAGGTAAACTGAGTAAACGTATATTTATTAAAGAAATTGGAACAATAATAATAACCTTCCAAACAGAAAGCACCAGACCCAGATGGGTTTGCTGGTGAATTCTGCTAAACATTTAAGAAAAAAAATTATACCAATTCTCTACAACCCCTTCCAGAAAATAGAAGCAGGGGGAATACTTCCTATCTCATTCTATAAGTCCAACATTATCTTATTATCAGAAGCACAGATATTATAAGAAATGAAAATACAAATATCTTTCTTGACCCATAGATGGGTCATGGAAAAATCCTCAACAAAATATCAGCAAATTGAATGCAACAATATATTAAAAAAAAATACACACCATGACCAAGTGGGATTTATTCTAAGTATGCAAGCCAGGTCCAAAGTTAAAAAAAATAAATCAATTCAATCCATCAGAGAAACAAACTAACAAAGAAAAAAACCATGTGATCATATTCATATATGCAGAAAAACATTTGACAACTACACTAGAAAGAAAAGGAAACATCCTTAATTTGATAAAAAACATTTACAAAATAGCATCATACTTTAAAATGAGAAAATAGATGCATTCCTGCTAAGATCAGGAACAAGGCAAAGATATGCCCTTTCACTACTTCTGTTCAACATGTTACTTGAAGTCCTAGCTCATAAAATAAGACAAGAAAAGGAATTAAACAGTATAAATATTGGGAAGGAGGTAATAAAATTATATTTGTTCAGAGATGATGTAATTATCTATTTAGAAAGTCCCCAATTTTTTTTTTTTAAAATATTGGAACTATAAGAGATTATAGCACGGTTGTAGGATACAAAGTCAATATGCAAAAGTCAATTGTTTTCCTATATACCTGCAATAAACAATTGGAATTTGAAATTAAAAACACAGTACCATTTATATTAACACCAAAAAATGAAATTCTTAGGTGTATCTCTAACAAAATATGTGATTTATATGAGAAAAACCACAAAACTCTGATAAAAAAATAAAAAAGATTTAAATAAATAGGCAGATATTCCATATTCATGTGTAGGAAGCCATAATATTGTTAAGATGTCAGTTCTTTCCAAACTCATATATAGATTTATTGTAATCAAAATTCCAGCAAGTAACTTTATGGTTATTGCTAAGCTAATTCTAAAATTTGTATAGAAAGGCAAAAGACCCAGAATAATCAACACAATATTAAAAGAGAACAAAGTTGAGTGACTGACACTACGCTATCTTTAAGACTTACTCTAATGCTACAATAATCAAGACAGTGTGGTCCTGGTGAAAGAATAAACAAATAGATTAGTGGAACAGATTAGAAATCCCAGAAATACACCCACAAATACAGCCAACTGATTTTTGACAAATGAGCAAAAGCATTCCAGTAGTCTTTTTGAAAAGATAGTCTTTTCAACAAAGTGTAGTGGAACAATTGGATTATCCACATGCAAAAAAAAAAAAAAAAAAGTATCTGGATTCAGACCTTATATCTTCACAGAAACTAACTCAAAATAGCACATAGGCATACGTGTAAAATACAAAACAATAATATTCCTAGAAGATAACATAGGAGAAGATCTAGGTGATTGAGGGTTTTACAGTGACTTTATAGATAAAACAGACAGTGAAAGAAATAACTGATAATTTGGGGGCGCCTGGGTGGTTCAGTTGTTGGGCGTCTGCCTTCAGCTCAGGTCATGGTCCCAGGGTCCTGGGATTGAGCCTTGCATCAGGCTCCCTGCTCAGCGGGAAGCCTGCTTCTCCCTCTCCCACTCCCTCCGCTTGTGTTCCCTCTCTCGCTGTCTCTCTCTCTGTCAAATAAATGAATAAAATCTTTAAAAAAAGAGAGAAATAACTGATAATTTGAACTTCACTAAAATTAAAAACTCTGCTCTGTTAAAGACACTGTTAAGAGTGTATACCTGCAAAACACATATCTGCTGATAGTATCCAAAATATACAAAAAACCTCTTAAAACTCAACAATAAAACATGAATGTATTAGGGAATTGCAAATTAAAATTACTACATACCCATTAGAATGGCTCAAATCCAAAACACTGATATCAGTGCTAGCCAGGATGAGGCAACAAGAACTCTCATTCATTGCTGATGGAACTCAAAATGGTATAGCCACTTTAGTAGTTTCTCATAAACCTAAATATAGTCCCACTATACAATTTAGGAATCACACTCCTTGATATTTATCAAATGAGTCAAAATCTTAGGTCCACACAAAATCTGCCCACAGGTGTTTATAGCAACGTTATTCATAACTGCCAAAACTTGGAAGCAACAAAGATGCTTTTCAATAGGTGAATGGATGAGTAAACTTGTACATCCATACAATGGAATATTATTCAGAGATAAAAAATGACTGATCATATACAAAGGAACCAGAATAAAAGTAAGAGTTGACTTCTTTATAAAAGCAATGGACAGTGTGATAACCTATTTCAAGTACATAAAGAAAAATGTCAACCATTTATATCTAACAAAACTCCCCTTCAAAAATAAGGGCAAACAAATATATTCCTGGATAAACAAAGGCAGAGAATTTGTTGATACTAAATCCTTCTTTACAAGAAATAAAAAATGCAAAAAGAAGTGCTTCCAGTTCAGAGGAAATGAAACCATTAAAATAGAGTACTAGTAAAGACAATTACAGAGGTAAAAAATAGAAAACTGCATAAATACATATGTTTCTCCATTCTCTTAATTTAAGATGACTGCATAAAACAATAATTAGAAAACTGTGTTGTTGTATATATAACATACAAAGATGTAGTAGATGTTACATAATTACTATCATAACAATAGCCCAAAGGAAGAACAAAGGAAGTAAGTTATTTTGAGGCAAGGAAATGATAACTTGAAGGGTTACCAGATGATAACTTGAATCTAAAGTAAGAGATAAAGATCTCCAGACATAATAATAAATGTGTGGGTTAATATAAAAGACTCTACAAATATACTCTTCTTCTTTCTTGTCATAATTATTTTAGAAGATATGATTATATACATAGATAATTATAATACTGTATTGTTGGATTTATAATGCATAAAGATTCAATATGTATGGCAATAATAACATGGGAGGGGGGCACATGGGTGACTCATCATTAGGCGTTTGCCTTTGGTTCAGGTCATGATCCCGGGGTCCTGGGATCGAGCCCCTCATCGGGCTCCCTACTTAGCAGAAAGCCTGCTTCTCCCTCTCCCACTCCCCCTGCTTGTGTTCCCTCTCTTGCTGTCTCTCTCTCTGTCAAATAAATAAATAAAATCTAAAAAAATAATAATAATAACATGAGGGGAAAACAGAAATAATAGAGAAAATCAATGAAATTGAAAAGAGGTCCTTTGAAGATATTGGCAAAATAGACGGATCTTCAGCAACTAAGACACAAAGAGAGAAGACAGATTGCCAAAATCAGGAATAAAATAGAGAACATCCTAACAGATCTTAAAGAAATAAAAAAGATTATAAAGTAATATTATAAATAACTCAATGTCTATAATTTAGGCAATGTGGATTAAATAGACTAATGATTGGAAAACACAAAGTACCAAACTGACTCAAAAAGGTAGGGAAAATTTGAAAACACCTGTATCAAGTAAAGAAATTAAGTTAGTAATTTAAAATTTTCTCACAGATAAAAGCTCAGTGCCAGATGGCTGGTGAAATTTATAGGACATTTATGAAAAAAAATACAAATCTTTCATAAACTATTCCAGAAAATTGGGGAGCAAGAATCACTTTTCAACTCATTCTTTGAGGCTAGTATTCACCTGATACCAAAGATGGAAACATCATGAAGAAAAGAAAACTACAAACCATAATCCTTCATAATATAGATACAGTAATTTCAAGAAAATATTAGCAAATCAACTTCAATAACTTAGAAAAAGAATTATGCAACATGACCCTGGAATGCAAGGTTAGGATAGGGTTAAAAAGTCAAATAATATAATATAGCATATCAATAGAATAATAACAATAGAATAATCAATAGCATACTAATGTGATATAGCATATCAATAGATAAAAATACATGATAATAATAATAGCTGCTGGAAAAAATCTTGAGAAAAATCTAATATGCATTTATGATTTTAAAAAAACTCTCCTAGGGGCACCTGGGTAGCTCAGTAGGTTAAGCATCTGACTTGGGCTGAGGTCATGATCTCAGGGACCTGGAATCCAGCCCCATGTGGGGCTCTTCTTTTTTCTAATTTACTAAGGGAGAACGAAAATTAGAGTATTAATTTTTATTTTTTCAATACAGGGATTCAGTGCTATAAATTTCCCTCTAAGAACTGCTCATGCTGCATCCCACAGATATTAAATTGTATTTTAATTTTCATTTAGTTAAAATATTTTAAAATTTCTCTTGAGATTTCTTTGGCCCATGTATTTTTTAGAAGTGTGTTTTTTGATTTCCAAATATTTTGGAATTTTCCATCTATCTTTCTATTGTTGATTTCTAGTGTAATTCAATAGAATTAAGAGAGCATATTTTGTATGATTTTTTTGTATGTGTGATTTTTTTGTATGTGTGTTTTATGGTCCAGAATGTGGTCTATCTTGCGGAATGTTCCATGTGAGCTTGAGAAGAAAGTGTATTCTGCTATTGTTGGATGAAATATTCTGTAAATGTGAATTAGTTCCCATTGATTGATTATTTATTTCTCAATTCATCTATATCCTTTTTGATTTTTCTGCTTAAGGATCTGTTGACTACTGACAAAGTGGGACTTAGCAGGGAGTCTGCTTGTCCCTCTGCCCCTCCTTTTGCTCATGCTCTGTCTATCTCTCAAATAAATAAATAAATAAATAAACTCCTAAAATGGAAGGGAGCTTCCTCAACCTATAGCTAACGTCATAATTAATGGTAGAAAACAAAATGTTTTCCCCCTTATATCAGGATATCCACTGTCACCATTGAAATTCAACATTGCATTCATTGTACTAGATAAGTCAACAGGTAAGAAAAAGAAAGACATCCAGGGCTCCTGGGTGGCTCAGTTGGTTAAGTGTCTGCCTTCAGCTCAGGTCATGATCCCAGGGTCTTGGGATCGAGCCCCGCATCCGCTCCTTGCTCAGCAGGGAGCCTGCCTCTCCCTCTGCCTGCCACTCCCCCTGCTTGTGCTCTCTCTCTCTCTGACAAATAAATAAAATCTTAAAAAAAGAAAAAGAAAAAAGAGAGACATCCATATTAAAAAGGCAGAAGTAAGCCTGTCTTTATTTTCAGCGATCTTGTGTGTAGAAAATCCTAAAGAATACACACACACACATACACACACATAACTAAAACTTATAAATAAATCCAGCAAGGTCTCATGTTACAATATCAATATATAAAAATGAGTTGTATTTTTATATACTAGCAATGGATTGCTACTGAATTTATTTAAAAATAAAATTAAAGGAATAATTCTATTCACAGTAAAATAAAATGAATGAAATACTTAGGAATGAGTATAAGAAATGAAGAGCAAGATTTGTATACTGACAACTATAAACATTGTTGACAGATATTTAAAAATAATAATTAGGGGCACCTGGGTGGCTCAGTCGGTTAAGCATCGGACTCTTGATTTTGGTTCAGGTCATGATCTTAGGGTCGTGAGATTGAGCCCCTGGTTGGGCTCCCCACTGGGTGTGGAGCTTGTTGCTTGGGATGCTCTCTCCCTCTCCCTTTGTGCCCCCCTTAAAAATAAAAATAATAATAATAATTAACTGAATGACATTCCATATTCATGGATTGAAAACTTCAATATTATTAAGATGGCCATCTCCTCAACTTCATCTATATATTCAGTGCAATCCCTATTCCAACAGTTGTTTTATAGAAACTAACTATCAAAGGACTCAAGGGGAGGAACCTATAATTTTCAATTGCAACATTTCCTTTAAAACCACTGCCATTAAGACAGAGTGACACTGGCATAAAGATATACAGTTATATCAGTGATATAGATACACCCTTAATGGAACAGAATTAAGGGTTCATAAACAAACCGTTTTATTTACAGTCAGCTGATTTTTTTTAACAAGGGTCCTGAAGCAATTCAATGAGGAAAGAACAGTCTTTTTAACAAATGATTTTGGGACAAGTCGATATCCACAGACAAAAGGATGAATTTAGATCCTTACCTCACACCGTACATAAAAATTAACTGAATATGTATCACAGACTTAAGTGTGATTTAAAAGTTAAAACTTTTACAAAAAAAAAAAAAAAAAAACAGAAAAAAATCTTTGTGACCTTGGGTTAGGCGAAGACACCAAAAACAAGCTCCATTAAAAAAAAAAATAAGTTAGAATTTATCAAAACTAATTGTATTCTAGTCATGAGGAGGGCAGAAGAATGGAGGGGCAACCCCTTACCTTGAAGGTTACATTTCTGCTGGGATTCTATTGGTAAAACTTAAATGCCCACACCTAGCTGCAAGTGTGGCTTAGAAATGGCAGGGCCGCCATATGCAGAACTAAAACTCAGGGGTCTGTTAACTGCTGAAAGAGAAGATGAATGGATCCTAGCTGTGATACATTGTGTTTATTTGTTCCAAATATTCACTGTCCCTCTCTCAGGCTCAACCCTATAGAGTTTAGTCCCTTTACCACTTATGGCTGACTTGACTATATTTTCTTTGAACAGATGCTCTAGGACATGTAAGCTCATGCTGTAAGATGTTTCCCTAACATGTGAAATCTCTGGTGTAAAGAAGACATGGTACAAGCCAAGCACACCAGAGCTGATGTGCATGTGACTAAGAAATTAATCATTTTATTATAAACCACAGAGATGTAGAGGTCATTTGTTTCTGCAACGAAGTTAGACTAGCGGCATTATGCTTATACTCTTACATTGACAACTAGCAATCTCTGCCATACTCCCCAAAAGATAAACTTTAATTTTTTTCTTTATTTAGCAACATTTATCAAGCATGAACTATGTGACTGGTATTTTGGGGGGCACAGGAAACTATACACATAATAGGTATGGAGTTAATAAACAATAACTGTAAGAAATGCTTACAAGTCAATAAGAGGAAGGTCAATATTCCAATAGTAAAATGGACATGATACATGAAAAGGCAAATTAAACAAGTAAATGAATGAAGAAGTAAATAAAAACCAACGGTCTATAACCTTATGATGCATGTTTAACCATAAAAAGGTGTAAATTGTCTCAAAAATGCAAGTATTTTTTTCAGTCAAATGAGTGCAATTTGCAGGGCCATAAATTAGATAGGAGTGTTTGCGATTCTGTAGCTCTAGTGGGTTTAACTAGAACCCCTTGAAGGCCTCGCAGTAAAATGCAGAGACTACAAAACTGGGTCAGTAGGCTATAAGCTTCCCCTTGCTCCTGGCAGCTTCCCCTTGCTCCTACTTCTGCTTTATTCCAATATGCCATTTTCTTAAAGTTGGTTACTCAAATTCTTTCACCAGATTTTTTTTTTTTTGAAGAGTCAGTAGCTTCTGGTGAAAATGCTTTATTTTAGTTAAACTTTCATATTTCCTCCCATTCTCTTTGGTCAGGAACATCATAAATTTCTCTGCCAATCTGTCAGGAGCAAGGGTATAGAAGTGGTGAGTTGGACCTGAACCTAGGTACACAGTATGGGAATGGATTTGATAGTCTGATTCTAGCAGCTTGGTAAGTAGATCCCGATGACAAAGAGAAGTGATACCTTTCCCAGCAACATTTTTTCAGCCTCCGTAAGAACTCTGGGAAGGTACCTATGCCCCTCATTGCAGAGTTCAGAAACCAGAATACTCAGATTTGGAGCTGGAGAAACTTCAGAGGCAATATCCACAGATATCTGAGATTTGGGAGCAAAGGTCAATCACTGGGATTATCCTGTAATATTATACCTCAAATAAAACAGCCATCAACTCTATGGAACTCATCCTTTACCAGCTGAATAGTTATTAAACAGATACTGGAATGCTAAGCTATAAACTCTTCAGAAACATCATTTATTTTCACCAAAATTGAGCAGACTCATAAACTGGACCTCTAACTTGTTAGGCAAACAAATCACCTTCTAGGATGTCTTTCAAGTACTTATGGTTATTTTATGACTCTTAACATGGCAAAGGTGGGGTGCTGGACAATGATTAGAGGAATCTGGGAAAATCAAGAAAAAAATGGAATTACAAAGTTATTTGGAGTTCAGACCAGTGAGATAAAAGATTACTGTCAGACATTGCAAGCCCCCTCTTTGCAGTTTGATTAGGTCTGTATTATAAAGAGAGTCAGTATAGTTTTGAGGAACTGATTTGAAACCCTGGGAAAGTACTTCCTAGCTTTCCAACCAGGCATTACAACCCATCCACAGTTAACTGACCAGCTATATCTCTGTGGTTTTAAGACAGATACATTCAGCCCTGTGTATTTCTGTTGGCTTTATCCCTGGATGCTGTTTCCTGGGTCCTATGCCTCCAGTTTTGCTCTTATTTGTCTGTCCATCCATCCATCTGTCCATCCTTCATTCAATAGAAAATATAGTATAAAGGATAAGCTCTTGGACTCTGACATCAGATTTCTTGGGTTCGAATTTTGGCTCCAGAATTTATAAACTCTATAACCTTGTACTAATCACTCAAGCTCTCTGTGCCTTGGTTGACTCATTTAAAAAATGTTGGTAAATTTGCTTACCTCATAGAATTGTTAGGAGGATTAAATCAATTAATAATGTAAAGTACTTAGAATAGTACCTGGCATACATTAATTACCACATAGATGTTAATATCACCGTGAGAACCTACTCTGGGAAATGCCCTGTTGAAGAAAATGAAAGACACATAGATAAACAACACATTGATGTTGTTCTTAGGAAACAGTAAAGGAGAGAAGACACGAACACAAATAAATGTTAACATTAGGCATACTCAAAGGCCCCAGATGTTCTCTTCCTTCCTCTTCACCAAGACAACTATAATTCACTTCTCACCTCTCAGCTTGAACTTCACTTCTTCCCAGAATCCAACCGTTGGAACTCCTGTGGAATACTTCTGGAGCACCCTGAACTTTTGCTCCCGTGACACTCACCTCACTTTGTTAGGAATTATTTAATTGCCACACCTCTTCATTGAGTATTAGCTACACAAGAGTAGTAGCTATGGCTAGTGTTCATTTTCTCCTCAGTGCCCAGTAAATAGTTGTTAAATAAATACATAACGAATAAGTGCAAGACAAAATAATCTAATAATATTCAATTGTTTAATCTTTTATCCTAGCTGTCTTAAGATTGTTAAGAGTGATTAAGCATGGAGCGCCTGGGTGGCTCAGTTGGTTGAGCATCCGACTCTTGATTTCGGTTCAGGTTATGATCTCAGGGTTGTGAGATCCCCAAGCCCTGCGATGGGCTCTACATTGGGCGTGGAGCCTGCTTAAGATTCTCTCTCTCCTTCTTCCCCTCCCCCCATCCCTGCCCTGCACTCGCATGCTCTCTCTCTCTCTTTCTCAAAATAAATAAATTTTTTTAAAAAGAGTGATTAGGCAATTTTTTTTTATTAAAGATTTTATTTATTTATTTGAGAGAGAGAGAATGAGAGACAGAGAGCACGAGAGGGAAGAGGGTCAGAGGGAGAAGCAGACCCCCTGCTGAGCAGGGAGCCCGATGCGGGACTCGATCCCAGGACTCCAGGATCATGACCTGAGCCGAAGGCAGTCGCTTAACCAACTGAGCCACCCAGGCGCCCGTGATTAGGCAATTTAAAAATTGGCCTTTCTAACTGTATCAGGGGTTGGGGTGGGGATGCATGGGACCTAGACTATGGTAATTATAATATTCCTTATTCTTGTTTCTATCAGAATTCCCCCTAGTAGTTTCCTAAATGGGGCTGCTGGAGTAAACTTTCTTGTTTGATTGTGAAGCTTTGAAAAAGTAATCCCAGGGGCGCCTGGGTGGCTCAGTCGTTAAGTGTCTGCCTTCAGCTCAGGTCATGATCCCAAGGTCCTGGGATCGAGCCCTGCATCGGGCTCCCTGCTCCGCGGGAAGCCTGCTTCTCCCTTTCCCACTCCCCCTGCTTGTGTTCCCTCTCTCGCTGTGTCTCTGTCAAATAAATAAAATCTTTAAAAAAAAAAAAAAAAGAAAAGAAAAAGTAATCCCAGGGGCGCCTGGGTGGCTGAGTCGTTAAGCGTCTGCCTTTGGCTCAGGTCATGATCCCAGGGCCCTGGGATCAAGCCCCACATCGGGCTCCCCGCTTAGCGGGAAGCCTGCTTCTCCCTCTCCCACTCCCCCTGCTTGTGTTCCCTCTCTCGCTGTGTCTCTCTCTGTCAAATAAATAAATAAAATCTTTAAAAAAAAATTATGAAAAAGTAATCCCAGAGCTGAAAAAAAGATAAATAATACATCTATGGGCTAGAGAAAAGGAAAAAAAAAAAAAAAAGAGGTGGGGTAAGGGAGGCAGGGAGAGAGATGTTTTAGATATCAAATTTTATATATATATTTAATATATTTATTATATAATAAAATATACATTATATATATAAATATATTTATATAATAAAATTAAAATTGTATTTATTTATTTGAGAGAGAGAGTGCAGAGTGAGAGAGAGAGCTCAAGCAGGGGGAAGGGCAGAGGGAAAAGCAGGTGGGAGCCCGATGTGGGCTGCCAGATGCGGGACTCCTTCCCAGGACCCTGGGACCATTACCTGAGCTGAAGGCAGACACCACCTAGGCACCTCTGGATATCAGTTTTTAAGATCCCTGAAAACTGTTTTGGTTTGTCAATTCATCCTATGCAACCTTTTCACTTAAGCTAGTTTGTGTTGAGCTTTTATAAAATGTGTCTGAAAGAACCCTGACTATAAACACATTCAGCATGAATTTTTACTGGGTAAAGATAAATAAATGCCACCATTTATGTGGTTACAAGCTCAAATCCATAGTGGGGAGAATAGAACCTTTAAATACGAATACAATTTTGTTTGGTCAAAACTTTTTTGAATTGTTCTCCTTAGGTGTTTTTGTTTTTGTTCTTTTTCCCCCCAACTACATCTAATTGTCTCAAAAGCAAATTCCAAATACTTGCTCACATCTAGATGCCAGCCATCCTCAGTCACAGTGGCCTGAGACATGCAGGTGTGTCTGAGTGGCCCGGCCAGGTATGGGCTACAGACCAGAACAGAGATATGGGTAATAAAAACAAATTCTACCGAATTTCTTTAAGGATGTCTAAAATGAGAGTTTATACTCTTTGTTAAAATGTTATAAGATAGAATTCTCAAACTTTCTTGGAGCAACAATGCTGGTGTGGCTTCAAACCAGATGCCCTAAGACACTCAAAGAAATGTGAGCCCCCTACCCTACAGAGACCCCCACCGCTTAGTTGAGGGAGAATAAGCCATAAACATGAGGCGGGGGGGCATTAAATAGCTGTAAAATGAAAATACTAGTTCAATAATACAATTAAAGGGAAGGGACAATGCCTGTTACTGCCAAGAGAATAGTACAGGTAGCGCTAAAGGAATTCGAGAAAAGGCAAAGTCACTTCAGGCTGGACTGATCAGGAAAAGAAGCTGGGCTTAAAGTCAAGGGTAGCTTGGCATGAGGAGTTCTAGGCCTTCAGACTATCAAGGATTAGGAGGCAGTGGTGATTGGTGGTTCCTAGGAGGAAACGGAAATACCAATAACAACAAAAACAAGGATGAATAACAACTAACATCTTTTTTTTTTTTAAGATTTATTTATTTGACAGAATCTTCAAGCAAACTCTCTGCTGAGTGCTGAGCCAGAGGTGGGACTCAAACTCAGGACCCATGAGATCAGGACCTGAGCCAAACCAAGAGTCAGACTTAACCCGCTGAGCCACCAAGGTGCCCACAAGTAACATCTTCTGAATTCTAAATAAGTGTACTATGCTCATTGCTGTGCATGCATTCTTATCCTATCTTATCTCACAATAGGTATATAAGGTATATAGAAAGACCATGCTCATTTTACAGACGTGAAAACTGAGTGTTTCTGGGTTACTCAGCTTGTTACTCTGTGAGACTCCAGAACACACACCCGTGTACCACTAACCGATGCTGCTGGAGGGCACAGGCTTTGAAGTCAGGCCCTCCCGAGTGTGGATCTAGAGCCACCATCTATAAGATTTGAGTTGTAATCTTGGGCAAGCGGCTTGATGTAATGAGCCTTCTTTTCTTCCTGGTAGAAGTGGGCGTGTTCATACCCGCCTCCCACGGGAGCCAGGGCAGTTAGAGCCCACGTGCGATGCTTAGGAAAGCGTCCGGTGCGCAAGACGTGCCCGATCTATGCAGGCTTTCTTCTTTATATTTGCCTGTGGCCAGGTTTCCCGCTGGTCCTCTTTTAGCTAAATCGACAATACTTTAAAATTTAACCTCCATCCAGGAGACCAGTTTGAGCTGTCTCTCGTTGCTCCTTCCAGAGTGCCGGAGTTCAGACTTTGCGTGGTGATCTGGGCGGGGAGTAGGCAAACCTCAGAAGGCTAATTTCGGGGCCAGCTTGGCTCAACCAGGGGATCCTTCAAGGGCATATTTTGGAAATGCTTGCAACCCCTTTTGCCTCCCTCCTTCCCATCAACATGCCAACACACCCTTTAAAATGCCCTCAGATCCCGATTCTACCAGACAGCATAACAGTCAAGCTAATTAATGGTCTGCCTGCCCCTTCACAGTCTAAGTGTGCACTCCCAGTGGTTTAAAGGAATGGGGGAGTCGGGAGCAAGGGGGTGGACTTAGGGCTTCTGGGACTTGACCCCAAAGCTGTCTGAACTTCAAGAGTCAAAGCAAATCCAAGGGAAAATGGCAGGTTCTGTTCCAACATCAGCCTCCAATCAACATGGTACAATTTCATAGCTCATTATTCCTGTGTGTGCCAAAGCACAATTGGGGAGGGGGTGGAGACAGTGATGGCGGTTGGGAGGAGGGACAAGGGGAGAATCATATGGAAGCAATTAGCAGAGCCTTCATTCAAAAAAGCATTAAGGTGCTTGTAGCACTGAAGTTCAAGTGACCCCTAGGCTGGGACCATAATTCACCAACACTTAATACCATTTACCCTGCAGATGTGCATTTTATACAGAAATATCAGCTTACCACTTTGAAAAATTAACCTATTGAAGGCTGTCAAATTCTGACGCCCTCGTGGGGGTATTATATATTGTCTGCACAACTCTTTGTTTCGCCTTTCACCTCCAGAATCAGGGATCCCAAGGTTAATTGGGAAATGAGGTGGTTAACAAGGGGGTGGAGTATGGTAGAAAAATGAAGACACAAATAGAAATGCTGGTTTTCCTAAACAGAAACTATTCCTTTCATTAGTTCTAAAACACAAAGGGTTTGGGGAAATAATCCCCCTCCCACTACACACACACACACACACACACACACACACACACCCCGTATCTGGGAGTTTTAAGTCAGAAAGTCCAGAGTTAGTGAAAAAGGAGCATGAAGAGAAAATGAGGCTAAGTGCATTAATAAGTCTAAAATATGATTTAAATCAACATTTTTCATTACAGTGGTGTTGATAAACCTGTGACTAGTGCAGAAATCCTATTTGGCGAAGTAAGTTTCTTTATATTATTATTTTGTAGTATGATGTGATGCCAATAAAAAAATTTCAGTGGACACTGATTTTTACTTATCAAATTGCGATTTAAAAGCATTAATATCCAGCGTGTTTTCGAGGTTGGCAGACATGGGCACCCTTTGACGATGCAAGTGGAAAAGTAGTTTAACAAAATGAAACCTTTTTTGCAGACAATTTTGTGAGTTCTTCACTAGGTCTGAGAATCTGAGCTACATCTCTTGACAACAAACTCCGCCTCTTGTGCCTTTTTGCTTGCGATAAAAGAGTTTTTTTTTTTAGAAACGGTGCTAAGAATGACAAGATATAAAAAAACTAAGGAAAATGCTCAACAGTTTTGTTTTTTTTTTTTAAGATTTTATTTATTTATTTGACAGAGAGAGACATAGCGAGAGAGGGAACACAAGCAGGGGGAGTGGGAGAGGGAGAAGCAGGCTTCCCGCAGAGCAGGGAGCCCGATGCGGGGCTCAATCCCAGGACCCTGGGATCATGACCTGAGCCGAAGGCAGACGCTTAACGACTGAGCCACCCAGGCGCCCCTCAACAGGTTTTTAATAATCACTCTAAGTATCACGTTCTTTTCTAACTCCTTATGCATCCTCTAACTCATACTGTGAAGACAAAGGTGTTTTTGATTCAGAAATATACAAAATCGACATAGTCTTAATTTGTAAAAAATAAAGAAAAGTCCTTAACCTTAGAAAAACAGAGAATCAACAAATTTATGGAGAGTTGCTATAAGGGGTTTCATGAGAAGGAAGTCTTTTTAGTCCGTCCTCAAGCCAGAGGCTGGAGGCAGCAGCTAAGTCCAAGAGCAGCGCCCCCCGCAGAAGCAAGCCATTCTGGGCTGCATGCGGCTCCAGGAAAACGCAGAGCCTGGAACAAATCGTTCCTTCCATGGGGCGCCACAGTGACATGACATGCTGTGAAACAGCAATTTAGGAAGAGGTGTCAGAGACCTTAAAAATATGCCTATATAAGACCCAGCATTTCAACTTGTAGGAATTTTACATTAAAAATAAGTAAAGATGTAGAATTTGATATAATCTTTACCATAATTTTATTTTATAAAGAGGACAACTGGATAAAAGCTAGTCCTACCACAGGTTAAATATGGCACACACATGTAGCATAATAAAATGCACTTGTTAAAAATCATATTTTAGAAAAATATTTATCAACATAAACAAAATTTTCAGGTTAGAACACTAATAGAAAAAACACAAGCAGCAAATCAGTATTTGCTGCATGTCTTCAGATTTTGCAAATTAATTTTGCATGTACAGTTGACCCTTAGACAACACAGGTTTGAACTGTGCAAATCCACTTATATGCAGATTTTTTTTTTTAGATAAATACAGTACGGTACTATAAATGTATTTTCTCTTCATTATGATTTTCTTAACATTTTCTTTTCTGTAGCTTATTTTATTATATGAATACAGTATATAATACATATAATATACAAAATATGTGTTAATTTATTGTTGATGTTATCAGGAAGGCTCCCATTCAACAGTAGGTTAGTAGTAGCTAAGTTTTATGAAGGGGGTCAAAAGTTTCAACTGCGTGGGAGTCAATAACCCTGGCCCCCGAGTTATCCAAGGATCACCCGTATATGCATGTTACTATATCATGTTGACAATATCTTTGGCTAATGAGAATCAAGTTTTTAAGCTTTTGTTATGTTTGTTTTTTCACTGACCAAGTACTATCCTAGTCCAGGAAGGAAGCCTCACGCCAACGAAGTTGGTATCATTGTCTTCTGAACCATCTTGGCCTCACTCTTGAGCCTTGTTAGCACTTCTTTTGTTCAAAAACATTTGTAGCCTCAGCACATGCCATACCTTACACCCCTTTTGCTGCCCAGTCTCCCCTCCTGATCTGTCCTTTGGACAGAAATCTCCAGCACTCAGTGGGGTACCAGGTCAGACTTAAGGAGGTAGGAATCCAGCTTTCTGATCTTTGGCAAACTATTTTCTCTCTCTGCACTTTACTGCCCTGCTCCATAAAATAGAAACCTTAAAGTCTGTCTCATACGATAGCTGTGATTAAATTATATGAGAAAACGTATACAGTGAGCTTGATCATACAACACATCAATATTAATTGATTATTAGCTATCCTTAATTAATGACTATCAGGTCAATACCCATCCCTTCCAGTTTAAGAAGTATCATCCCACTGACTGCAGATGGTGAGAAGTTCACGCAAAGTGTCCTCATGCCCCACCTTGTCTGACTGAACGGGTCTACTGATAGCCATGACGAGGCCAACTTGGTGACCTCTGGCATTTCACAGTCACAGTGTCCTGCTATGCTGTTGTTTCAGCTAGAAATGCCTTCAGACCACAGAGATGAGGTGGGCATCTGCGGACAAGTCTCTGACTTCTTCCAGCATCCATCAGGAAATTCAGGGCTGGTCTTTCTGATGTCTTTAAAGCACAGGGAGTAAACATATGTGCCCGTGAAGCTTAGGTGCCTTGTTAAGGAAAAGGGAAGGGATGAAAGGAACAAAGGAAAGACTATTTTGGTGCGTTCTGAATGTCCTTCCAATTAAATTTCATGTTCCACAGAAGCAAAGGCCTAGTCATTTAATTATCAGAAGGATGCACTCTCTTGAGAAGATCCAGGACTCATCGTCTCGAGAAGATTAGAGGTAGGAATAAGCCACCGTAGCTTCTTGCTCTTGTATCTGTGTTCCTCTCTATTGTCAGTAGTTTTCAAGTTTGGTGACACATTGGAATCACTGAGGGAACTTTAAAAAAGTACTGATGTCTGGATCTTGTCCTCAGAAATTTCAAAATATTTGATCTAGGGAAGTGTTTCTCAAAATGAGATCCCCGGACCAGCAGCATCAACCTCATCCAAGAACATGCTAGAATTGAAAATCCCAGACCCCACCACAGACCTACTGAATCAGAAACTCGGTGAGAGGGACCCGACAATCTGTTTTAAGAAGCCCTCCAGATGTCACTGATGAATGTTCTGGTTGGTGAGCCATTGGTTGGTCTAGGCTGGAGCTTGGGCATCCAAATGTTTCACAAGCTCCTCACATGAATTTCATGTGCATCCTGGTTTGAGAATGACTGCTCTTTTTTTCTCCCCAAAGATTCCTGGGTGTTTCAGTCTCTCGCCTTATTTTCATATGAATTCAATGGCTTTTCCCGGTGTTCTTATGGCTTCAGTGGAAACAGTTTTCTATTATTTCCAGGTGGGGTGGCAAGGTTTGCCATTGCACTAAGGGATGTCAAATTCTCTGAACCACTGATAAATGGACCAAAGCCAACTGCCCTGCAGCCACAACTTCTGGTAAGCTAGCACGCCAAGTGGCTCAGTCAGGGCCAAGAGAGGTATAAATCAGCAGAGCCAACAGAAACAGGAAGATAGGCCAGAAGACAGTCGGCTCAGCAGATCAGCAACAGCCTTGAAATGCAAGGACTGTAAATTTAAATCTAAGCCCCTTGCTTTCATGCGAGGGAGCCCACAGTAGGTCCAAGGTCTGTTTGGTTTAGATCCAACATGACTTTAAAGGACAATCACAATATTCATGGTCCTGATGGAAGAAACTGCATGTTTGACTGGAAGGGACCCAGCCCAGGTATCTCGTGTCTGGGCTAAATTTGAGGGCTGGCTTTGCTGTTAAAAGATGCACACCAACTTGAATAATTCTCTTGTCCTTTCTGGGCCTCAATTTTGCCACCTATAAAATAATTGCTTAGGAGCATTTTCCATTTGGTCAAGCTTGAACAGAGTTCTACAGTATTTTTAAACAAAGTTTGAGTGAGACCTGCCTGGAGCTGAATTTGAGGATGAAGATGATGTCCAAACTTTCTAAAACCCTTCATAGGGCCTGTTTCATACAACTCATCTCAAGTCACAATTTATACATCCAGGTAATCAAATGCCTTATATTTATATTAAAGCACAGTTGACATGATATATCACTAACCCCCATAGGAGGTCTGAGGTAGATTAATGGCCCCATTTCACAAATGAGGAAGCTGAGGTAGATTTGAACTGACTTGTCTGCAAACCATGTGTTAGTGACTAAGCACAGTAGCGAAGTTAACATTGGAACTCACGTCTTCTGACTCTTTCTCCTTCACAGCTGAGCTATTAACTCTAGCTTGGTAAAATGCAATTCCTTTCCCTGTAGCCAAAACAAAATTACATTTGGAAACCAGAATCAGAAGCTTGGTGATAGTTTGTCAAATGTTTCATGAGTGATTAAAGGAGTATCAGGGCTCCCGCACCCCCTAGGCCCTCCTATTCCTCTCTCAGGTCCCTGAACACTTAGTATAAATTATCTGGCATTGGGATAGAGATCTTTCCATTAGTGTGCCTTTGAAAAACAGTAATGTACAGGAAAGAAAAATTGTCTTCATAGGGACAAATGTAATCTTATCAGAGAGGAGCAGGACAATAACAGGAAGAGGGAGGGGATTCTGGAATGTAGAAGAGGGTGGGGCTGTAGGGAAAGAAGACAGGCTACAAGTGAAGCCCCAGGGAGGCCTCTAATCAGGGACTGGCAGCCATGATATTATTGTGAGCTGGAAACATGGGCAGGGAGCCATCTTTCCCAGAGCCGGGACAAGGAGGAGTGCACATCCCCACATAGTTGCCTTGGTGTCACTGTTAACTGGGTCACAAGGCTATACCAAGACAAAGACATTTGTGCAGAGCTCATTTTCCTCACTAATGACCTCTAGGGGAACCACATAGCCACTAAAAAGATGAAGGCAGAATCCCAGTCCTGAAGCAAGAGAGGAGTGACCTTCTAGGACATGGAGTTCACCTCCCGTGCTTGAATCCCCTACAGCATCCATCCCTTTCTGTCACAAACCCAGAGACAGCCATCGCACTGTTGACGGACTCAGCTGTAACAAGCTTTACCCTATCCCTCCTTTCTAACTCTCACACACCTGTGGGGTTTCCCGACCACACGACACCTAAACCTTCCCACACCAGAACCCGCTATTAACAAAGAGGAATTCCCACTTTTTTCAACTCTCAGATCTCAGACTTTCCATGGCCCCAAACTGCTTTCTCATTTCTCACCTAGCCTCTTCCTACAGTTTAAGCTTATTTACTTTATTTGTCCTCAGTAGAGATAGGGAAAAGCTGGCCAACGTCATGGGCAAAATAACACTTTCAGCACTTGACAGAAACAATGGAGCCAACAGCAAGGACCACCCAGACATATGGATCTGTCTCACAAGAGAAGTTGAAGGCAGAGCAAATATTCCAGGACTTGGCAGTATTCCGCTTCTCTAATTATGCCCTATACAAAACTATAAAAACACTCAATTCAGAACTTTTGTCTTGAATATTCTATTTAACATGGTGTACTTGTCCACATTCAGAACTTTTGTCTTGAATATTCTATTTAACATGGTGTACTTGTCCACATAGCTGCGCACACACATCTGTTCCTGGAATCCTTGCAGAGTAACTTGCTTTCCTTGCTACTTCACTTTCCCTTTAATTGTTGTCATGAATATAGCCTTCCCCTTGTCTTTCCATAATGCTCTTCCCCATTTTTAAAAGCCTTTAATCTTCTTCCCCCCTTAGACTTTCTGAAGTTAAATGATAAAATGGATCAGGATGTCAGTCCAAAAGAGCCCTGTGCTCTGAAAATCTCAGACATACTGCCTGGGAGATGGGTCTTTGGGGGTAATTAAAAGATAATGTCAATAAAGCTGGACAATGTGACAAGCTAATGGTCTCCTTCTGCCAAAGAAGAGGCCTCAGAGAAACTGAGACGTTATTTTCAAAGCCGGAGACCATTATCCTGTCACAGCACCGTCCTTCGATGACTTGGCTGCTATTATGCCCAGTGATTAGAACAATAAATAAAAAAGAGGCAGTGAGGAGTTAAGTGCAGGTTTCCACAGCTAACCAGAAGCCTGACTGATCTTACCGGCTTAGGCTACGGGTGAGTTGTACAATGCAAGCAGATTGTAAGTGCCTATACGGTAGAGATTGTATCTCATACGTATTTGTATGTCTTAAAATACCAATATGTGCTCTTAAGAAATATCTATGAAGTTGTTGGCCTTCTGTGAATATTTCTCTTTTGCGTTCGCTAAGGCTGGGAAGGTGTGGTCTATGTTAGGGCATGGTGTCTATCTCCTTCAACAGGTGAGGAGGAGGAAATGAACGTTATCTAGCATAGGATCACTAGAATGTGAGACTGGGATAGAATGAGAATCCTTTGTGGTCAGCTGGCTCAGGTCCCATTCTTGTGTCAATCCAATATTCTATCCCTTTCTGAAGTGGATTGACCCTCTAAAAGGTCTAGGGCCTGGTGTCCAATTTATTTCTGATGGACCAATTGATTTCTGACCTAGCACTGCTATTTGTTTTTCTGCAAATCGAAGAAAAGAGAGTGGTGTCTCCCGATATTGCCTCCCCATAGAATTCTCTGTGCAAGTAATTTTGCATTTAACCTTGTGGGACCTTTCCTTTTGTATTTATATGTTTAGTTCGTTAGTTAGCTAGCTAGTTAATTAAAGTTTTGTCACACTACACAAAGATAAGTATATATATAGAAAGCTAGGGTAGACTTCATTAGTGTATGCTCATTATTCTCTCTAAACTTTAAACCAATTCTGATTTTTTTCTAACATTTTCAAGTATTTCAAAATATTGAATTCTTTATTATCCAAAAAAACTCTATTATAGGACAGAGTTTTCTCCTCAGACCAATAGACTAGACTAAGAATCAGAATACTTGAGGTACATTTATTTTTACCACTAATTTGCCACGTTACCCAGTTTTAGAATGTTTTTGCTTATGTTCTTATTCTCAAGGATCTAAAAAGAATACATGATCTGTATCACGTACTTGCTTTTGAGCATCTGACAAAGAAGGCATTTTTTTTGCAAGTGATTGATCAGGTTACAATTACCCTCCCTCAAATGTAGGTACGCCTAGAGAAATGGAACAGCTGTCCATAGTCACCTAAAAGTGTGGACCAAGCCAGGCTTCATACTTCATAATCCTGTGCATCCTAGTGTTTCGTTCCCTAATGGTTACTATCAGTGAATCACAAGGTTGTACGCAGGCCTCTAGAACAGTAAGCAGGCCAGCAGCCCTCAATTCAATATTACTTACTCTTGTTTCTCTTCATCATCTTCAAGCATTTCAAGAAGATGGTTTAGAGCTTAAGTCATGTGATGTAAAAAGACTAGTAAAGAATTATTCCTATGTTAACTTCATCTTTGTCCTCAAAAGCCAGCAGCATAAACACCCTCATGAACAACTGACCCTAGTTCTTAGATGGGCCACCAAGTGGCTGCAGTGAAACATTTACCTCTGCTGGGTCCTGGCCTGAAGAAAGATACAGAAACCTATGCATGGTAGGTTGAAACTCCATGGATGTCTTCAGACCCCGAAATGGGTTGCAGGTGTTTGTATCAAAGATGAGAACAGATAATGAATAAAACATGCCTGGAGCTTTGTGTCCAGAGGATGTGACAAGCTTGAATCTGATGACTTTGGGAATGAGATGAAATATGAGTTTGAGCTCATCTGCAAAGCTTTTAACGAATCCAAGATGCTGTGGCTGGTATTGCTGCTTATGGACTACAGTTTGCCCCAGGTTTATGGGAGGACAGGGAGAACAATGGGGGTGGAAGAATCTGGAAGGGAAAAGAAGGGGGTAAGACAAAAGAAGCTCAAACCGAGTTCTGGCTGAAGGTGGCATGTGGAGTTTTATTATTTTTTTTTAAAGATTTTATTTATTTATTTGCTAGAGAGAGTGAGAGTACAAGCAGGGGGAGGGGCAGGCAGAGGGAGAAGCAGGCTTCCCGCTGAGCAGGGAGCCCAATGCGGGACTCAATCCCAGGAGCCTGGGATCATGACCCGAGCTGAAGGCAGCCGCTTAACTGACTGAGCCACCCAGGAGTCCCGGCATGTGGAGTTTTAAAAGGGGAGCCCTCCCAGGCAATCTCCTTGAAGACTAAAATTGAAATTCATTTTTGAGCCAGAAGAAAAGAGATACAGATTACTTGGCAGATCAGCACATTTTATAAAAATACTCAGATTTATATATGCTGGTATTGTTGCATTTCTATATCATCAATGATTCCACTTTGACTCTGGGTGGTAAAATAGAGACATTCCTACTGTATTTTAGTGTAAGATTAAACATTTAATGTTCTCTCTCTACCACATAGAAAAGCTAACCTTAAACGTATGAAAAGTGAGATAAATTTTTGTGACTATATTGCCCCTGGGAAGTTATCTTATTTCCCACATGTGTGAGTGCACATCTTTAAAAACAAAGACGGATTGGCATTCAAATTTTTAAATTTTCTTAAGAGTGTCACGTTCTATTGAAACTCCAGTTGTAGTTTATGTAAAGTCCAGTAGGGGGAGCTGTAACACCGCTCAATCCAGTTTAGCTCTCTTAACAGCAACATGGTCTGGAGCAAATGTGGAGTCCAGGCTGCGTTGTGAACTCTGTTCTCTCTGAACTCCGAGTAAAAGACGCTGTCTCTTTCAGAGCTGTTCCTAGCTTCAAAGAAAAGCTAGAATGCTGGGACTTGAATTCAATTCCTTATATTTTGGGACCTCCAGGGAAACATATAATCAAGTTACTAATTAGCGCAACTCCCAGAAAGAGCAATTTGGTGATGGCCCCCTAGTGATCTAAACTGGTACATGCAGCTTCGTGAAATGCCACCCACCCATTCATTAAGATTCATGCTTCAGCACCTGCAAGGTGAGACGCCCCTATGACTGCCATTGTGACTCTTCACTTACATATACTTAAAAGCATAAAGCTTGAAGGAATCCAAGAAAGTGTCTAATACAGAAAGAAAAAATTTGCTACTGTCAGTGGAATAACTCAGAGCTCCACCCTTTATGAATGTTATAATCTTAGGAGATCATTTGGCTTCCCTGAGCTTCAGTTTTTTTAATCTTCCCAAAGGGAAATGATTATTACACCTGTCTCAAAGGATTGTAGTGGGGGGAAACAATATGATGTACATGACAGTGTTTGATATTCTGCTATTACCAATCTTATTTTTTTTTTCTCAGTAACACTGATTTTATCATGATCAGAAATAGCCTCCTGACTTCTGTCTAGGGCTCATCTCAGTGTATCAAAATACAAAGTGAGGGACCTCCCCTCTCTGGTCTGTTTGTAAACTTCATTCCATTCTGTACTTATCTCTAAGTGGTTCTCTCAGTCTGTACGTTCATAACTGATTTTTCTTGCTAGTCCTAACCGTGAACTGTCGTGGTCAGGGACTCTGAGGTACTCATCTGGTTTACCAAAACATCTGGCATAATGTTTAGTGCATTGTAGATGCTGCATAAATGTTTGTGAACTAAATATTATTGAATAAAACATAATATCACATTTTTGAGAGAATGTTTTCATTCCATATATCTACTTATTCTTAGGGGTCTTCAAACCACATAACAGAGTAACTTCCAGGCACTTTGGGGCAATTTAGCCATTACTGCAATTCTTAGGTACTTTTCCAATTTAGTGCAAACCAATCATGACACATTAAATAAGAACAAAATATGTTCAAGTTCGTTATATGACGTTGTATTATTGGGTCATCATCAAGAATTTTAATGAGTGGGGACACCTGGGTAGCTCAGTTGGTGAAGCGTCTGCCTTCGGCTCAGGTCATGATCCTGGGGTCCTGGGACTGAATTCAGCATCAGGCTCTCTGCTCAGCAGGGAGTCTGCTCCTTCTCCTTCTGCCCCTCTCCCCACTTGTGTGTGTGTGCGCGCGCTTGCTCTCTCTCTCAAATAAATAAATAAAATCTTTTAAAAAATTAGAAAAAAGAATTTTAATGACTGAAATGAGAAGTATTGGACAGACAGAGATTTAAGTACAAGAAATGTGTGAAAGACAATTAACTGTAAACCAAAATTCAAATTCCCACTTCTATGGTTTAGAGTTGCATTCAGAAGGGGTTATCCAGCCACAAACTACATATTCTCATCACATTATCAGGTGAAACCATGTGATTGGTTCTTTTCCAGAGGGATAAAAGAAAAATACAAGTTCGTCACTTCTAGGTTGAGATGGTATGGCATCTCTGGTCTGTTGGATGGATACAAAAGACTCCAAGGGCCTCGGAGCACATTGTAGGAGAGCATGATGAAAGGTTCCTGGATCACCATTCAGAGGAAAGACATCAAATGGCTAGAACTCTGCACTATGTCATAAACAAGAGCTAAGCATCTATTGGGTTAAGCCACTGAAAGTTTGGAATTTGTTAAAGTAACTTGCATTCTCCTAACAAGGCACCACATGATTTTCAGATGAATTGGGTTAATATCAAATACTTTGGATTCAGAGGAGGAAACAATCACATGGGATCAAGTACGCTAAAGGCTTCCTTCAAGCGATGAATTTGGAATCAAGACTTATAGAGGAGGGACCCCTACCCACAGTGGAAGATCTGCACAAACAGGGAAGCCAGGCAGGAGGCTGAACACATACAGAAAAGACAGTGAACAGAGAGTTGTTCCAGAATACCAAGACAATTCTGACTCCAAAGGCCATATACCAAGCGCTTGATTACCCATTCTTTAGCTTGCTATTGTCTTCTATGTATTTTGGGCTGTAGGCCATGAGATCTGCCTCAGGTAGGTCTCTTATTACAATAATTAGACATTTCATTCTCCCACAAAAGCCTGCTTTGGATCTGAAAGTGTCAGGTCTTGACAGCAGCATAGTGCCTGAAGCACTTGTTTAAATTGCATTTTTCATTTGCAATTTCTGATATTACTGAAGTCACAATCACACCTAAGTACAAGAACTCAGAATCAGTGGGGTGGGGCAGTTACTTCCTGCTCTGGCTTCGCTCAGAGCTGACATCAAGAGGTGATGCGGTCCATGCGTGGCTGTCTCAGCACTGTTCATGAGGACAGAGACGATATATCATTGTCTTTATATTCTCCTCTAACCACAACCAAAACCTTGGCCTTAAGGGAAACAGAATCATAAATAGAAAGTCAGAACAGGATGGGGTGACAGAGCTCATATAATTCAGCACACTGATTATGTTGAAGGTCATTTATTTTCCTTATTGAGAAGCAAAGATTTATAAGTGACACATCTATATAAAGATGGGAACAAATCAGAGGCAAAGCTCCTATAAAATATTAAATTATCTAGCCTTCCCTTTTTTCTAAGTGGCAAACTAGCTTAAGAAAAAAAAAAGAAGGAAGGAATAAGATACTAGAATTTCACCTAAAATCCAGGGAGAGGAGTAAAGTTAGGTTTCAAGAATCATCTGAGATTTTTTTCTTCTCTTTGTCTATTTATCATTTTAATCTTCTGTTTTGTCCAGAATAGTTTTCTCAACTTTCTAGTACACATGATAGGAAATGGCTACTGCCAAGAGATCTCATGTCTGAATTCAAGAGAATAGACAGATTATTTTGACTTGGAATCTTTTAGTCCCTATTCCAAACAAAAGGGAAAGAATTTGATTGGAGCAATGAATTTTGGCCACGGTGTGAGGGGGCAGGCTCATTGTTTGAATGGAGCTGGGGAAATTCTTGGAAGAGAGGGAGAGGGTGAGGCTTATTGGATAGACAAACCAGTGCCAAGTGACTTATGCAAGGAAACACACAACTAGTTAAGACAGAAAAAGGGCAGAATACCAAGAGGTCAAGTGCCTTATCCCAGGAAATAGAGTCAGTTAACAGAAGAGAAAGGATTAGAGTCAGCTTCTTAATCCAGTGCCGGTAGTTGTTTATTAAATGTTTCTTTCTCATCGTTTCAATCCTCAAGGGAGAGTCTTAGTCCCTGAAACCATTCAAGACAGGAATTTGTCTCGAATGTTCAACTTTTGGCATATAGTCTCCCCTGAGATTCTAAATACCAACCTCCAGGGTCATTTCAGACAATAATTTCTTCCTAGGCACTGTTCTTTCCCTTTCTGTTTCATGTAGACACTGTGTATATTGTTCGACACAGATGGTCTCCTGTCAAAATGATTGCTTGTTGGAGTTGTCAAGGCAGATGCCAAAATGTACAGTTTGGTCCAGATGATGCTTTGGAAGGGGAAAGACACATTCATCACTAGGTTGAATTCACACTGCCTGAATTTGCTAAGAGCAAAACAAAAAAATGAGTGCATCCCAAGTGTTGGTCAGAGTTTACTCCCTTCTGGAGTTTGGATTTGCCAGGTCAGTTGAAGAGTAGACAAAACAGCAACACTTAATTAGCAAAGCTGACATTTCTGTCTCAGCCTCATCTGTGATGAGACACTTTAAAATGTCTGCACCCAAAAGCTCACATTGTTACCTAAACTTTAAAATACCTTCTCAAGAGGATTGGCTGATTGAATGTAATCTCTTGAATTCTGTATAAGGTATGCATATAAATGATGATAAAATGATCCCTTTAGAACTGCAGGCCAGGGTTGTCCATGGTGTTGCTGGAGACAGTTTGGATCAGAGGTTGTTGGTTCTGAGAAACCACTCTTCTACCACCTCCAAGAAAGACCCATATTAACTAGTAGCATAAATAGCACGATTGCCTCTCCCAAAGCCAAGTGTCTCACGTGACTGGCATTTGAATTGTTGCCAACAGGTTGACTTTGATCCTAAAGTAACATCCTTCCTGATCAAATTTCTTGATAAATATAGAGTGATATTACGCAGGAGCAATTATAAATGAAGTTAACCAAGAGAAAATATCTCATACATGTTTAATTTAGAGGGTAATATTGAACACTCTATTAGCCAGTTTCTCTCTGGGATGAATACTTTTGGTCATATTCTTTTTAATAATTGCTAGTCACCAAGTCTTTTTGTATCTATAATAGGGCTAATACAGTTAGGGATAAGAACACTGAGGTCGAATGAAGGCTAATTTTATCAATATTTTGCAGTTTGAAGATTTGATATTCTTTTTCAAATGTATTCCTTTAAAGAAAAAAAATCTTTCATGGTTATGCAGAAATATGTTCTTTTTAGAAAATCTTGAAGATAAAGGAATGCAAAACTAAGAAAATTAAAGTCACCCAGAATCCCCAAACCCAGGAATAACCACTGATATTTTGAGTTTTATCCTTTTAATCATTTGCCTGTCTGTCTGTCTAGACATTTTCTATCTCCTTCTCTCTTTTCCCATGCATCTCCCATCCAATGTGAAGAGGTTTTGACTTTGATAGCTAGAGGTGGTCAATATTGGCAAAAAGAAGTGCTTATTTGCCTATGGATAATTTATTCTTAAAAAAAAAAGCCTATAAAATCTAAAATGCTCACAAGCAACGCAGTGCTACCCCTGCAAGATGAGCCTGTTATCACACCCAGAAAATCAAGAACCACATACTTTTCCTCTAGGATGAAGCAGGGCTTTGGTGAGAGAAGAGAGAGATTTAAAAACAAAGGGATTGTCAAATATGAAGGAAATATGAGATACCTCCAAAGTAGATTCAGTATTATAATTTGAAAGATGACCTTTATATTAAAGAAAATACATGGTTTATATCATCTTCTGGGCTCTAGGTACATGTGTACTTGTGTAAATGTAAATTTGTTTGCTTTTTCCCATCACAGACTGGACCTGGAGGTGGGGTTGCATCTGTTATTAGCATAATTAAGATGTATGTCGTATGTTTTCTAAAATTAGAATTATATTCAAAGGGCCTTTCCATCTTGCTTTTTAAAACTTGACTGTATTATGAGCACTGTCACATCATTAAATATTTTTGAAGTATGATTCTTTGAGGATTGCATAATATTCCATTAAGCAATGGACTATAGTTTCTTTAATTGATCTTTTTATGTTGATTGGTTTAATTTCAATATTTGTTTTTCATTTATAAATGCAAATATAAAATATGCCAAATTTGGGGTCTATTCACTATTGTCATTTTTTACAGTAACTTCCTATAAGAAGAATTTTTGGTCAAAGGTTAAGGACATCTTTAAAAGTTGCTGATAAATATTACTAAGTTTCTTTCCAGAAATGTATAAGAGTTCCCATCTTCACTCTCATATATGTTTATTAGTGTGAAAGATGATTTAGATTAGATCATTGAAAAGGTATCTGTATGCATCCTGAATTCAACACACCCAAATTATCAATGTGTCCTAGCTCTAATAATTTTAAAAGTGCAAGCCATTGTGATTTCTAATTATAGTCAGGAATTCACTATCCCTGAATACATTGATTCAAAGGCAGGATCCATCTGAAAGCTGCTCTCTAGGATGTCACCTCTGGGGCCAACCCACAGGTCTTCCCATAGTGAATTCAGTTAGTGCTTGCACAGGGCCCGTAGGTGTGAAGTCTGAAAAAGAACATGTTCCTTGGGCGCCTGGGTGGCTCAGTTGGTTAAGTGACTGCCTTCGGCTCAGGTCATGATCCTGGAGTTCCGGGATGGAGTCCCGCATCGGGCTCCCTGCTCGGCAGGGAGTCTGCTTCTCCCTCAGACCCTCCCCCCTCTCATGTGCTCTCTTTCTCATTCTTTCTCTCTCAAATAAATAAATAAAATCTTTTTAAAAAAAAAAAAAGAACATGGTCCTTATTTGCACTCCTTTCCACCTAATCAAACTGATTACCTTTCAAAATCCCTTTGTGTACCCCCAGTAAACACGTACTGAAATAGAAGTCTTTGGTTGTCCATTTACTGTTCTCATACCTAGCCAGCTAGATAAAATAATTTTTCAGAGCGTTCTGAAGGTATAATTAGGAATAAGTAAGTAAAACAAAGGAAGAGACTTTAGACTTGAACCTCAGAAAATACTTCCTTGCATGCACAAAGAGTTACTGAAGAAACTAGCTCCCCAAATAGAGCAAAGGAAATCTTACTGCTTAGGACAACTGAAACTAGTTTATAAAAGGATTCCTTATTGTCAGAGGCTGAGACTTAGATGGTGAATACTGTATTTCTCCCTTTTTTACAAAAGGAAGCTCCCCAAAGACACTGGTCTAAGGAATCGCTTCTCATTTTGAACCCTAAATTTGCATTCAAGTGCATTAAGTCTGCTGTTGTAAGATTCTGTGTGCACGCATACACACACACACACACACACACACACACACACTTTCATCAGTCTCAAGGCCAGGCAAACGTGACAAGCACTCCCACACACTAACTGATCCAGCAACTTACATTAGCTCCTTAAGAACTCCCTTCCTTTAGAACACCCTCAGTGTGTGTGTGTGTGTGTGTGTGTGTGTGTGTGTGTGTGTGTGTGTGGTTCTTAGCAATAATGCCATTCCTAAAAGATAGACAAAAGATTTGAAGGAGGAAATAAAGCAAAAGGAAATGCCCTTCCCTTCACTCTGATATACTATGGACTGGCTTTTATTTATGCTGCTAGCTTTTTATATATGGATTCTCCTGAAAATGGCATTATTTACAATTGCAAATTATTAAGTTGATCTTTTCATAACTTAGGACTGGGCATTGGAAGCCTTTTCCATCAGATATGCTAATAATTCAGATGTTCAATGTATTTTTGAATATTTTTTTATTTTTACTTTTAAGGATTTTACATTCATCAAAATAAATTTGAGTTTCCCTAGCTGAACTAAATTTCCAAGAGGCCCCCCCCAAAAAATCTTAAAAAACCCACTACTGAAAATTGTTTGCAACTAGCTTCTTAACGACTAAGAGGTAAAAACCAGTCTAGCCTTTCTGCCTTCTGAGCAGGCTGGTTTCCCATGAGGCTTTGATTTTCTTCACTGCGTTTATCTTTGCTCTCTTTCTCTGCTCCTTTCTTTGTCTTATCCTAGGCTTTCCCCTTTCTTTCTTTCCTTTGAAGCTTCTCTCCATTTCCTTTTTCTTTTCCTTCCCTCTCCTCGATCTTTATGACTCTCTTTTTGTGCTCTGTAGACAAATCCATGGTTGAGAATCCTCGTTCAAGTTTAATCGGGACAGATCTCGGGGAACACTGTTTCCATCATCCAATTCCTAGTCTTCTGGGTCCTGGGATTCCCCTCCATATCTTTTTGTATATCATTCTTCTCAACTCTTTCTCTTCCATGCCTATGTCCATAAAAGTTGTATAAACTATTCTGGAATCTTCTTTCCCAAATGTCTTTGGGTCAGATAAAGAGAACAAAAAAGATTCAAAGGAAAAAAAGCAGGTATTTTTAACATTTTCAAGATCTGCTGTCTTGCAGAGACCAACTGTTTGGGGCCAAGGAAAGAATCACCAAGTAAACTTTCTGCTACTTTCTTTTATCATGCTGGAGAAGACCATACCAGTAATTCCTTCTGAGTGGTTATGATGTCTCTTAAAAATTTACCTGGGAAGGATGTTGAAAATCAGGCCCATGCTATTAGAGGAATAGTATGAAACTGTGGGCAACTTGATATTGATTCTTAATTATAATGTTTGGAACCTCACAGATTAGTAATATCTAACAGTTATATAAGGTCCTTTGACTTTTTTATTTTCCTAAATTTAGCTTCAGCAATTATTAAAATTTGTTTATTTCTTTTATGTGAATTTCTGTTAAGAAGGTAGACTGCTGAGCTCAACAAAACTTGGCAATGTGTCCCCCTACTACTCCTGAGAGCTGTGGCACTTGGAAAACATTATTCCTACTAGATATCCCTTGTACTCCTTCTAGATGAGTCAGTGTCACCAGCTTAGGCTTATGAAAGGTAAATCAAAAAAAGAAAGAAAGATAGGAAGGAAGAGAGGGAAGGAGAGGGTCCTGTGTTGAGGCACTCTCCTACCCATTTTCTTCCTCCCTTCCTCCCTCCTTCCCTTCCTCCCTCCCTCCCTTCCTTCCTTTCTTCCTTCTCTCTCTCTCTCTCTTTCCTTCTTTGTGAGTCAGGCATCAGGCATCTTCCTTCCTTCCCTTGCAGAAGATAAGAAAATGGATCCAAACCCTGGCAGAAAACTTTTAGAAGGTTATCAACCCTTGCTTTAGTACTAGATTGCTGTTCCATCCCACCTGGCCTGTTGACTTTTCAATGAGACAATATATTATGCTTTACTTTGAATTTGCTGCAAGCCATTCTTGCACACTCTCTACCCTCTGTGCCCTGCAAAGCTGACCCAGGTGTGCAGCATCCAAGATCTCCAGGCTTCTGGTGGAGCTCTGCCAGGGGAGACTGCCCAGGGGAGAGCAGCGGGTAGGAGGAGAGTGCAGTTGGGACAGTTATTCCCCTAATTTAATTTCTGGCAGATCATATTCAGTTAGCTCCATCTTTCCAGAAAAGCTGCAGCTGCTGTCAGAAGGCTTTCTCTATACACTTCTTTTTGGGTTCAGGTAATTGTTTCTTCACCCTTCAGGAATGAGGGTAGTGATGGCTCGTGTGTTACTAGCACCAGGGTCCCTCCTTACTATTTTGCCTAAATCCTGTTCACATCCTTGTAAATGATCTCTTCATTAAATTTGCGTCGACTCAGTTTTAGTGTGCTATTTCCTCTTAGGACCCTAACTGTCAATCCTGAGTAGTTATTAGGTTCTATCTATCTGTCTATTAAATATATATATACACACCTATACATATATGATGGTCTCACTCTGATAAAAAGAGTGGAAAACAAAAGAGAATGTGAAAAAGCCTTATATATATTTAGTTTATATCCATACATTGCAAGTTTCCTTTATAAGCCAAAGGGTTTATATATTGGTAGGGGGAATATCCAGATCCTTATTAATAAGCTATTTGTTTTCTGTTTTCCCTAATGTTCATATATAATAATAGAAAGGTTTGGTTGGTCAGCCAATTAACAAATATTTATTGAAGTTCTATGACATGCTACCATGTCCTAAGAGTGTGGAACACAGCAATAAGATGGGCAGAATCTCCACCTGCAAGGAGATTGCATTATAGCAAAGACAATCGGGCAACATATAAGTAAATAAGCCAATAAATAAGATAGTTAACGTGGTAGGTACTAAGAAGAAGATACAAAAGGGTAATTTTGACAGAGTGGACTGTAGCAGAAGAGATTGCTTTAGTTTGGGATATCAGAGAAGTTCTCCATGAGGAGAAGCCATGAATGGGGATGAAACCGATAAGAATGAACCAGCCATATGGGGAAAGCCTTAGATGTAAAATGAACCCTAAGTACAAATGGGTATGTTGAAGACACCAAAAAAGGCCAGGGATGAGGCAAAATAAACCAGAGGAGGACGAGAAAGAGATCAGGTTGGGGATGCTGCAAGGTCAGAAAATACTGGGATGGGTAGGCCATGGAAAGAAGTTTGGATTTTATTCAAAGTATATTTGGAAGCCACCAGTGATGCTTATGTGGAGGAGTATGATGATCTGATTTATGCTTTAGAAAGATCATTCTGGCTGCTAAGTGTAGAAGGGACTCTAAGTAGGGAAGCAAATGTAGAGGCAGAAAAACAACTTCAGAGGTTATTGCAGTAACCCAGGGAAGAGATCATGGTGCCTTGGGAAAAGGTGGTTGCAGTGGAGATGGTGGGCAGTGGTGGGATTTAGAATATATTTTTTTAATTTTAATTTTTTAAAAGATTTATTTATTTATTTTACAGAAAGAGAGAGCATGAGTGGGGGGAGGGGCAGAGGGAGAGAGACAGAATCCTGAAGTAGGATCCCCGCGAGCATGGAGCAGGATGTGGGGCTCAATCCCAGGACCCTGAAATCATGACCTAAGCTGAAACCAGAGTCAGACGCTTAACTAACTGAGCCACCCAGGCACCCCAGAATATATTTTAAAGCTATAGCTGATTGGTGGGTTAGATGATGGGACTGAGGGAAAGAGAAGAATCTAGGAGGACTTCTAAGTTTCTGTCCTAAGCAACTAAGTGAACAACGATGGCATTTGCTTAAATAAGTAACACTTGGAGAAATGAATGCTGGGCATTTGGGGCAAGCAAGAGTTCTGTTTATGCCATATTAAGTTTAAAATACTTATTTGACATCATTAGATATTAAATAGAAAGTTGAATATGCAGGGGACCACAGTATTCTGTTTCTTAGATTTTTGGTCCCTTTTAAATTGAAGCACAGTAGGTAAAAATAATGTATAACACAACTGGAAGTTTGCACTTTAGCTAACTGCTCTGTGGACCTTTGGTTAAAATGTCTAAGAAATTTTTCTGGATTGGGATGCTTGGGTGGTTCAGTCTATATTTTTTTTTACACTCTACTTTTATGTAGAGTCTTGAGTAATAAAGAAAAGTTGTCCAGGCAAAAAAGTGAAGGAAAGATACTTCAGAAATGGGTAACAGTAGAGAAACTCAGAGTGAGTAGACCAAAGTGTGAAGGGACTGGATTGGTGTGGAGTGAGGTTATGGAGGTGAATTTGGGACAGACTGTTCACGCATGGTGGACCCATCCAAGGAGTTTGGAATCTATCCAGTGGGCCAGAAAGAGGCATGGGGCTTTAAAGTAGGAGAATAACATGCTCAGATTTTTTTTTTCTTAAGTTTTTTCTGGCAGCAGAATTTGCATTCGGGCAGAAGAAAAGCTACTGGTGGGTGATGGCTACGCATTGACAGAGATGTTTGTATCCTACTGAACAATGCTGTTCCATTTTTGGCAGTGTTCTTGTGCTTCTGCCCTGTGTCCTGTCACAGTTTTATTCAAAATCACTTACTACTGAGAGCTGACCAGGCACAAAGCACCAATGTCAGTAAGACATGTTCTGGAACCTCTAGGAACATTCCATATTTATTGCACAGCACACTGTTACGAAGTAAAAGAGTGAAAGAGATTCAGAGCAGAGAGAGGAATTAGAAAGGCTTTTTTGGAGTAAATAAGATTTGGCCTGGAATGGGATGGACAGGTAGGACTTTTATAAGTAGAGAAGCTCAAACATTCTGACCAAAATGTCCGCCCTCTCTTGTCTACTAAAACACAGACTAAATACAGAGACCAGAGTTTCTATTTCTAACATCTATCCACCATTTCCTTCTTGGAACTCAGAATAACAAGTGCTCTACCAATCCACACTAAGTCCCTAACAAGCCAACATTTCTTGTTGAAAACTAAAGGAGGAAAATTTCAACTGTTTTTTCTTTTCTTTCTTTTTTTTTTTTTTTTGGTGGCGGGGTACATGATAGCAACACAAGTCATGTTTTCATTCAGTTGACTAGCTGTTGGGGCAGTACTGAATCTCAGCCAAATGGTTGCCTTGGAATTCTGAGGCCTTGGCATTCACTAACCCTAATTGTAGAGAACTCAGCCAGTTTTTTCCCTCAAGGTTTCCAACTAGAAGCCATAACATAAAACACAATCTCATTGTCTCTGGCTGTTTTGGAGTTCCTTCCCACAGATTGGCCTAGATAGATTTATTATATTTTTAACTCAAGTCTAATTTCAGTAATGCCAGAAATGCAACCCAAATTATAGGAAGGAAGGAAGGAGAGAAGGAAGGAAGGAAGGAAGGAGAGAAGGAAGGAAGGAAGGAAGGAAGGAAGGAAGGAAGGAAGGAAGGGAGAGAGGGAGGGAAGGGAGGGAAGGAGGGAGGAATAAAACAAAGCCTGCCCCCATCTATAAATAATTCATTGCAGCCCACTCTATACTGTGGGTAATTATTCCAGGGAAACAATCTTGAAAAGAACACAGAGTGCTTACTATTGCTCTCTTGGTTTTATTTCTCTGAAAGACATTGTTGTCACCTGTTATATATGGCCATAAGCAAGCTCCCAACAACATAACTGGAAGGCCAATGAAAGAAATTACCTGAGCCTTTCTGCAAAAGTAAGGAAGGTGCTGATGGATAACTGCAAAGCCAAACCAGTTAGGAGTAGATGAGGACAAGAGAGCCTTCTCTTTTAGCTACAAACGCATCTGGCCTGTGTCCATGGCTAGATCATATATCTGACAATATCCTCCCTTTTAATGCTTTGCAGATCCAAGGTATATTATCATACCCTAAGCCTGAACTCTCCAGGGAAATTATGTCAAGCCATAACCAAGGAAGTAGGATTGTAAAAATCACCCCGGGAACCAGCTGTCTGGAAATCACCTTTAGGAAACAGGGGACCATGTGCCAAAAGGGGGCACTGTGAGACTGAGGAATGATGAGAGATCGCTGTGCTCCCTTCTCAAGTTGAGGCAAGAACTGTGCTCAGCATTTAGCCCTGCCTGGAGGGGGTGGAGGGGGTGGGGGGAGGAGGGAAGAAGAGAGTAGAAGCTAGTTTTATTTTTAGAACTTATCTCTGTGCACTCAGGGTGGACCTACAATTCTCATAAACTAATCTTCCCGGTTTATTTTGCATACACAACACATTCCTGATGTGGGCAGGAAACAAACTAATTTTTATAAAGCTCCCGTGTCAAATATATTCATTATTTGGATGTGCTGACCTGTGTGATAGTGCTATTTTAGAAAAAAAAAAAAAGGATCAAATCAAGATGACTTATCCTAAAAAAAGATAAGTTTTCTGCAAATTCCTGAGAAACAGTTTAGCAGGCGGTTAGAAATATTAATCTGGGTAATGTGGACATAAAACTAAAATAGTCATACAGCTTCCACCTGGAATGTTTGAGACTGTGTCTTTTAAAAAGTGAGATCCCATTGCTATGCGTTACTTAAAATGCAAGTAGGCATTCTTTGTCCACAGCAAAGCTCACAAACACGTTTTAGAAGGTTTGCAGAGAAACTGAAAAACAGAAAAGCCTCATTCTTTCTTCATGACTGAATTCCTTCCTCCCTCCCTTCCTCCCTCTCTTCCTTCCTTTCTTCCTTCCTTCCTTCTTTCCTTCCTTCCTTCCTTGCTTCCTTCCTTCCTTCCTCATCTGTATACACTACGAAATGATCACCACCAAACGTCTAGTTGCCATCCATCACCATCCAACTGACTTCCTCCATCCATTTTACCCACAGGCCTGTTTGTTTTTTGTATTGTTTTGTTTTGTATTATTTTGTTTGTTCATTTGTTTTGTTTTGTTTTTTTAGATTCTACCTGTGAGTGGAATTATATGGTATTTATCCTTCTCTGCCTAACTTACTTCACTTGGTGTAATACCTTCTAGGTCCATCCATGTTGTCGCAAAAGGCAAGATCTATCCGTTTTTATGGCTAATATTCCTATCCCCTTTAATTCATCCTTTGATGGACACTTAGTTTGCTTCCATATCTTGTCTATTGTAAATAAAGCCACAATGAACATAGAGTGCATATATCTTTTAGAATTAGTGTTTTTGTATTTTTTTAGATAAATACCCAAAAGTGGAATAGCTGGATCTATGGTAGATCTATTTTTAATTTTTTGAGGAACCTCCATATGGTTTTCCATAGTGGCTTCACCAATTTAGATTCCCACCAACAGTATACAGGGGTTCCTTTCTCCACATCCTCTCCAACACTTGTTATTTCTTGTCTTTTTCATAATAGCCATTCTAACAGGTGTGATGTGATAGGCCATTGTGGTTTTGATTTGCATTTCCCTAATAATTAGTGGTGTTGAACATCTTTTCATGTGCCTATTGGCCATCTGTATGTCTTCTTCAGAAAAATGTCTATTCAGATTCTCTGCCCATTTTTTAATCAGGTCGTGTGCTTTTTTTTTTATTGTTGTTTAGTTGTATGAGTTCTTGATATATTTTGGATATTAAACCCTTATAAGATATATGATTTGCAAAAATATGGTCCAATTGAGTAGGCTACCTTTTCATTTTGATGATGGTTTTCTTCACTGTACAGAAGCTTTTTTGTTTGATGTAGTCCCATTTGTTTACATATTTGTTACTCTTGGATTTGGAGTCAGATCTACAAACGTATCGCTAAGACGGATATCCAAGAGCATACTGCCTATGTTTTCTTTAGACATTTTATAGTTTCAGGTCTTATATTCAAATTTTTAATCCATTTTGAGTTAATTTTTATGTATGATGTTAGATAGTGGTCTAGTTTCATTCTTTTGCATGGCTGTTTAGTTTTCCCAGCACCATTTATTGAAAAGGCCATCCTTTCTCCATTGTATGTTCTTGGCTTCTCTGTTGTAAATTAATTGTCCATATATACTGGATTTATTTTCTAATTTCTAATCAGGGGTTTTATGGAATAAATAATAAAGTCTCTGTTCTCATTTATGAGAAAAAAGATCACATTACCCATAAAACGTTATTTCCTGAGCATCAAATACATACTTAATGTGCCAGGTGCTGGAGAGAGAGACAAGAAAAGTAGAACCCGAATTCATTTTCCTTGAGCCAGTTCCAAAAAAATACACCAAAGACTCTATGATACTCTTTTGATCATTACCATGATAGGATTTGAACTAAATCCTGGTGTCTTTAAATCCCCATAGTTAGTTTTCTGGCCAGAGTTCATGGAAGCATATAATCTCAGAACTTGAAGGGACTTGAATAAAGGCTAACATTTATTTCATTGCAATATTTTGTATGTGTCTATAAAGGGCTACATGCTTTATATGCATTATCTTTTTTAATCTTTGTAACAATTCATTAGGCTTGCCCCCATTTTACAAATAAAGAAACGGAGGCCTAAAAAAATTCAGTAATTTACTCAAAGTTAATAAAAGGCAAAGTCATGAGTTTTACTCTAAATCTATATGATTCTAGAACCTATGCTATGCTACACCCATTTTCAGGATGGGAAAAATGATCCTGAGATCAAATCCAAACACTGAACAAACATGTTCTTCCCAATACACAGCACCTCTCAACATGCCCACCAAATGCTCACCCAGTCTTCCAAACACAAGGAACTCAATTCCCTTCTCAGGTCATTTATTTCATCTTTGAACGGTTCCCGTTATTGTACAACTCAGAGAGTCACATTTTCCGAGAGAGGCAAAATCTTGAGTTAGAAGTCCAGAAACATCAGGAGTTAAGCTCACACGGTCTCCCGCCCACATTCAACTTGAAAGTTTTAGCTCCTCTAGGTGATCCATGAAGCTTTGAAGTTGCAACAAATAGCACTTTGGAAGAGATGCCTTTCTGAACTCTCATCCTCCTGTTAGAAATCCTACAGGGGGGTTATCCTTGGTGTGTGGACTGAATTGGAAGAACAGTCTGCAGCCTACCCTGGGCAGAGTAGGAGTCCCTCAGTTGCTTTGCAAATACCTGTTTTTTTCACAGGTGGTGACTGGGTCACAAAATACAGGAATTTTATTATTCTACCATCTCCTAGGGAAACTTCAAACCTTCCCCTTGCCAGAAATCTGTGATCAAATGCAGTACAACATTTCCCCCTCTTCTTTCATCTTTGTGTGCCTTCAAAATCGGGAATATCAGATGTATCCCACATAGGGTTGCCAAATGAACCACAGGATGCATATTTAAATTTGAGTTGCTGATAGATTACAAATGTAATCCCATCCTTATACAGAAAGACTGTTATCTATCAGCAATTCAAATTTAACTCATTATTCTGTATTTTTATTTCCTAAATCTAGTGACCCTTATCTACACAAAAGCAAACCCATATTTGATTGGGATATTAATGAGTACAAGACCCGTATAAATGAATTTTGAAAAAAAAAAAAAACCGCATTAAACTATTTTTGAGTCAAGGAAATCAAACTATATTCAAGACATCTTTTAAAAGCTTTTTAGGGGCGCCTGGGTGGCGCAGTCGATTCAGCATCCAACTTTTGGTTTTTACTCAGGTCATGATCTCAGGGTTGTGAGATCGAGCCCCATGTTGGGCTCCACACTCAGGGGGGAGTCTGCTTGGGATTCTTTCTCTCCCTTTCCTTCTGCCCCTCCACCCCCCTAGAATAAATAAATAAATCTTTTATTTAAGTTTTTTATAAATCAAAGGTTAACACCTGGATTTACACAAATTCAGGTTTCCCACTCTCAGATCTGTCTGAATGAAGCACTCCTGAATTTCATTCAGTTAGTGATAATAGTTGTCTCACTGGTGAATGCCTTGCCTTCAGTCTCTAATATTTGTTTCCCAGAAGAAAGCTTTGCCACTGACATTAAATAGGTAGTTTATCCTCCACCAGTGCAGTCTCATTGTTAACTTGCTCTGCTCTGTGTGGACCAAGGAGGCCCCACAGATCCTAAAGCTGTACTTTGGACATAGCGTAGTGGCTGGTGAAGTAGAGAGTGTTTGGGAAGATCCCCGGCCTGGAATCAGAGACTTCCAAAAGTAAAACCGGTTTTCCTTCCTTCAGAATGTCCAACTGTGTCCTGGGGATAAAGTTGCCAGATTTAGCGAATAAAAATACAGGGGTCCCAGTCAGACCTGAATTTCAGATAAATAGTCAAATAATCTTTTAGTATAAAGATGTCTCCTGTATTTCATGGGACACGTTTATACTTAGACATCCTTCCTTGTTCCTCTGAAATTGAAATGTAAGTGGTACTCCGTATTTTATGTGGTGACCCTACCTGGAACACTGGGAGATGCATGCACTCCTCAACAGTGAGATGCAAAAAATGCTAAATGACTAAAACAAAAAAAAAACAAACAAAAACAAAACAAAACAATAAGGCAAAAACAATAAGACACATCTTAAAGATACTAGGAAGAGTTTCCAAGTGCTCCTTCCAGGAGCACTTCTTGCTTCCTGTTGCCTCCACATCCCAAAACTTTTGAATTTCCCTAAAATGCTTCCCCCACTTTCTAGAAGCTTTGTCTGACCTCCCCTGTGACCTATTCTTTCGCTAAACTCGGGGGCAGATCCATTTTTTGTGGGACCTCAAGCTTGTACATTGTGGGGAGGATGCTCTTTAAGAAAAAACCAAATACAAAATAAAAAATACAAAGTACAATATAAAATTAGTTTCCAAGGTAAATAAGTCTTAGAATAAGAAGTATTTTTTAGAAAGTTTAAAAAGTTGACATATACCACAAGCATTATATAACCAAGTGTATTAGTAAACTGCCGGACTCTATATGACTCTATAATACATTTTTTTGGCTCTGTCCTCTTTGATCACCTTTTCAGAGGATAATTTTGTAGCATTGTTTCCTATACAGAGACTAGAAAGAAGCCAGTCTTTCCTCTAGCATGAATAATTGACCTTAAAAAAAAAATTGAGTGGCACCTGAGTGGTTCAGTGGGTTAAGCGTCCGACTCTTGAATTCTGCTCAGGTCATGATCTCAGGGTTATGAGATGGAGCCATGAGTCAAGCTCCTCGTTCAGCAGGGAGTCTGATTGATATTCTCTCTCCCTCACCCCTCCCCCGCTTGCGTGCATGCACACTCTCTCTCCCTCTCTTTCAAATAAATAAATGAATCTTAAAAAATATTGAAAGTTGAAGATTGCTGTCAAGTTTGGAGAAACATCTGTCAGGTTTTTTTCATATATGACCTATAAGATTTCAAAGAAGTTAAGATTTCTTATGTAGTGCTTAGTTATACACAGTCTTTGAATTGAAACACTCATTAACTACCTACTCTCGAGGCAGGCACCATAGGGGCTGGTCATGTGGGAGAAGACCTCTAGCCCAGAGGTGTGTGATGTTGGTGAGCTGGCAGAACAGGCAATAGAAGTGCTCCTGAAAGTCATTCACATACCAGGACTGCTCACTGTGTTTTAACAATACACAGGAGTGAGTGTGAGATGTCTAAACATATCCCACTAAACCCAACTCAAATCCCTCTTAGCCAGAACTCTAAAATGTCCAGGGCCACTCCTGCACCCATGGGCATGAGGAGGAATGTAATGCAGTTGAAGTCAAAGCAAAAAGAGAAAGTTAAAATACCTTACAATTAAAATGTCTTACTTATGCACGTTTTACAAAAATATATAACATCATGAACACCTTGATAGGGTCCATCCCGGAACCTATGCATACAAGTGAAGGGCTCTGAAATTGAGCTTCCTGAGATACATTAAACCTACTTCCATCTGATCTTTAGCAGTTCATATGATCCACAGTACTCATTTTGCACTTAGCTTAGCAGCCTGGTGCTATTAGTTATCTATTATAGAAATATATGTCGTATCTTTGCATTGAGATTGCAGGCTCTTTTGAGGGCAGAAATCATGATATCTTCCACTTTATTTTTCTTTCTGTACTTGATGTAGAGTCCATCATTTTTAAAATGCATGTAGATATATGTATATATAATATATACATATAATAATATAATAAATATATGCATATTTATGTATCAAGGTATACAGCTAAAGGCCCCCTTTTATATATGTCTCCATCTCAAAAATCAGTATGGTGATCAGCTCCCCATAAAAATATGTACTGGGAGGGAAACATCTGGATTGAAACCCCCACTTTATCACGTAATGGCTGTGCATTTAATCTCTCTGACTCAGTTTCCTCATCTGGAAAATGGAGTCGATGGAGGTGATAACAGTCTCCCAACATTCATCCTAGGATGTTATGAAGAGTTTTGCAGATCAAGTGCTCTGTGTATGAAAACACTTATGCTTCATTTATTTTTCAGGTCTGATTTTCTCTGATGAGAGAAAAAAAATTAACTCTTTGACACTTCCAGGCAATATTAGTGAATCAAAAATATGTTCTTTTCGTGTTCCATTTTTTACAAGACAATGAGGGAAAAAGGGAACAGGGTTATGTGGCTCTTTGTTGGAATTCTCAGGGATCATTACAGTAGAAGATAAAACCAAGAGTTAACTGAATGAGTGGTGCTCCAACTGACTGGTCAGCAGAATCACTGTGAACCTTATAGAACACTAATACTGGACTTCAGAGAACACACCAGCCATGTGCTTGCTGAACTAGAATACTTAAGGGTATAGATGTCATCCTAATGATCAGCCAGGCTTGAGAATGTCCAGTCTAGATGGAGAATAAATATGGATCTTCCCAGTAGATGCTGAAGTCTTCACTAGATACACCCAGTGATTATGTTCCTTCTCCATCATCTTCTCCATCCCTTCCTCTCCTAGCAAGGAAAGTCCACAATTCCCCACCCCATCAGTGTTTAGTGCCTTCATTCATACCATGTTATATTCTGACCAGAGGATTTAGGAAAATGAAGAAAAAAAGTTTGAGATACAGGACAAGTCTACATTCTCCCATCTGTTTAGACATCACTTGTACCCTTTGGTACTCCCAGAGATTAAACTCCATAGCATGTTGGTGCCCCTCGAATAATGTCTCAGGTGTCCATCTGGGATTGAGTTTGGGTCTTTGAAAATATGCCATGCACCCACCCAAACTGGTCTTTTATAGGTCATTAATGGCTCCCATACTCCCAAACCTCATAGGCATTTTTCAGTTCTCATGGTTTCTGCCAATTCAGCTGCATTCAGCAAAGTCAGTTACCCCTTCCTTTATCCATTTCTCCTTCTGAGACTCCTGGGATATCATGTTTTTCTTGTGTACCTCTCATTTCTCCGGATACCCTCCTCCTTCTTCCTTCTGGGATCTTCCTCCAATTTGACCTCTAACGTTAGAATTTTTCAAGTCTCAGTCTTGAGCCCTCTTTTCCTCCTGGTCTATTCTTCCCCTCAAAATGATTTATCCCACCCTCTTGTTTTAAATTCCATCTCTGTGATAAGGATTCAGAATTAATACCTCCCACTCTGCCCTTTCCCAGCTCAGTAAATGTCATCCACACAGTTGCTCAAGAAAGAAAGCAGGACATCCTTCTTACCATTTCCTCTCCCTCTCTTCCTTCAATCTCCTATCACATCTTGCTGATTTTGCCTCCTGGATATCTCTCTACACCACCTAAGTCATTCCATTTCCACCATCTTCACCTAAGCCCAGGCCGCAGACATTAGTCACCTGGATCCCAACCTCTATCTTGGCTTCTTCTCCTTATTCTCTCAATCTTGTCTCCATTCTCCATGGAGCAGACAAAAGAAATGTTTAAAATTTTAAATAATATCATCCCTTCTATTTAAAAGGCTTAATTTAGTGCCGCTTTTTTTTAAAGATTTTTTTAAAGATTTTATTTATTTATTTGACAGAGAGAGACACAGTGAGAGAAGGAACACAAGCAGGGGAGTGGGAGAGGGAGAAGCAGGCTTCCCGCCGAGCAGGGAGCCCGATGCGGGGCTCGATCCCAGGACCCTGGGATCATGACCTGAGCCGAAGGCAGACGCTTAACGACTGAGCCACCCAGGTGCCCAGTGTTGCTTTTTTTTTTTAAGTAGGCTCCACACCATGTGGAGCCCAGTGTTGGGCTTGAACTCAGAACCCTGAGATCCAGACCTGAGCTGAGATCAAGAGTTGGACACTTAACTGACTGAATCACGCAGTCACCCCTTAATTTAAGGGTTTTTTTTTTTGACACTTAAAAATATAAATATTTTCCCAGCTTTACTGATGCATAATTGATAAATAAAATTAGAAGATATTTAAGGTGTACATAGTAATGATTTGATACATTGTGAAAAGATTCTTCCCATCTAGTTAATTAATGCATCACCTCACATATTTATACACATGAGAACATTTAAGTTCTATTCTCTTAGCAAATTTCAATTATACAATACAGTATTATCAACTATAGTCACCATGTTACACATTAGATCCTCAGACTTTATTCATCTTATTACTGACAGCTTGTATCATTCTATCAACCTCTCCCTATTCCCCTCATCCCCCAGCTCCTGGCAACCACTTTTGTGGGTTTCTTAAAAAAGATTTTATTTATTTATTTGAGAGAGAGAGAGCAAGCATGAGCAGGGGGTGGGGGAGGGGCAGACGGACAAGCAGACTCCTCACTGAGCATGGAGCCCAACACAGGGCTCAATCCCAGGAATCTGAGATCATGACCTGAGCTTAACTTAAGTCAGATGCTTAACTGACTAACCATCCAAGTGTCCCCCTGCATATAAAATTCTTAAAAGAAACCTCAAAACCTTAATTTGTCTCCTTCCTTCTTAACACTTCCAGACTTACCTAGACTACCGCCCTATGGTATAGCCACACCAGGCTTCCCACAGCCCCTGGAATTCACCAACATCCTTAGTCTGCTGTTCCCTCTGCCTGGAACTCCCTTCCTCCTCTCTGGAGCTAATCTCTACTCATTCTTCAGTCTCAGAATTTAACACCCCTTACCCAGAGAAAACTCCCATGACTCAGAACACTGTACTTCTCTCTAACACGTATCACTTCCACATTCACATTTTCATTCATGGGATCACTTATTTAATAGGTGCCTCCTCCCCTTGACTGTGGGCTCCACAAAAGCATGAGATGTATCTGTGTGCTCACCACTCTATAATCGAAGAAAACTGCCATCTCCTAAGTATTCAGTGAACATTTGCTATATGAATGAACTAATGTGTGATTGAAGGAAGGAAAAAAGAGCATTCCACAGTTTTTTTGGACCCGTCTTCACAATATTGTATGTTTGGCTTGCATTTTGAGATTGTGCTGTGTTTTCTTTCCATCTGGGGTAGTTCTCCCAGGCCCAATTATACCTGAGCTCCCCCAGCTTTCTTTTGCAACTCTGGCCAAGTCACTAGGTTTCCCTGAATGTTAACCAAGCCATCTGGAAAATAGGGCATGAAATTGTACGTCCCTGACTAGCAGCAGATGCAGCAAGTGAGCTGAGCTGCATTTCCTCTTCAGTAACTAATTGCACACATGGTACAATATGGAGAAAAACATTATAAATCAATTAGACCATTACAGCAACACTGCGCTCTGTAAATAGGGAAGTAAGCCTTGTGTTGGGAAGGGGGAGATAGGAACACCTGATTCTCCTTGCAGTGGCCTTGGATAACTACTTACATCTTTACATTTCATTTGTCTCCCCTCCCATCCAGGTTTCCAGGAAGATTACTTTACTGATATTTGTTAAGGATTTTAATTTTCTGGCTTGGAAGGTGGGCTATTGCTGGAGGCATTTGGTGGTGAAAAAGTCTTATTGACATAAAACAATCCTGTAAGTGTTTAGTATTCATGCGTTGGTCCATATTCAAGGTCAGAGCTCATCGTTGCTTGGGCCCAGGGTGACAGGAGCAAGAGGAGGTGAAGTGACAAGGTAGCTGGGGAATTGACAATGTTCCCAAGTGCCCAAGGCTGGGGAGACACTAATGTGGGCGCCATGGGAATCGAGGGAGCCTGGAACTGGGAGCCAGGAGGGAAAGAGAAGCGGGGGAGGTTGTACCAGGCACTTCGTATTCTCCCTTCCTCCTTCCTGCTCTCCTTATTTTGGTTTTCATGGAAATTACGCTTACAATGAAAAGATCTGAATGTGCTTCTGGAGATAAAGGTCTCAAGGTTTTTTTTAGCCCATGGAGGGGAGGGGTAAACAAAGGAAAGAGACCAGGACTTTTACTAGGGAGAAGGGAAAGTTTTTAAAAGTAGGTGGACACGGATTTCAGAAGAAGCTTCTAGATAAAATTGTTAAATGTTCAATGAGTTGGTAGGAAATTTGCGAAGCTCATCTGAGTAATTTAGATGAGAATATGGCCACCGAGGTGGTTTGAAAATTGTCTCAAAAGTTTAGTGATGAACTTTCTCTAATTATCCCTGTGTTAATTTTGTTTTGTCAACCCATTGTCCTCAATCCTAGCTGTGCCTTAGAATGGCATGGGAAGCTTTTAAAACTTAGCAACATCCCCAGAATCTCTGGAGGTGGGGCCCGGGCTGTGACACTGTTTAAAAGTTCCCCAGGTAATGCTGTGATGCAGCAGAGTTAAGAGCTGAGATCTCTAACAAAGCTTTGAAAGGCAGGAGCCGTGTCTTCAGTATATACACATATTATAGTCTCGAAGCCCTGGAGGTTAATATATATTATCTCAGTTTATTGTTCACAATTTGTCTCCTCTGCAAGGTTGCACAGCTGTTTGAGGTTGCTCAGAGAGTGAGCAGTGGAAGCGGAACTGGGGCAGGCTAATTCCGGCCCGAAGCCTCCTGTGCAGGACACCGTCTCTTGTCTGCCTCAGCCCCTAGCCCAGAGCTCAGCATGGAGAAGACCCTCCCTAAGGACCAGGTTGCTGGTTCAATAATTGAGGGAATGATCTGCCATTCGATCATTTCCATGCTCAAATGCCACAAGGCATCTTATCTCGCTCAATTGCTTAGGTAAACATAACCCCAGACAGACAGGGAACCCTAGAAATTATTAGTCACCATACACACTCGCAACACAGCACCTTGCTTCCTTCGAATATATTGTCCTTTATTTAGTGTTTATCTAGGGTGTCCGGACCACAGCTGCTGTCTCTCTAGACCCAGGCCTGGGTCACAGGGCGGGGAGAAAACAATGACTGTTTTGCTTGCCTGGTGATAGATATCCTCTGCCACTTTGTGTCACTTGTTGCAAATTCAGCCCCACATCCTGTGAACTGTCCCTCCAGGCTGGAATCTGCAGCACCACGCAGGGCCTTCAGGCATGCCTGCAAGCCATCTGTGTTCTGACCTTGGCGTCACTTGGTCCATAAATCACAGAAGGTGGCTCACACTTCAAGCAGGGCCCAGGGACATGATAGGACCAGGGAGCAGAGAATAGAAGAGGGTGGTGGTGAGGTCCAGGGGCCAGGAGAGGAAGGTTATGCTGAGGAACAATGAGACATGGAGGGAGCTTTCTATTCTTTAAAGAAATGAGCTATTTCCTAGACGTCACGATCCTATCAGTGAGGTGGAGATCACAGGAGGCTGGTTGGGGGTGGGGGGCGGAGGGAGAGTCAAGTAGATCTTTGATCATGAGTGATGTGCTTCGCAGGCATCATTCCCAGTAAACAACTTTTGATGAGGCGGTGGACCCTCTCCAGACAACAAATGAACCAGCTAACACTCGAGAAATGAGAGAAGCTCAAGGGATAATTCCTTATACTTCAGTGATTCTTGACAAAGCTCTATCATACACAGCCACCCATCATTCCTTCGGTCAACAGAGCATTGCCCTGCTGCATCTCTGTGCTGGGCCATGGGCTCATTGTTGGAGACAGAGCGGCCTATGGGAAGACCATCATCCCTGACCCCCTGAGCCTACGGTCTAGGGAGGAATGTAGACATTGAACAAGAAGTACAGTGTGAGGAATATTGTGGGAGGAAAAGTACAGGAACTTGTTCTTATCGTGTCCATTATTGACATTATAATGTCAGTATTATCTCCATTATTTTTAAATACATCTTTTTGATTATTAAGCTCATTATAAGCTTTATTATTAATGCCATTTTACACTGCAGATCAGAGGGGTTAGGCGGTCACACAACAGTTAAATGAAGGAGCCAGGACTTTAAACGTGTGTATTCTTGGGTATTTTGTGCCCTTTTCACTCTCTAATCATTACCTCAGAACACTATCAGTTTAGCTGCTCCCACGCTTCTGGCCTGAGGCCTGAGACAACTTCCATCACATGCAGAACGGTCGTGCTGCACTTCAGCCTTCTGGCCTGGCACAAGCAATAGGCTCCGTAACCAAGTGGCCCTTGGCTTTTACATCCAACACCTAAAGTGACCCAAGCCCAATCAACAGCTGCAATTTATGTCATGAAAACAGCTACCCACAGAGAAAACCAGAACCATGAAAGTGGGTCAGGTCCAAACCACCTTTACACCATGTGGTTCACTGAAACCCCAAACTTGTTTGTTTGCTGACATCGAACTCCCTCCAGCATATACAAGTCTTGTTTCTTTAATCATTTTTAAACTTTTTTTTTTTTTTACTGTGACACAATACATGTAACATAAAATTTATCATCTAAACCATGTTAAGTGTATAGTACCCCAGTGTTAATGCTATGTGTATTGTTGCATGACATCTCTAGTCCTTCTCATCTGGCAAAACTGAAACTTTGTACCCATCAGACAACTGCCCTTTTCTCTCTCCACCAACCCCCGGTAACCACCATTCTACTTTCTGTTTCTCAGAGACTATTTTAGAGACCTCATGTAAATCAATCATTCAGTGTTTGCCCTTTCGTGATGGGTTTATTTCATTTAGCGTAATGTCTTCAAGATTCATCCATGTTGCAGCCTAGGACAGGATTTCCTTCTTTTTGAAGGCTGAACCATATTCCTTTGTGTGTACATAACCCTTTTTCTTTATCCACTCACCCATCAATGGACATCGAGTTTACTTCTACCTCTTGGCTATTATAAACAATGTTGCATTAAACATTAGTGTGTTAATATCCCTTTGAAATCATGTTTTCAGTTCTTTTGGATATATACCCAGAAGCAGGATTGATAGATCAATTAATAATTGTATTTTCAATTTTTTGAGAAGCGTCCATACTGTTTTCTATTAGTGGCTATGCTATTTTACGGTCTTTCCAACAGTGCACATGAGTTCTATTTTCTCCACATCTTTGCCAACACTTGTTTATTTATTTATTTCCTGATAGTGGCTATTCTAGTGAGTGTGAGGTGATATCTCATTGTGGTTTTCCTGATGATGAGTGATGTTGAGCGTCTTTTCAGATGCTTGTTGGCCGTTTGTATATCTCTTGGGGAAATGTGTGTTGCATTGGCTTGTCTGTTTGTTTGTTGTTGTTGAGATGGAGGATTTCTATATATATTCTGGATATTGGCCCCTTATCAGATATATAGTCTGCAAATATTTTCTCCCATTCTGTAGACTGCTTTTTTGCTCTGTTTATTGTTTCATTTGCTGTGCTGAGGTTTTTAAGCTTGGTATAGTCCCATCTATCTATTTTTGCTTTTGTTGCCTATGCTTTTGATGTCATCTCTAAAAACTCATTGCCAAATACAATGTCATGAAGCATTTCCTCCATGTTTACGCATGTCTTTTAAACAGGAAACTTTATTCTTAGACACAGTCTTGGCAGTTTGAAGCTAGAGTCATTGTAATTTTGCACACTTACTTAACAAAAGGAACTGAATCTATTTTAAAAGTTATTATTTGCTAATCGTCATATAAAGGGTATCTCCTCCCTCTCCTCACCACGGTAGTTGAATATTAGTCAGTGTCCCCGTATCAGGTGGGATCTTGTGATATATATACTTAACACTTTACCCAAACTTCCCTAGTTACACTTCATGTTAAAAAGTATTAAGCTTTCTTTTTTTTCTTACAAAAGTCATGATTTGCACCTTTTCTTTCTTTCTTTTTTAAAGATTTATTTATTTTAGAGAGAGAGCACGAGCATGGGAAGGGGCAGAAGGAGAGGGAGAGAATCTCAAGCAGACTCCCTGCTGAGTGGGGAGCCTGACTCAGGACTTGATCCCAGGACCCTGAGATCATGACCTGAGCCGAAACCAAGAGTCGGAGGCTCAAATGACTGAGACACCCAGGTGCCCCTATATCTACTCTAAGTCCAAGACTCAGTGGTCTGAAACAGGCATTCCTGGGCAAAAGTGACCTAGCATTAGCTTGTGATTATGGTTTTCGAATTTCTTAAAAGCCATGGAATACTGAGGTGCCTGGGAGTCTCTGTCACTTAAGCATCCTTGAGTTCAGCTCAGGTCATGAGCTCAGTGTCGTGGGGTTGATCTCTGCCATGGGCTCCGTGCTGAGCGTGCAGCCTGCTTAAGATTCTCTCTCTATCCCTCTCCCTCTGCTCCTCCCATCACCACTTTCGAGGGCTCTCTCTCTCTCTCTCACACTCCCTTAAAAAAAAAACAACTATGGAATATTTCTTTTTTTTTTTTTCCCAAAAGAGATCTTACACAGAAATCTCCATACACTGAATCAAGCATATCTAAGTGAGGCTCTCTGGTTGAGATGGAAGTTGAAGTACCTGTAGATGCAACTCTACCATCACCACCATGCAGTTCTGGGAACCCGCAGACCATGCTTTGTAAACTCCTCTTCCAAATGAGGGCCAAGCCAGCACAGCTTGAACCTGGAAGGCAGAAGCATGAAAGGGAAGAACACTGGATTTTGGAAGTAGATAGCTGTGTTTTAGTCCTAGATCTAATAGTCACATGGTCTGGGATAAGTGGTTTCAGTGATCTGCAGGTAAATTTTCTCATCTGTATCTGTGTCACAGATTTGTTATAGAAATTAAATTATATAACATGGGTGAAACACTTACATATCGAGTGCTTGGTACATTGTATGCATGAGATATGGCTGGTTTCCTCACTTCTCACCTTTATAACCGTTCCCAAATCTGCTAACCCCATATTGCATCATATCATCCGTGTATCTGGGGGAATTTGTTGTGCACACTTATAGATGGTAACCTACTTTTCCACTGACAATTATCTTTTCAGCTATGTCTTACTTTCATTTTGTGTATTCTTCAGTTGCAAGTGAATAGTGAACCACCAACCTTTAGCCTTTCTGTATCTTTTTGGTCAAGTGTTGAATACCCTCATAAACAGCTCTGAAAGAATTCTTTTATAATTTGAAATTTTAAATTTTCCTAAAATAAAACACAATGACATAACTTAAAAATAGAATACTTTCATTGTTTTCTTTCAGGACAGCAAGTGGTAGATACTTGAATGATACAAATTGTACTTCAAGCAGACAAAATAATGTACATTGTAGACACACCCGTCAAGTATTAACATGATGGCAGCTGACTCACCTACCTATCACATGGAAGTGCCCAATGACAGATATTAAGATGGAGGTGAAATTGAAAGAAAGATTGAATTACTTGAACCTTTGGCTATACATTAACAGAAATACATTCGAATTAAATAAAAAGAGGAGGTAGGAAAGGGTATCCCACAAAAACTGGGGGCAATGCAGCAACTGAGCTTTGGGAATGAAACTATTGGCTTAAATGCTGTCAGTAATTTGTTTATTAATGGTAAGCATTCTCAAATGCCCCCCGCCCCCGAATTACTTGTTCTCTTCTTGGGTCTTTGGGCATGCTGACTAGAGCAATAAGTACAGGTTGAGAACTGTGGAAAAAAGCATATAGCTTTATATTTTGGAGGCAGTGAATGCAATTTAAGGAATGGAATCATGTATAAGAAAAGAACTGGTGACCATGTGGAGGATCAACTGGATAAATGACCAATGGTCTGGATGACCAGTGGGTAACCAGAAAAAAAAGATGGCTGAGAAAGAAAGTTTGGAGCAAAACTGGCAAGCTATGGTGGCCAATTTAATTTATGAAATCAAGGACAGAGCAAACAAAAAGATATTTGTTTGATATGCTTTGATATTCTGATCATGATAACTAAAAGCTCTTATTGTTATTGATACTTCTCATCTTTTATAACTCCTGCTCTATGCCATATTGAAATACAATTCTTTTCCTTTCCCTAAACTTGCCTTATGTTTTTCTGACTCTACTCCTTGGCTAAATCAATTCCTTCTTTCTTAGTGGCCTTTACTACTTAATTAAATCAGTGTTTAAAGGCTCATTCTGACCTTGTTTCTGGAATCCTCAAACCCATCAAACATACTCCTGTCTCAGGATCTTTGCACTTGCTCTTTGCTCTATACTGAAAAGTTCTTTCCTCAGATACCAGTATGGTTCTTACCCTTACTTTTTTGGGACTTTCTCATTGAAAATCCTTTCTCTGACCTGTTTGTCTTATCATCGTAGTAATTATCTATTCCCTTACTTGGCTTTATTTTTTTGATTGCCTGACATTTTATTATCAGGAAATAGATATAAATATCAATAATATCAATATAAATATATTAAATGAGTTTTGCTTATTTGTTTATTGATTGTCTCTTTATACTTGTACATCAGCTCCATGAAGGCAGGGATACACCTTGTTCCCTACAGCACCTTTACCTCTTGAACTACTGCTAGGCTTATGGCAGGTACTCAATAAATACTTGAAGAATTAACATTTGAAATAAGTTTTGGCTAGAGTCAGTGGTGTCCATCTTAGTTTGAAATAAAACTTTAGTTAAGACTAAATCAGTAAAAGAGAAAAATTTAGTAATGGATAATAACCTTTCCCACTTTATGTGCCTTTAATTTGGCTTTGTTACTTTTGTGAGTGAGCAAACTTCTTTCCTAGAGTATGAAATAGTGAAAGCAGCAGATTAAGGCAGAAGATCACAATTGAGCCAACCTGGTTTCAGATCAATATCATGTAACACTGGTTATCTTCTCTGTGCCTCAGTTTCTTTTTACCTTAGAATAGCCTTAAATCATTTAACATATGTCATGAATTGAATTGTGTCCCTCCAAAAGATGTTGAAGTCCTAATCCCCAGTGTCTGTGAATGTGACCTTATTTGAAAATAGTCTTTGCAAATGATCGAGTTGAGATGAGGTCACTAGGATGAGCACGAATCCCTTATGACTATGTCCTTATAAAAAGAGAGAATTTGGACACAGAAACAGACACATAACCGGGGAAAATGATGTAAAGACAAAGAGAAGACAAAGCATTTACAGACAAATGCCTGAGACTACCAGGTGCTGGGAGAGAAGCATGGAACATATTCTCTCCCCCACAGTCCTCAGAAGAAACCAACTCTGCCAACTCCTTGATCTCAGATTTCCAGGCTCTACAACAGTCAGATAATAAATTTCTGTTGTTTAAGCCACTTTGTTGTGGTACTTTGTTGCAGCAGCCCTAACAAATACAATGTGACCCACACACACACACAAACACACTCCCGCTTGCACTCTGTCCCCAATGCATGCAGTGTTATTAGCGATGCCCATCTGCCCGTCTTCTCTCCCTTTCTTTCCTTCCAGAAGGCACAACGAGGAGAAGGACTTGGTTCAGTTTAAGGGATGCAGCTAGTTCCTGAGATCACTCCCATTTTCTCAGCGCTTTAAGAAAGAAGCAAGAAACACATTTTTGTGAATGAGAAGCTGGCCATGGAGCCTTGACAACATCTGTTGGAGTCTCCCAATTACTCGGGGCCAGATGCTAATGGTGTGTGCATTTGCACATGGAGGAAAGTTTCACTGCCACTAATGAGCCATTCATTGTCCTGCATTCCAGGGTTCCTCCCACACAGGCCTGTTTTCAGATGTTCTACATTAAGTGAAATGCAGCACCCTGTTTCCATAGGAACTGGAAACAAGGGCTCCCAGAAGACCTCACATTCTAACATAGACCAGAGCTTTGGAAGACCTGCTGGGTGTTGATTCATCTGATAGTGAACAAGCATTCCTGAAGATGTACTATTGCCAGGCCCTGGGCTGGGTTTTGGAAACACAACCCAAACAGACCCGCAGAGGGAAAAATTCAGAGGTTGAGGCAGACAAGCAAGAAATACCCATGTGAAATGCTGTTCTACAGTAAATGTGCAGTGCTGTCTGAGTTCATAGGATGGCATCTAACTAAACTATGAGTCATGAAAAAACACTTTCTGAAGCAAGTGATCTTTGGGGCATTTGGGTGGCTCAGTAGGTTGAGTGACCAGCTCTTGGTTTCAGCTCGGGTCATGGTCTCAGCGTTGTGGGATCGAGCCCTGCGTCGGGCTCCGTGCTCAGCAGGGAGTCTGCTGGAGATTCTCTCCCTCTCCTTTTACCCCTCCTCTCTCTTTCTCAAATAAATAAGTAAATCTTTAAAAAAAATTAAAGTAAGTGGTCTTTGAGGCTTCAAGGTCAAGGAGGCAAGCCAGGCAGGATGACGGGAGGAGGGCAGCTGTTCCAGACAAAAGGAATATGTGCCATATCTCAAGGACTGTGAATGAAGGAAATCTGACTTAGAATTTTAACTTCAAAACTCAGCTGCACTGTTGACTGTGCTCTGTGATTTGAGACTTTCATAAATCCCAGAACTCCACCGGCCAGGATGTCCCAACATGTTACGAAACCTCACCCTTCCTTCAGAACAGCTCTAGCTGTGGATTAAACTTCCAGCTCTGGAGAAAATGAGCGTGTATGGTGTAATGGGAGCCCTGTCGCTCAGCAGTCACATCTGTCATTTTCTTGCCCGAAACATCATGTCACACATTCCTGACTCCTTGCACCATCCTAACACATGTGTGTTATCAAGGATTGATGTTCCCTATCTTTGAACTCAGCCTCCTCTCCTTTATATATTATTAGGGACAGGAGTAAAGCCCAGGTCCTGCTGGGAAAGTCATTCCAGTTGTCTGCATGGTCCATTTTCCCAGCAGGGTCACTCTGGTATGTACAGAAAATGAGGGCCAGGGAAAGGACTTGCAAGCAATTGTTGAAAAATATTTGGCTGAGACATTTTACTTGACTTTCACAAATTTCACCATCTGTGCCCATGTTTCTAAATGACAAACCCATCTCAACCGATACCCTGCAGAATGCCTGTATATAGTAGGTATTAAATATGTGTATATACATATATATAATATATGGTATATATTATAATTCTGTATAGTATATGACTACATATATAAAAGCTGAATTGACCTTCTTCTTCAAACTTTACTGTACATAGCAGAATGCCTTTACACATAGTAGGATCTTCATAAGCATGTGTTGGTTGGTTAGCTAACTGTCTGAATTGTGGGCAAAAAAGAAGCAATAGATTCTCCTATCATGAGGCCAAAAGTATATAAGAAAATAATTTGAATTTGAAGCAAATTCACCCAATGTTCTCTTCTAAACAAAGAAAATCTAGAACATAATATTAAGACAAAAGAAAGAAAGAACATGATAATATCTTTTGGGCTCTAAATCTTTCTTTCTTTTTAGAGTCTTTGTTGACATTTCCTTATTTATTTATTCGGCTGCAAGCCTGTAGATTGGAACTTGTTTGTATGACTGATTAAGCATAATAAAACAAATTAGGACACATTGGAAAAATATGCACAAAGATTAAACTAGCACTTGAACCCCTTAATGGATATGAATCAGGGTTTTTACTTCCAACTTGAAAAGTGGGTTGTGTGATAACGAGAAGTCAGCATGGAGGGGGGTGTCCAAGATATGGGACAATGTTTTAGGACTACATTGGGGTAACTAGAGCAGAACCTTATAACCCATATTTGGTTGTACACCAGACGCCTCGCAAAAAAAAAAAAATGTTTTTATTGTTGTTGTTGTCATTGTTTCTACTGGAGAACTCTATATTTTTTTCAAGTATAATTAACATACAGTGTTATACTAGTTTCAGGTATACAATATAATGGTTCAACAATTCTTTTTGTTTTAAAGTTAGTTTCCTACAATTCTCTTACACACACACCTGCACACACACGCACAATGCACATACATACCTATGGCACTCTTTGTTATGAGGAAAGTCAGGAAATTACACTATGAAAGCATTTTCCCATCTTGCAATAAGAAGAGATCATAACCATATTAAAGTACATCACAATGGGGCCTGTCCGTAGACACTTCTGAGAAAAGGCAAGCTGTGGTTTTCTCACTAGCATAAAGCAGAGGAGGACACAGGCTCTGAACCACAATCCCTCCCACCACCCGCCACAGTCAAAGGGCAAGCATAGCACATATGGCCGGGTCCTAGGCGAGGTGGCTCCCGCCACTCCACACAACCAGTACACTACAGAGGGACAGATTCCTGGCCATCTGAAGGCGTAAAGGAACCAGAAAAACACCCTTGATTCTTTCTCACCTCAAACACATTCTGACCCCTGCCGTTGGGATGAATTGAAACATCCATATCCTAATTCAGTCTCTCCTCAGATCCTGTCTCCAATCTAGTCCCTCAAGGAGTGACAGTCAAGAGAACTCTAAGCCTGTGCTCACCACTTGGTTTTGAATCAGAGCCTTGGGTATCATTAAGGACTTTTCCCTCAGGTGAGCTCCTTGTTCTGACCCTCACCATCCACATGACTCCACCCAGGCAGCAGATGCTTGTTCTCTCAGATGCTAATGCCTTACCTCTCCGGTAGTCAATACTCCCTACCTAATTTATTTTACCTTGGTCTTTTAAGAAGTGTAGAAAAATTGTGGACTCCTTTTCTTAGTTCAGATGTGATCATTAAATTACGGTGAAAGTTCAGTTATCTGGGATCTCCTAGGTAAAATCGACACATTTTAGTTTGAAATGTGTGAAAATAATCCCTAAATAGTTTTTCTTCAAGGCTGGATCTAGAATAGAATTCTAGAATTCCAACACCCTGGAGTCTAAAGAGCCATCAGATGGAGGAATCCCGGGTCCTGAATGACTAAGCATGGTCCAGTGGACAGAGCAGCTCTTTCTGCTGCCATGGATCCGCATCGTACGTTAGTATGAACGAGAAATAGACCTTTGTGCCGCTAAGCTTTGAAATGTTGGCATTATTTGTTACTGCAGTTGGACTCTGTTGAATAATCCCTGCCCATTTATAGAATGTTCCCTCCCCAACATCAATCCCCTGCACAGACTACACAGTTTTGTCTGTCCCTAAGGCTATTTCTCACTTTGTGGTCCTGACCTTCCCCAGCCTCATCTAGCTATTGCTTGAGCCCGAGTTTTGAGAAGTTATTATCTTTAATGTCTTTATAAACAACCTGGGCTAAAGGAATGGCTGTGGGAAAATGGGAGATCCTCCTTCCATAACAATCCTTTCCCTTCTATTACACCCTTTTAAAACACCTACATTTTCTATGTTTCTATCTCTTGACACAGAAATCTGATCATTTATTTATTTTTCAGTAGTCTTTTTCCTTCATAAAAATCTGAGTTGATCCACGTAGTTAGTTAACTGTATCAACTACATTAAGAATTAATTATCTGATGAGTGTTCAGGTGCTATATTTTTAATTTGCTTCTCAAAAATTGTACACTTGACTCACACGCACAATTTTTTTCTTGAAAAGGTGAAGCAGGAGAAGGTTTGTTCACAAAATATACACAATATGACCTGATGAACTTGTGGAGGTAGATGGTAAATTTGACTATAACACATTTGTTTCTTAAAAATAATGGAATTCAAAATCAAAATGTTTCTGGGGATTTTTGATATTATGTTTTTGCAGGTATTGGAGTCCCCCTTAAATGTGTTTCTCCAGCCTGAATGGATATTAAAAAGTTTTCTTAAAGTATAGGTGGCTAAAGCTCCAATCAAATCCTTAAATCAGAATCCCTAAGAATAAGAAGGATCATTTAAAAGCTCTTCATGGTTTGTAAGTGTATTTGGGGTTGAGAACCACGGTTTTCCTAGGCATCTCCAATTACTATACCAATTGCCAAAAAAATCTCAAATGTATTAATATAATATCAATTAAAAGTTATTTCAAAACTATTAAATATATTCAAGTCAAATATGCCCCTCCACATGTGTATTGGATCAACTGTCATAAAAATCCCATGAATTCTTTTTTTAAAAGATTTTATTTAGTCACAAGAGAGAGAGCAATAGCACAGAGGGAGAGGAAGAATCAGACCCCTGCTGAACAGGTAGCCCAACTTGGGGGCTCAATCCCAGGACTTGGGATCATGACCTGAGCTGAAAGCAGACCCTTAACCAACTGAGCCACACAGGCGCCCCCAAAATCCCATGAATTCTTAACTAGAAATTACAAAAAGCACATAATGATGAGAGCCACCACAAAGATTGTGAACATTAATGAGATAATGGGTATAAATATCAAAGCATTCTAATAAATGTCTATTATGATTAAGAGTAATTATTAGTGGGTGCCTGGGTGGCTCAGTTGGTTAAGCGACTGCCTTCGGCTCAGGTCATGATCCTGGAGTCCCGGGATCAAGTCCCGCATCGGGCTCCCTGCACAGCGGGGAGTCTGCTTCTCCTTTTGACCCTCCCCCATCTCATGCTCTCTCTCTCTCTCATTCTCTCTCTCAAATAAATAAATAAAATCTTTTTTAAAAAAGAGTCATTATTAGTTATTAAGTATTAATTAACGATTTTCGACCTCTGCTCTGCTACAGAGAGCACATTTAAAAACAGTAGCCACAGTGATCCTTTTAAAATGTAAATCAGATAATGTAATTATGCTCAAAACTGTCTAATAGCTTTTCATCTCATTCAAAACAAAAATCAGTTTTTCCGATGGCTCGTAAGAGCAATAAGACCTTCCCCGATCAGTCTTTATTTGATTTGCTCCTGTTGGACTGGCTCTCTTGTGTTTCTTTGAACACACTAGATGGACATACCTGACCTCAGAGCCTTTGCACTGGATTGCCTAGAATGCCCATCCCACAGAGAGCCACCTGCATCCCTCTCTTACCTTCTTTAAGTCTTGATCTAAATGTCACCTCCAGAGAGGATTTCCCTCATCCTTGCCCTCTTATCTAACCCCCTTGCTTTATCTTTCTCCTTAGCACATAAAATGGTCTGATAAACTATACATTTCTAAATTTCTTTATTTAAATCTGTGAGAATTGGAGCAAGTTAATTAACCCTCCAATCTTATTTCCTCATTTTGAAATGGGGATAATCTATCTTCAGGGGATATGAGAATTAAATGAGGTAGATTTAATTTCCAGAATTCCTGACCTATGAATGGATGTTCAGTGAATCTGAGTTTTGTGATGGATATTGTTCTGCCTGGTTAGGGAGGAACAGAGTTATAGCTCAATCTCTTGGAAGAGGTGAATTATGCCTTTGCATCTGAAAATGTGCTTAATCCATTTTTTTAAAGTTTTTATTTAAATTCTAGTTAGTTAACATATAGTGTGATATTGGTTTCAGGAATAGAATTTAGGGATTCATTGCTTACATGTAACACCTAGTGCTCATCACAACAAGTACCCTCCTTAATACTCATCACCCATTTAGCTCATTCCCCACCCACTTCCCTCATCAACTATCAGTTTATTGTCTATAGTTGAGTCTCTTATGGTTTACCTCCCACTCTTCCCCGCACCCTTAATCTATTTTGTGGAGTTTGTCTTGCTCTCTGTGTATCTCTTGCTGGTGAAGCCAGAATTATGACTTGACAGAAATATTTGAGAAGTTTCTAGCAATATAAGGAGAACTTATCCAGATCATATCTAAGGAAGGTTCCTTCTTATCCTTAGAGCCTATGGCTCTTTCATTCACACAGCAGGCTTTTAATTGATCAGAACTTTGGTGGACATCTCAGTTGATAAAAGCATCTGAAACTGAAAAATAAATATAAATATAAAAGGTAAATTTCCTTTTAACATATCCCTGTTGCCCAAGACTAGGATTCTTGATTTATGAGTAGAGCTTAAAACCTCCAGTAATGCACAACTTAATAACACTTTTGTGTTCTCTTGGCCACAAGAAGGATAAAGAGGGTTAAATGACAACCATCTTCTAGTACTTGAAAGCTATAAAATCCAAGGTATAAAAATGAGGCGTAGTGAAATAGTGTAAATAATGGGATGACATTTAGGAAAAAAGGAACTTGGGGAATAATAACTGGAAAAACTTCCTTATGTCTAAGATCAGCTGGATGATGAAATAGTCTCTGAGGGAAATAGTGGGAGCCGTCAAGCTTGAAATATTTTGAAATTTGACTGGACTGAGCCCCAGAGGCCTGTACTAAGGGATCATTTGTAGGGTTTCTTCTCCTTCTCCTTCTCCTTCTCCTTCTCCTTCTTCTTCTTCTTCTTCTTCTTCTTCTTCTTTTATGAGAAAACAAAAACATGAGTTAATAGGTCTTTTCCACACTGACACCAACACCAATTCACTGAATCAGAACTTGAGACTGTATTTCTTACTTAGATAACATATTCATTTTTGGAACAAATGTCAATAGCCCCAGGGGTGGTTCAGGCAGTTACATATGGTAGTTATTTTTGGAAGCTTTCCTCATAAGTAATTGTAGTCAACAAATAGTGATATTGATGCATTTCCTTCCATCCTTCTTTTTTTGCTTCCTCCCTTCCTTCATTTCTCTCTTACTTTCTCCCTTCCTCTTTTCCTTCCTTCTTTCATTATCCTCTTTTCCTTGACATCTTTTTTCCCCCCAGAAGTTCATGACAGCTCGAACAAACATCTTTTCCCCCTTCCAATGTTAAATTTTAAAGAATGAGTCAGGTCTTAGAGCCTAAATTTTAAGTGACTACATTAAGAGTGCTTGAAGTGTTCCCTCTTTCGCTGTGTCTCTCTCTGTCAAATAAATAAAATCTTAAAAAGAAAAAAAAAGAGTGCTTGGGAATAAGAGAATACACAAAAAAGTAGAAAGATCTTGTCAAATAGCTAATAGAAATAGGACATAAATCCAATGACTTGATGATAGTCTTTACTATCAGGTAATCATCTTAAAATATAAAAGAAGTATTAAAAAAAACTTGAATTCAATAGGAGTGAGATCAGAGTATCTGTTACGTAAGCAAAGAGTCTTCCTTAGTCCAGAATTATCCAAAATATCTCTCGACATAGTTCAAATTTATTATGTAATTTCTTAATTTTCCACTTGGCTTTGCTGTACATAAATTCACGAATCCATGTCTTCCTGCTTCTATTATACTTCTTTACCCTGAAATACATTTGGGAAAAACTGAACCACAATGGTTCCTCCAGTAAAGAAGTAGCAAGGCAAGTGTGATCTTATGCAACAGTTACATCGGAAACAGCTGGGGGAAATGAGAGTGCGGTATAGCTAAGACCAGCCACAGGAAATATATACCCAGGCATCAATCATCATGTTTAGAAAATGACAGTGCTTAAGTTTGTCCTGGGGGGGGGGGGGGGGGGGGGGGGGAAAAGAGAGAAAGAGAGAGATGGAGAATGGGTGAGTGCCTGCCCTTGCTGTTAGAGAAACATATACACTGGATTTATTTTGAATTTAGATGAATACTCCCTGCAACCTCAGCAGGAATGCTGTTCTGGGAAGAGAAGTTTGCATGTGTGTTTACATGACTTCCCTAGCTCTCACAGTGTGGAAACAGACAAATGTTTAGTGGCTGGGTTGAAGTTTACATTGGGAAGCATTTCATCAACAAAGTGTATATATTCAGCTATCCCAAAATACAACTTTTATATTTCCCTGGACTTTTTATCTCCAGAGTATCCTTTAGACAAATATACATAAATACATATATCTTACATGTAACCTAAATGTTACATATTTTATATATACTTATACTATTATAAATATTATAATATTTATATAATATAATATTACATATTTTATATGTGTATTTTTTTTTCTTGCCATCTCCTAGTTCTTAACTTCCTTCACTAGCTTAGAAGATTACCTGCATGATACTGGACATAATTCACATTTCATTGCATATGACTCTGCAAGAAATTGACACAAAGTGTCCTTACCCTCTTAACCTGAAGTCACAGGGAGGAAAAAAATGTATAAGACCTTTCACATAACACAAATAATTCGATTAGCAATAACAGATTAATATATGTTTACTTGTAAATTTTATTGAAACTATAGTAGCCCAATTGTAAGAGCAAGCTATTCGCAATGTATGTGTAGATTTTTGCTTTCATATGTGAGGAATATTTAATTAGATTGGAGATTTTTTTCTTCATCTAAATCTCTCTATTGTCTTCATTTTTATTACTTTTGGAAAAAGAGAAATCCAGCCTCTTCTGGCTTGCAATCTAAGCTGCTTTTTCTCAGGCTGTTATAAAGAGACTCCCATTCTGAAATCCATTCTCTAACATCTGCAAGACTTGTCTTTTGCTGGAAGAAGGGTGGTTGCAGTATTCAGTAATAGGGAGTGAGATATGTCTTAGCATTCTGCACATTTTATTAATTACCAAGTGGCAAATAGTATGCCTCTGCCCTCTATTTATAGTATAATTGAGTGCATTTCACAACACTGGCTGCACATCTGGTCAAACTGCAAAACACATTTGCAGTCACCTTCCCTTTTTGAAATCCTAATGTACTGCAGACTCCAAAAAGATTCCGCAGATAACAGAAACCAAAGACAGTGGAAAACTTCATGAAGGACACTTCCACAGAGTTTCAAAGCAAGTGTCAATCTATGGGAAACTCTGGTGGACGTAGAGACCTTCTTGAATTTGAACAACACAGTAAATGACTTTAATGGCAATATAAATAAAAAATGCAATGTTAAAGCCTTTGGGACCTTGGTAACCAGCACCAATTAAATGGTGTTGGCAATGGTTTCCACTTCTTTGCACAACTATACGTTCACATACATCTGTATGTAAACTCTTGAGTTCCCACACGTGGATTCACAATTTGTAGAAGACTGTTTTTCATTAGTCTGGGAAGGAATTCGTTCCACATTTTTTTAGGATTTGAATTCCTTATAGGAAGAGAGTGAAAAAAGGAATCTATCTGGATATTGGACTCAAAATATTTAAGAACCACAGAGAGCTCTATGGTCCAGAGAAGTAACTAATCACAAATTACATTACCTCGTGATTTTAGAAATAAGATACGTGTAATAATGACCACTTTTTCCCAGGATATAAGTTTTCTGGACAGCATTTACCAAACAGGGGTATAGTACTAATAGAAATAGTACAATTCTTACCTTTCTACTAAATATTTATTTAGCTATTGGCAGCCTCATGGTGTTTGTATTTACTAGTCAATGCTGACAGTTCCCAGAAAGCATTTCTCAGGGTTAATTGGAGAAAATCTGCATATTTATTTATTTATTTATTTATTTTAAAGATTCTATTTATTTATTTGTCAGAGAGCGAGTGAGCACAAGCAGGGGGAGTGGCAGGCGGAGGGAGAAGCAGCCTCCCTGCTGAACAGGGAGCCCGATGTGGGGCTCTATCCCAGGACCCTGGGATTATGACCTGAGCCGAAGGCAGACACTTAACCAACTGAGTCACCCAGGGGTCCTGAAAATCTGCATTTTAGGAAACCTCCTACCTCCATATTCTCCCTGGTTCCCCTGACTTTCCAGGTCAAGAATTCTCAAACATTAACATGCCAAATGCCTAAGTGGTTTGTTAAATGTATAGACCCAAATTTCACCTAAAGATTGGGTCTAGATCTAGGATAGAGATTCTGGATTTTTAATAAAAACCCTACAGATAATTCAGATGTAGATGATCTATGGAGCTCACTTTTACAATCACTAGTGTAGAGATATTTTTTATTTCATCTTCTCTTTTTTCTCAACTAATAAACATTTTGAGGGGAGAGGGGCTTCAGGAAGTATGTTTCGTCTTATTACTGGACAATAAGTCATTGCTATTCTACTCTCTATGGCACCCTCCTATTTCGGGTCCTTAAAGAATGAGTTGTCCTCCCGCAAAATTCAAACTACACCTAAACTATTACTCTATGCCAAGGATAGTTTGGATGACTAACATTCATTTTGTTCTAATATGTAAACCAGATGGGAAAGGAGAGTTACCAGTGAAATAGATAACCTAGTACCATCAAGTCATTATTGAAAATAAATGCAATAATATATTTATATTTATTATATGACAACAATGTGATATAACATCAAATAATGTTATATTCTTATAATAATATGGTATTTCTGTATTGTTGCATCAATTAACTATCTGATAAAAGTTATGAGTTATGTATCTTCTATCACATATCAAAGATTTCACTATTGATAATTTGTGGAACTGAGAAATTTTATTGGAAACTACAGCAAAAACATTGTGCGATGTCTACATGTTAAAAACAGATTTGATTTCATTATGCCATTTTAGCTCTGTTTAACTGCACATTTTAAGTAAATTTAGTTTTTGTCCTAATAATCCAATAATCACCTCATTTCTATATTTTTTTCTGTGTCTTATTATTCTGCTCCATCTGTGTCCATAACTGTCTGTCTCACTCCCAAACCCACTTTTCTTCAATGAGTGCAATCACCAACAGAAGAGGGGGAAAAAACTTAATTTAACAGGGAAAAAAAAAAATGATGCAAGAAAGGATCTAGGGTCCTGCAGATGTTTCCAGCTGAAATACCAGCTGGTATTGTCGTTGTTTGTGTGGAGTAGAATCCCATAAGCCAATGAAAGGAGACAATCAGTTTTAGCTGACTCAAATTTTTTTATTTCCATTTTCCTAACACAGATGAATCTGATGCAAATTGTTTGAAAATAAGAGCCTTACGGCTAAGTACATTACCATACTCTAATGCAGAAAACTAAATTTCCTGGTGACGTGATAAATGTCTAGAAATACTGCCTTCTAAAGGTTGTTAAAATCCTTGGCGGAATCCCAGTTAGTTATTTTAACCATTGGTACTATTGTTGGTGCCACAAACAATTCAAATATCCCAGCTTTGTAATGTACCCCCTCCAAGGGGTTCAAAGGTTTTTACAAATAAAAGGGCAGTTGGAGAAAGCTCATACCCCATCTTTCCTCATGCTCAGCAATGGTTACAAGGGATAGTTGGTAAAATGGTATGGTAGCCCTCTATACCATCAATTGTAAAATGACAGAGATAAGGCGTCCTACACTTGAGGAGTAATATAATGGTAATAACATAACAGTTAATATTTACTCAGTGCTGATTATACGTCAAGCACTTTATGTGCATTATTTAATTCTCACCAAACTCTATGATTTTGGTAATATTATTAAACTCATTCTACAAATAAGGAAACTGGGGTCACAGAAATTTTAAATAACCTGCCTAAGGTTGCACAGTCAATGCTCTATGTAGGAATCACACCCAGAACTAATTCCAGAACTCTGTGGTCCTAGCCACTTTACAATATTAACTCATTAGATCCCAACGTTTTATTGAGATAGATCCAAGAGATATTGGAAGCAATAAAAAAGTTAAAATAGCAGAATACTGGGGTCTTTCCATTGACCATCGTCAACATCAACCTTCAATAAGCCAATAAATGCTGTTAAGCATTTTCTAATTGTTGATTTTTCTTTTGGAAGCTGAGGATACCAATATGAGTAAATAAGGTGTGCAGAACATAATGCGAGAAACGAATCTTTTAACAATGTATTATTATGTAGTAAGTGATATAACAGAAAGAGAGAAGCAGGCTGCTAAGGAAGCTTAGATCTGTGAGCATAGAGCTCTGCCCAGTGCAGGATAATTTAATAAGTTGGTGAAAAGGTTATGTTAAGTTTCAAAGATTTATGAACTGAATGTCCAGCTTTCACTGTGGCATTTGGCCTCTCAAATTCTCTCAACATTTCTCTCTACGTCTTGTTAAAATCTCTATTCAGGGCCCATCTTGAAAATCCAATGAAGAAACAAACTAAAAGCATTTATGTTCCTTCCAAATATGTTAGAAACCAGTCTGCGCAAGATATAAGGACTTGGTTTTCAGCCATTTCTAAAGTCACGGTGTCTGTCCATCCCACCTTACCACTTCCCGGCACTATGAAATCACCGCTCCCCATCTGGCCATGTTTTACCCTGCAAGATGAATCAGCTTCAGCGTCTCGGGAACCCTTCACCACTAGCATGTGGTTTTCAAAATTCTTACCTAAATTTGATTCGTGTGAAAAGTTTCAGAGATAAAGTTACCTACAATATTCATAATAAATCAATTAAGAAGAGATGGTCACATGTAAAAACAGCACTCTGTGATTGGTAAGGGTCAGCATTAAGTTCTTATCCTCATCTCCCCCCCACACCCATTCCCTGTGGTCCAAAGCTCAAGCTATTCATTATAGCTGAATTCCCTGTAATGTAATTTCTTTTTTTCTTCCCTAGTTCAAGGAGCTGACCGCCATTCTTTGTACAACAGAGTTAGGAATATCTAGAATAAAGCTTGAGGGTCCCACTGAATTTAGCAAATGTGAGGCAAGTTATTTCTCACTGTCCTAGACACTGTGGAAAGGCCTTTCATTTAGTTAGTTTGTATATCATTTTGAATATACATTGAACAGTGAAGGGGTAATAGAAAAATTAACTATTTATAGAGGATGAGTTATTAAACAAGGATGAGGGAGAACTGTAGGAAATACTCTAGGGCTGAGGTAGAGTACCCAAGGGAGGAACATACTAAGGAGAAGAGTTCCTTCTTGAAGGCTGGGATTCAGAGCGTGTTGTAGAGGGTGTGACCGAACCCACTGGGTGGTGGAAAAGTTTATTGAGTGTCCCAGGCCGGAGCCAATGTACATTTGCCAGGATAAGGATGGTAGATAGTGGAATACAAGCAGGACCCCCCCCCGCCCCCCTCTACAGGTGACTGCAGACTGACTCCAGTGGGCAGGGAACCATGAGACTGGGTCTGGCCAGGGAAGAGAGAAGCTAATTCGCACAAAGAGGCTGGGTTTTCTGGAAAGAAAAGTATACTGTGTCCGATATCACTTAGAGTTTAGGGACACCTGTCATAATCAGTGAAGGGCTTTGATCAAAGCCCAGGGGAAGGGCAGGACATTCAAGTTTGAGGATTAAATTTACGTTGATAAAAAGTTGAAACTTGTTACCAGCACTCCGTGTAAGCACCTATGTGTTTGAGGGGATGCAAAGTTTCTTCAGTGTGTGGTTAATACTAGAAACCGCATTGCTCTCAGACTCACTGTCACAGTGAACTCAATTTAAGGAACAGAGGCTGAGCCTGGTGAGTGTAAGGTAAGCAGGGCTATGAGCCCTGTGCACAAGTTTGAACACCAATAATGCCACGTCTCATATGTAGGTAGTAAGTACATGTTAGCAGAGTACCATATCTTTAAGGCAGACCCAGGCAGCCGTAGTAGTGGACTGAACTGACTTCACTCTTCCCTCTTTTGACATAAAAATTATTTTATTAAGAAATACATTTACAGGGGAAAAATTCAAGTATTTCAAAAGAACTTATTATAGAAGGTCTCACTTTAAGTCTTACCCCAAACCACACAGAGATAACCATGTTATCAAGTCTGAGATTGTTGGGTGTGCTTCAAGAGATATGCTATACATTATAATTAATTATATACATATTTATATATATACATATACATATATTCATATATTTTGTATATTCATATATATTTTTCTTATATTCATATATATATATTCATACTAACCTATTTTTACACAAATAATAGCACATTCTACACACTATTCTATATTTTGCTACTTTGTTTAATTTTCAGGTTATACTTTCACCCATAGTGCAATAGTGGGCCTATTTCCACATGCCTTATCAGTTTGCTGGGCTGAGAAGCGAAATATTTAAACCCTTTGTTTGATTTTTTTTCAAAGATTTTATTTATTTATTTGAGAGAGAGCACAAGCGGGGGAGGGTGGGGTGAGGGAGAAGCAGGGAGCCTGACATGGGGCTCTATCCCAGGACCCAAGGATCATGATCTGAGCTGAACGCAGACTCTCAACCATCTGAGCCCCCCAGGTGCTCCCCCATTTGTTTGATTTTTTTTGTTGTTGCAAAGTAAAATTTAACACTTTTTGTTAGGTTTAAAATTGATTTGTATTTTTTTCTATGACTTTATTCAGGTCACTTTCCATTTTCCTATTGGGTTGCTTATTGATTATTGAAGTTTTCATCTGTGTTAGGAGGTCAAAATATTTTTTTCCTAATTTTTCAATTGAACTGCAACTTTTTTTTTTTTTTTTGGTGGTGGTGGTTTTTATCATGCAGTGATTTTTTTTTTAATTTTTTATTTATTTATTTGACACAGAGAGACAGAGTGAGAGAGGGAACACAAGCAGGGGGAGTGGGAGAGGGAGAAGCAGGCTTCCCGTGGAGCAGGGAACCAGATGTGGGGCTCGATCCCAGGACGCTGGGATCATGACCTGAGCCGAAGGCAGACGCTTAACGATGGAGCCACCCAGGCGCCCCATCATGCAGTGATTTTTTAAATGTATTTAAATGTACCAATATTTATTTTTAATACTAATAAAGCTTTTGCATCGATAAGATTATAATACATATTTTCCATCGGTTTTCTAGTTCTTTTAGTATCTTATATTTAAATATTTAATCCAGCTGTTTAGTTGGAATTTATTTTGATGTAATGAATGAGGTAATAATCCAAATTTATTTTTTCCTATTTGGATAATCTTTTTATTTAGTGGTCCAAAAATTATTTTTCCTTCAAGTCAGGTTTAATGATATATATCTCAATATTGACAATCCTGGGGGGAAATTGTGTTTCTTAAATCTTCTATTTCTAAAGATATTTTAGAATTCATTTTTAATTTCTTTTTTGAAGACTCCCAATTATGCATGTGTTAAATTTCTTTTTCTTGTCTCTATAAGTGTCATGTTTTAAATCAATCATTTTAACAGTACCTTATCTTCATTTTACTTTGTTTACATCTACCATTCTTGTCTTCTGTTCCCTTAAAAGGGACTTTTCTACTTTGAGTTGCTTCATTCCCCCCCAATTCTGTGATTCTTTTTAAATCCTTTTCATTTTTCCCGAGTTTTGATACTCATATTTCATTTCCTTCTAGTGTATTGCCATTTCTTCCCTGAGGTCTTGTATCTTTGTGTTTTTGTTTTTGTTTGAATCATGCTTCATTATTTTTATTTTTTAATTCATAGCAAATATTTCTGTTGAATGTTACAAATTTGCTCAGGTTCCCCAATTCCCCTTTATTTTTATAGTGTAATTTTATAGAAAGAATATTAGTTTTTCTTTTTTTTAAGATTTTATTTATTTATTTGTCAGAAAGAGAGAGAGCACAAGGAGGGGAAGTGGCAGGCAGAGGGAGAGGGAGAAGCAGACTCCCCACTGAGCAAGGAGCCCATTGGGGACTTGATACCAGGACCCTGGGATCATGACCTGAGCTGAAGGCAGACGCTTGACTGACTGAGCCACCCAGGCATCCCTAGAATATTAGTTTTTCTTAATTACTTATCTCTGGGTGATACAAGTTTTTTCTGCATCAGCTATTTCCAGGAAGATTCTTTAGAAGTGAGCCAGCACCATTTCCAAATGAGCAAGAATTTTTATCATAACCATGGTAGTGTGTGTGAGTTCTTTATCCTTAGTTCTCTTCAGTCAATAAAGATATCCAGCCACAGGACTGATCACACTAAGTGTTTCATTTACCCTTGTCCCACAGACAAAACCAACTCCATCTTTCAAATGGAAATCCCCTAGTGGCTTCTTGAATTGATTAGAAATAAATAAAATATAGTTATAGTATATCCTGAGTGAGTATATAAATCAGATCATAACTGACATATGTAGTTTTGGAAAGACAATCTTACATATGTACAAGGTAACCAACATAGTCACATTATCCCTGTAGACCATAAAATGAAGAAATGGTACTAGACTGTTTAAGGGTTTCTTTCTTCCTCTATAAAATTCTAATTCTTAAACTATTCTATCATACGATGGAAATCACCAACCCTCAGTCACCCATCAAGTCTTTCAGGGGAAAGGGAGTATCTTTTCTGTCTTCATTCTTAGTAAATATTCTTATATTAATAATCAATGAACCCATAAATTAATGGAAAGCCAAGAGAGGCAGCAGCTTGAATAATGAAAGGTGAGTCCTTTTGATGGTTAATTCACAACCAAATATTGTACATAATAGTCAAAGTCCATATCAAATGAATGTGAATATCCAGCATCAGTTTGTTTCCAGATGATGCTAAATTAGACCTTTGCCTGTATCATCCTTAATTACTACAAACTTTAATCACTGTCTTTGTCACTGCCAACTCTACCATTCTTAATGGTCTCTTCCACGGTCTCTTCCATCCTTAATCACTCTATTTTCAATCATTTTTAATTAAAGGAAAAGTGCCCTCAAAACATTGGTAACTATTTATGTCCCAAATACATTATATATAAATATCAATTTCCTCACTTCCATATTATACCACAATGATAGTAAGATGTCAGTCATTGGGGAAGCTGGGTGAATGATGCTGTGGACCCTATATACTCTTTTTTGCAACCTTCTGTTAATCTATAATGATTATAAGATAAAAAGTTTATTAAAAACTGTAAAAATATTATTTTTATTCAATAATCAACATCAACATTAATTTTCGACTCCTGACCTAGATGACTGCAGGGATGAAGCACCTGGGAGAAGAGGGTTCCTCCGTGGTGTGCCAAAGAGTTGTTTGGGAGTACCATAGTACCCCCACCTATAATCTCAATAGACCTCTAAACCTGCTCCAAAGAAATATACCCACTGAGCAAAGCCAAGGATGCTTTTCAAAATCTTTCCCCAGCCCCTACCCCCCCTTGTTACACTGATACTCTACTCTAAACCCTTCTGGAAACATAACTCTATTGAGGACATTTGGAGGAAATATTCTGAATCTTACCCCCCCTTTTTTTAAGAATGGAAAATCTGATCACATCACTATCCTGATTTTATTTATTTAACAAATACTTATTCAGTGACTTCCTCAGACCCAAATAGACCTGAAATTGATGAAAAACCAATTCCTGGTTACCCAATACCTAGATGATAAATTCCACATAAGCTCCTTTCACTTAAGTTCCTTAACAGTCTTTGCTAACTTATTGTTCCAGACTCATTTTTATTACTCCCTTCATTGTTATTCCCCCTCTGTTGACTCCCTATCTCTGATAGCTGTGATACATTCTGTATTCATCCATATTCGTCTACATGTAGTTTCACAGATATTACACCACCCTTTATTTATGTTAATCACTGAGTTTGGAATTCTCTCTTGGCCTTTCTGGAATACCTCTGCCCCAACACACATGCACACATACACACACACACACACACACACACACACACATTTCTGCATAGAAAATTCATATAAATCTTTTAAGACACAGCTCAAAAGTACTTCCTTTGACATCTCCCCTAACTAATCCCTGTGGTACTTTAAAATGGCTACAACTGCTTTTCAGCTCCTCCTATCATGAGGTAGAGACTATTCCCCTTATTCCTGATTCTGGAATAGCCCAGTTACTTACTTTCTCTAAAATGCAGTAGTTATGATATTATATGACTGCCGAGATTTAGCTTAAGAGGTCTTGCAGTTTTTGTTCTCATTCCCTTAGAAAGTTGCTGCCACTATTTTAAACACCTAAGCTAATCTGCTGGAAAGTCCACATTGAGGAGAAATAAAATACCCAGGTAGGAATCCCACCTAATAGCCAGGTATGTGAATAAGGCTTTCTTGGACTATCTGACCCTAGTCAAACTACCAGGAGATAAAACATAAGAACTGGTGCCTAAGTCCAGACCCCAGAACAAAATCATGGGCAAATAAATGCCAATTGTTTTAAGCCACTTAGTTCTGGTGATGTGTTATATAGCAGCAAATAAGTACCACAACTCCACCCTTACCCCAACTCCAGCTTCAGATCATCAGACATTCCAAATTCTGAACTACCATAGCACCCTGTGTCTACTTCCAATATAAGATTCACATTTTACCATGATTTTTAATGCATTTTTCCCCACTACTAGACTCTGAGTTCTCTAGAAACAGAAATCTCCCCAGGACCTCACTATAAGCTTGAATACATAGTAAGCACTAAAGAAGCAACTGTTAACAAAACCCTGAAGAACTTGTCTTCATCAGAACAGACTTCATCATGTTGATCTTGTTTGAGTGTATTAACCACTCATCAGCAGAAGGAACTTTCACTTCCTATACTGGGAAGAATGGTGAACCTCATGCCCTAATGGTGTGGCTCACATGAGGTTAAATTTAGCAGTAGTAATAGATTGGATCTTTTCAGAGTGCTAAGATTAAATAGCCTCAGATGAGCAGTATTTTACTAGCTCTGCCAATCTAACAGCCAAGGGAACTCTTTGCTTGCAAATAACAGAATGTAATTCCAAGCAAAATCCTGTAAGTCTTGGCTGTGGGTCAAAATGCATTACAAAAATAAAAACATTTGTTTTATCCAGTTCCTCTCAAGAGTTTTGTCCAGCATTATCCAGAACAAGTCAAATTATTCATTATAGCCTACAGTCACTTGTATATTACTGGTGACATAGCTGGAAAAAGACATGATGATCTTATTAATCATTTTCAGATCATAATTCCTCCAGTTTAGAATCTTATTTTTGCATATATTTTAGCTGAATGAATCCCTCTTTTGAATCATTAAAGAATCCATTTCTAAGTATAGATGTAATGTAACTTTTTCATATTTCATTAAGGTTGCATTAGCATGCATACTAGTACTATTTCAATCATATATGTCATTACTCATATCACATGTCATTGTTAAAAGCATCATTAGTATGAAGATGGAAGGCAAAAAAGGTTGGCTGAGGACTCAGAAGAAGACATTTTCAATTCTTACTTCCCTTTGTCAATGACTTTTTGTCTCTGCTTCTTAAATGTTTACCCCTAGTTGTTTTTTTTTATTGGTAATTCTTTTCATTGAGAAATGAACTTTTAAAAAAGATTAACCACATAAATTATGGTTGAAAGTTTTTATAGGAATTATATATGCATTCAAATAAGTAAAGTTTCAGCTAAATAAAGTGTGGTGCCTATGCTGACAAATGGTGAGAAGAATCTTAATTGTGGGGCACCTGGGTAGCTTAGTTGGTTAAGTATCTGACTCTTTTTTTTTTAAGTTTGTTTGTTTATTTATTTATTTATTTATTTATTTATCAGAGAGAGAGAGAGAAATCACAAGCAGGGGGAGCAGCAGGCAGAGGGGGAAGCAGGCTCCCCACTGAGCAAGGAGCCCTAAGCAGGACTTGATCCCAGGACCCTGGGATTATGACCTGAGCCAAAGGCAGATGCCTAAATGACTGAGCCATCCAGGTGTCCCATAAGTGTCTGACTCTTGATTTCAGCTCAGGTCATGATCTCTGGGTCCTGAGATCAAGCCCTGCATGGGGTTCCACTCTAGGCATGGAGCCTGCTTAAGACTGTCTCCCTCTCCCTCTGTCCCCTTCTCCCCTGGCTCTCTCTCAATCTCTCTCTCTCTCTCTCTCAAAAAAGAATCTTAATTGCATCATTAGGTTTTTCAGTGTATTATTTTACAAATATTATTCATTAAAAATAGAACATGTTTAATATCATGTTTTGCTTTACTATTTTTCCCAATTTTATTGAGATATAATTAACATACAGCACTGTATACAGTTTAAAGTGCACAGCATAATGATTTAACTTACATATATTGTGAAATGACTCCCATAGTAATTGTAGTTAACACCCATCGTCTCATATAGGTACAAAAAGAAGAAAAAGAGAAATATTTTTTTTCCTTAGGATGAGAACTTTTAGGTTCTATTCTCTTAACGAGTTTCAAATGCACCATAGAGCAATGTTAACTATAGTCATCACATTGTACATGACATCCCAAGTGCTTATTTACCTTAGAACTGGAAGTTTGTACCTTTTGACCACCTTCCTCCAGTTCCCCCTTCCTCCACCTGCCGCCTCTGGTAACCACAAATCTGATCTCTTTTTCTGTAAGTTTATTTTTGTTGTTTTTTTAGATTCCACATGAAAGTGAGATCATACAGTATTTGTTTTGCTCTGTCTGACTTATTTCACTTAGCATAATGCCCTCAAGTTCTGTCCATGTTGTCACAAATGGAAAGATTCTTTCTTTTTTATGGCTAAATAATATTCCATTATATATATATCACAATTTCTGTAACAATTTATCCATTGATGGACACTTAGGTTGTATCTCTGTCTTGGCTATTGTAAATAATGTTGCTATGAACATGGGGTGCATATATCTCTTCTACATAGTGTTTTTGTTTCCTTCAGATATATTCCCAGAAGTGGAATTGCTGGACACATGATAGCTCTATTTTGATTTTTTGAGGAACCTCCATACTCTTTTCCATAGTGGCTGTATCAATTTACATGCCATTAACAGTGCACAAGGGTTCTCTTTTCTCCACATCCTCGGCAGCATTTTTTATCTCTTTTTGTTGCTGATGAGCCATTCTAACAGGTATGAGGTGATATCTCATTTTGGTTTTGATTTACATTTCCCCGATAATTAGTAATGTTTTTAAAAACAGGCTCCATGCCCAGCATGGAGTCCAATGCAGGGCTTGAACTCACGACCCTGAGATCAAGACCTGAGCTGAGATCAAGAGTCAGACACTTAACTGACTGAGCCACCCAGGTGCCCCTCCCCAATAATTAGTAATTTTGAGCACCTTTTTCATGTATCCCTTGGCAGTAATTTTTTATTAACCAAATAGTATTTGTTGATACCAATTTTTAAAATCACACCTTTTGTTCATTTTTAACTGTAGCCAAAATCAATAACTGGTCAGATGGAAAAAAAAAATGATTTCAGAATGCCCCATCAAGATGTATTGGAACATTTTTTTCTTTCTGATCCATTTACTTTCGACTATGGAACAGTGTGGATCCATCTGGTTCAAGGGAGACTACACATCCTTACTAAGTTGCTGTAGTTTTTGCAAAATGCAAACTCAACTCTTCATTAGTGAGCTCTATTTATTTGCAAGGAAATTTAATCCATATGGCGCTGATTCATTGACACTTACAGTAATACAAGCAAATAGTGTTTCATAAGTGCTACTTGATTTCTAAGAAGACTTTGAACCATTTTTTGCTGTGATTTTTTTCCTTAGTATAAGGAAGTTTATTTTTACAGGTTGAAGAAGTAAGAGCTCAAATGTGAGCAAAAATATGGACATTCATCATAGTAAGGTATATAAAATAAACTTCTTTGGGACCAGTTATAGCATAAGTGCTGAGGGGGCGGGTGGTTCCTGACTGATAGGCTAACTTCAACTTCCAGGTATATACTCTTTGTGTAAAGATTAACCTTCCAGCCAACTTAAGCCAAAAGTGATAAGCAGCCGACATGCCTTCCCAACACTGTCCTTCAGAAGTCCTAGGTAAATGACTAATGACTAAATTAGAAATACAATTCAAACTATTGTAAATTGAATGCTTGATGATTCTGTTACATTCATATAAGTGGGTGAGATAGGGAATTAATCAGTTTTGTGTTTTCTATTGACCTGGGTGCCAAATAGACTCCATCTACACTAGCTGATCCTCAAGCATCATATCGGAACAATGAATCACCCCCAAAACTAACTCAGGGAACAATTTGGCTCTGAAGCCCACTCACCCTGGGAACTCCCCAGCTGAGAGGAGGGACTGTGGAGATTTAGAACTGCTGATTGGGAGCTGTGAGTCATGGGTGAGTGCCAGCAAGCTAGCACAAATCATGTAAGCACTTGAATTTTGTAGTCTCTATTTATAATACTGGGGCAAGAGCCCAACATTTATGGTAGACATTCATTCTATGGATATAAAAATAAAGCATTACTTGAATTCTTTAGACATTGAGAATTAAAATTCAGGACAGCTAATCTTTCCTGAACCATAAATAGAAAGGAAAAAGCTCTGTTTAACCTAATATTTTGTTTTCATACTTATGTAGCCAAAAATCTATAGTGTAAAGATTAAGACCCATGTCTGCTGATTACTAGTTATTTGGTATTGGGAAATGACAAAACTCTACTGCCTTAGTTTTCTCAGTTGCTGTCCAGCATGCTTCATAGAGGTAAGAGGGAGATCCACTGAGGTGCTGTGTCTGGAAATCTTTTTATAAACATAGAACACTTTATGCATTTATTCTTAGAATTATGTGTGCAAAATTTGGAGTAAAAGACTTAGGCATGAAACTTAGTGTGATTAAAACTCAAGAATCTACAAATATTTTTTATCTTTGTAGGAAAATTTTGTAAGATCTGTAATACTGCATTTCAATCTGTTTTTAGGCATTAAGAACAAGTATATATTTGTTTCATATCCCAAATTCACTCCCCCCAATATCAAGTGCCCCCCTAACACAAAGGTATCCAGTGGCAGCAAAAAGAATACAACTATACACAATGAAGGATCATACTTTCCAGAAGAAATCCAATGGCCCAATTCAGCACCAAGTCTGAAATATCATGTTTCACTTTCTCTGTACCAAGTCTCATAATCTGTCCATTACTCTCTGCAGGCTTGATTTTGAAAATAAAAGTACATTTGAGGAGAAACAAATTCTACTGGTCCTTGTTGGAAGGAAAGTTCTTGTTTCTTGAATGTTTTGGGTTTGTTTTCTTTGGACAGGGGAAGTTGCATATTTGAACCATATGTGAATGGATTATGTTAGTTTTGATTATACCAGAGTTCCTCAAGGCCTCCAAAAATCAGAGGATGTGGCTGGTCACCTTAGCTTTGGGAGACCTGGATGCCTTTGTGCATGGGAGGGTTCCAGAACAAAATGTAGCAACTTCTTTTCTCAATGATTTTTCCCACCCCATCCACAATCATCCGTCTTCATCCCAAGAGCTAGTTCAACTTACCCTATAGTAGCTGAATCCAACAATTTTCAAGGGCTGGGGCAGGGAGGAGACTATTGGCATGAAGAAGAGGATAGTAGAGTAGAATGGTGTAGTAGTGCTTGAGAAAACATGACTGCTTAGCCCACTTTTAACATTAGCAAGCATTTTACTATTCATCTTCCTTATCTATTAAGTGGAAATTTGGACTAGATGATTTCTAAGATCTTTTCTATGTCTGACATTTAATGAATCTATGAAACTCTTGAATTAGGCCATCTTGAGTAACTACAATCATTTGGCCCATGGGAAGACAGATGAATGTGAAATTCTTAAATATATGAAAGTTTGCCACAAAAGAAATATAAGCAGAAGAAGAGAGGGCTGTACCATTTTAAGGCAATAGTGAATTTGACCTAAACTTGGCTTTGGAAAGTGACCAGTCAAATTAGCAACATCTACTCCTTAAAGGCAGGCATTTCAGTAGTGGATAGAAGAAAACTATGTATTAGGCTGGGTTCTCCAGAGAAACAGAACCAAGACACACACACACACACACACACACACACACACACACACACTTATTTATTTACTTACTTTAAAGAATTGGCTCATCACACAACTGGGGAGGCCGGCAAGACTGAAATTCATAGGTCAGGCTGGCAGCCCTAGAAAATCAGGTAGAATTTGATGCTGTGGACTTGAGGCAGAATTCCTTCTCTGAGAAACCTCAGTTTTTGTACTTAAGGCTCTCAGTTGATTGGATGAGGCCCACCCACATTACCAAGTTTAATCTTTACTATGAGCTGACTGATTGTGGACGTTAACCATATCTACAAAATTTCTTCACAGCAACATCTAGATTAGTGTTTGATTAAAAGCTGGGTATTTGGTCTAGCCAAGTTAACACATGTGACTAACCATCACAACTAGTATAAGGAAATGGGTGTTAAGTTAAACGATATTCCTTCTTCAATAAAACTACATTAGGGATTCAACAAAATGGAGTTAATTCTAAAATTTGGGGCGCCTGGGTGGCTCAGTTGGTTAAGCAACTGCCTTCGGCTCAGGTCATGATCCTGGGGTCCCGGGATCGAGTCCCGCATCGGGCTCCCTGCTCGGCAGGGAGTCTGCTTCTCCCTCTGACCCTCCTCCCTCTCATGCTCTCTGTTTCTCATTCTCTCTCTCTCAAATAAATAAATAAAATCTTTAAAAAAAAAAATTCTAAAATTTGGCAGAATTAAAAACAGATTTCACATTCCTGCCTATCAGCATAGATGTTTCTTTCTTTTTTATTGTTGTTTTTTTGTGCGTGAGGGGAGGCATAAAAATTGTTTTAATTACTATTAATTCAAAAAAGAAAGTTGCCTAAAATCTAATCCATTTTAGAAATATAAGTGGCCTGTCCAGTACATAACATTTCAAATATCAAGTATATGGTAAACATACAAATAAGGAGAAGGTAACATGCATCCTACATACAGTACAGAATTGTACTTTATGAGTGACACTGGCAAGTAATGCACAATGTCGTCCATATGTGGCTCATTACACTCACTTGAGCAATTCAACTGCATCTTAATTTAATGATGTGGTCCCCACATACCCAGATCAAATAAAATATATTTAAGCAAAATAATTTCCTTTACTCAAACTTTTTCTTTTTAAATTAGAACTTTCATCTCCTCCTTCACACCTAGCCTTTCCTCTTCCCCTTAACTCCCACCCTTGAAAGAAAGTTTCAAAATGTACATTAGTCGATGGACTCTGAAAAACAAACTGAGGGTTCTAGAGGGGAGGGGGTTGGGAGGATGGGTTAGCCTGGTGATGGGTATTGAGGAGGGCACGTTCTGCATGGAGCACTGGGTGTTATGCACAAACAATGAATCATGGAACACTACATCAAAAACTAATGATGTAATGTATGGGGATTAACATAACAATAAAAAAATTAAAAAAAATGTACATTAGTGCTATAAATAAAAATGCTATCTATGAAGCATTAAATGAAGCTTTTTGTCTTCATGTTCTTTCTTTTGTCTAGCCATCTGTAAGGCTTCTGAATCAAGACCAAATATTTAAGTTCTGCTGCTGTACACTGTTACTCTCCACAACAAAATCCTGTCATTTCTGCTCTGAGGAATGAAATTTCATTCATTCATTCATTCATTCATTCATTTCATTCTGAGGAGTGAAAAAACAAAACCAACCCCAATCCCTTAACCTATGACTATACGGTGGTAGTTGCCCAATGCTGCTGAATTCAGATGTCCAAAAAATGCACCCAATCTCCCAGATAACCTCACTACACTTTAGGAAATAAAAAATTACCTGGAAGCAATTTCGTATGTAGATTGGCTTAAAAAACAAAACAAAAAAAAATGTTTTTTTAAACAGCATCGTTAAACTTAGTGAGATCACATTGACATGATTAATACCATCTTAACATACCCAGAATTCAGTCTTCCACATTAAAATCAAGCATAGTGGTGAAGTGTTACCAAAGTGACTTTGCTACTAGAGGCAGATTAGGGAACAAACCCGACTTTTGTAGACATGCAGAGCTACTAATCAGATGGCAATAAGCCATACACATTTTAAACACAACATTGTGGGCACCCACGTCCCAGGAGCGAAGTAGTTATGTCCCTATCCTTTAGTCCAATGCCGCTGTGAAGTGAGTAGAATTCTCTTCTGCCTCAGTATCAAAAGGCATCCCTGTCACCGAGGAATATGGGCCCTGGAATTACATCGGCATATTCCTAGTGGTTGGCACAGTGTAGGGCGGGAAGAGGAAGAGTAGAAGGATTTCTTTTAAATCTTAGAATCAAGAAGCCTTGGAAGAAGCAATTCAGAGACACTTTGGTCTTCTTAAGACTCCAGAGAGAACTCACTTACTAGAAGGGAATAAAATTAGCCCTGAGTTTGGCTATATTTTCACTAGGCTTCGAGGAATGTCTCCTCATCTCAAGACACTGAAATGTACAGGATTGTTTAAGACATGCTACTCAAAAAGTCAGTAGATGTTTCCTCTCCTTTTTAAAAGTTTCTGCAAAGGGATCTTTCATAATCCTATCCTCTCACCCTGCCTTTGTGAATCAAAATTAGGGCTACCCTGTTATTAAAATAAATTTTACATTTCACAGAATATTTTAGAGTATATCTGATTGGTGGATTTTTGGAACAGGATGGATTTGTTATGACAAAGACACACAACTTGGGTCTCGGTAAAGGCTTGTGTTTTTACTTGATGTGTAACTTTTATTTATTTTTTTTTAAGATTTTATTTATTTATTTGTCAGAGAGAGAGAGAGCACAATCAGGGAGAGTGGCAGGCAGAGGGAAAAGCAGACTTCCCGCTGAGCAAGGATCCCGGTGTGGGACTCGATCCCAGGACCCTGGGATCATGACCTGAGCCGAAGGCAGCCACTTAACCAACTGAGCCACCCAGGTGTCCCTTGATGTGTAACTTTTAATAAGTCATTTAACCTCTATGACCCTCAACGTATTCATCTATAAAATCAAACAATAATATATCCCCTGTTTATTATGAAGGGCTGTTACAAAGGTTGACCAGCTTATATGTATAAAAATTATCATCTCTCGCTGGATTGCACTGATGTCGTACTTCTGGTTTCCTGTCCAATTCCCCAGATGAATCATAAATTCTGCTTTCATCATACGGCCAAAGAATAATTACTTTGGGCAGGACAGTAGAAACCATCTGGCCCTCAGAACTTTGTCCATTAACAGAAGAAGCCAGTTTCTTGGAATGATACATGCTCATCAGAGAAGAGAAAAGATTCACCCTGCATTCAAAGCACTCTGCAATGTAGCCTCCATCTACCTTTTTTTGTCCTAATTCTTATTTCTCACCTCTTCTCAATGTGAGTGCCGTGGACTCCACTTGAGCCATCATACTCAGTAGCTTTGCCTCCACGTCTTTATTATATCCATGGTAAATAAGGTGTATGTTTGCACCTGCACATTCATATTTTCTCCATACTCTTGAACATCATGTGGTAGAATTCATGTGGTAATATTGGGCCATTGACTTGGAATGTAATACCATTCATCTTTTTTCCCTCTTTTATACTCTCTCCTTGAGGAAAGACACAATGTGCTATGGTTGGCTGTGGTTTCATTTTTTTTTTTCACAACATAAAGAACAATGCCATGCCGAGGCTCCATAATTAATAAGTGCTTTTCTTTAAACGATGAATGAATGAATGACTGAATTAATGAATGAACGAACAAATGAATGAAGTGTTGTTTCTACAAATCATAGAAATACAGAACCTGCTATGTGGCCTCCATTTTTTAGGAGCATTGATATGGAGAGAGATCCTTCTTTCTCTGTCCCAGAAGCTTATTGAGGAAACACGTGGCTCAGAAGAACCAACAGGGCTGGGAGGTTCTAGGGAGAGCAACTTTATCCAAAGTGAAGAATTTAGAGGCTTATCCCTCAGGCCTTAGTAATAAACCCCTCAAGTCTTGCATTCTCTTTGATTATAAACAAGAAGTCATTCCCTTAATATTTGAAAATTCTTCAGATATCAGTAGGTCATGGGAAGCCATGCAAAGGCTATTCAGTGCAGGAATCTGACTCTGGATGTTTCCCTGAGAAATGCCCCCTGAGCTCAAGGAGATGCTCATCTCTGATTCTTTTCAAATTGCCACAAAGAAACCCTAAGTCAGGAGACTTAACCTCTCCTATGCTCAAGTAAGCCCTTAGCTGCAAGTGGAATTCAGAGTATTTCTACTTCAGGATTCAGCACACACATTTAAGAGGAAACAGGGGATTGACTTGGCCTAGAAGATGATGCCACTGGGGGAGCTGAATGGAGAAAGGAGTTTCTACCCTCTCCAACACTTGACATTCACAAGGAAAACCACAGCAAAAAGTAACAAACAACATGATTCCCTGTTTCCCTTGTAGATGTCAAAGGTGCCATCATTTTCTTGGTTGTCCAAATTTGAAGACTTGGAATCTTCTGTTTTACATTTGTTTTTACCTCCCTCATCTTTTGTTAGTTCACCAAGTCATTATAATGACTTTTTCTTTGTAAATGTCTATTGAATTTGTGGCTTCGTCACCTCCCTATTCCTCTGGCTACCAAGCTATTGATTATCTGGACATAGAACATTGCAATTCATTCCTCGTAAATTTTTTTTTTTCTTTTTTTCTTTTTTTTTTTTTTAAAGATTTTATTTATTTATTTGAGAGAGAGAATGAGAGAGAGAGAACACATGAGAGGGGATAGGGTCAGAGGACGAAGCAGACTCCCTGCCGAGCAGGGAGCCCGATGCGGGACTCGATCCAGGGACTCCAGGATCATGACCTGAGCCGAAGGCAGCCGCTTAACCAACTGAGCCACCCAGGCGCCCCTTTTTTTTTTTCTTTTAACACTGCCCTTAAAATCCACACTGCCGAGAATCTTCATATTGATATTTCTAAAGCATTTCTCTCATAATAATTCTTCATATTCAAAATTCTTCAGAGTTTCATTAACCTTATTAATGATTCTTAAACATTTCCTTCCAAGTATCTCAAATAGTGGGTACAGGAAACCCTCACCCCAGTTGCATCCCATACATCTTTGGTTTCTCTCATTTTGGATTTAAAATGCATGCTAACTTTGCAGTGTATACTATCATTCATTTTTGTGTGCTTTTAGATACAGATAATATTTCAGATTCCTTACGAGATAAAGCACCCATCCTTCCCCTCAAAAAAATTTTTGAGTGAAACTGATGCTAAAGGAAATGTACCATATTTCTTTCACAGTGTCACTTTCACCACTTCCACTGCCTTCTTCCTGCTAATGTGCTCGCAGGAAGGAGCAAGATCGTACTCTGCAGCTAGGGCTACACAGTCACCCAGCTCAGAGCCAACTGGCACGTCCCACCCCCTCTCCTACCCCTTCTGTCAATGTGCTTCTGCTCTGGCCAAAGCCATGCTCTTCCTTTCCCTTCAGTGCACACTTTGTTCTTAGGCTCAGTTTGTGACATCTACCTCCCTACCAACCTCGCACACCATTGTGAATCTTCCCTGAGCTGGCTCTGAGCTTCCTTCCAGAGTATTTCCTCCTGTGTATTGTACAACAGGGGTTTCCCTTTCTTTCAGTTGGGCTTCCGCATCTGGTCACTGTGGCTGCTGCAGACAACCCCCTTTCTCAGGTGATACCTACTGACACCTCCACTGTGGCTTGAAAGAATTCTGGTTTCTGCTTGGTTGCTCCTTCTGAATTGTCCTTGGCACAACTGAGAATTAGCTGTGGCTACTGCCCAGGTTTTACTGAAAACCTAGAGATCACTCATCACCACTTAGAAGGTGTGTCATAACTGCTCCCAGAAATGGCTATTCTCAGAGCCAGTCTTCACTTCAGATTTCTTATCACTCCGGCCTGTTTTCTACCTGAACTTCAGACATCAGGGGTTGCTCAACCACAGGAACACATATTTCTAAAGAACAGAAAATAATTTTTAGACATAGGGCCATTTCATGAAGATTTAGAAAAGCAAAAGTCAAACTTAATCACCAAGGCATGTTGATTCTGTTGTTACAAGTAAAAAATTGAGTCAAGAGTCGTAATTGACTAGTAAAGTAAAAATTCTCACAATTGACACATTAAAAAAGTCAACCACACTAGAAGTTATCAGTACAAAATGCAGTGGATAGTGGCAAAAACTCCATACAATAACATTTCTTGTAAATCAAACACTGGTCAAAAACTTACTTTAATCTTATCGCTAAAAAGGAAAAAAATAACTTTATAGAAGTAAGTGTATACAAACTAAAATAAGAAAGTTATACAATGTTGAAAGACTAAATTATTTTCACAAATTTTTGCACAGGAAATTTTGGACTTTACCAAATTGGACTTGGACAATACCAAGTTTGACAAGGAGGTAAAGCAACAAGACCACTCATATACTCCTGGTGGAAGATTAGTACAACCACATTGGAAAATTGTGCAGTTGTATCTATCGAAACTAAACATACACATAACCTATTATTCAGCCATATCACTGTTAGCTATATACCAAAGAAAAATGTAAACATATGGTCACCAAAAGACATGTCCTAGAATTTTCATAGTAGCATTGTTCATAATAGCAACTTGGAAATCATCCAGATGCCCACCAACACTAGAGTGGATAAATAAACTAAGGCATGTTTTATACCATGGAATACTATGCAGCATTGAGAATTAATGATCTATATAACTCCATGCAATATGCATGAATGTCATAAACACAATATTGAACAAAAGATGCCTTAACATATTTGTGATTCCATGTATAAGGTCCAAAGAAAGAGCAAAATTAATCTGCTAAAAGTCATAATATAAATTATCCGAGGGGATATGGGTATTTACTGGAAAAGGACATAAAGAGGGGCTTCTGGGTTGCTGGAAATATTCTGTTCTTTAACCTAGGTGCTGGATGCACAGATATGGTTGGTAAATAATTATCAAGCTGTATACTTAAGATATGTTTATCTTTTTGCATAATGTTTCAATAAAAAATGTTCACAAATATTAAAATAAATTTAAGCCAGAAAAATGTAGAGTCCTTTACTTAGGTATAAAAGTTAATTGCAACTAGAGGGATGTTGGCTTGATGGCAACATATGGGAAAGGTCTATGGGTTTTAATTGACCACATTCTCAATCCAGGTCAAGAGTGGGATGTGGGTGCCAAGTTACTAAAATAATTTGATTTTAATACTAGAATTAAATATATTTAAAATGTAAAATGTTCTCAGTGTACAACACAACCTTTTCACTTACATTGGGGGAATCAAAACGCAGAGAGACCTCAGTTCAATCAAGTTAAGATGAATGTTAAGAAAAAGAGATGGAACTGAATATCATGTTTTCTGACTCTTTTGCCTAGAGCACATTCCTTTAGTTCTGTGGTTCCCAAACCTCACTGAGCATAACAATTACCTGGAAAATTGAGGGAAAAAAAATCTAAAGTTCCAGATCATTCTGATACAACAGATTGGGGACCACCGTTCTGGTCTATTCCAGACGTCTATACCAGAAAAGGAAATCTGATGTTTTTTCTTTATTCACTCCTTCATTCACTGTGATTATCTAATCAGATTTAGTTTCTATTTCACCCAGAGCAGTTACACCGTATCAAATTTGTGGTCAGAGCATACACTCCCCTCTGAAAAATTAATATTTTAAACTATATTCTAAATGAAAAAAAAAGCACACATAAAGCTATTTTCAAAAATGAGACAAATCTCACTGTGGGCCAGAAAGAAACTAAAATGTGTAGAAGTAAGCTGAACTCTTGTGGGATCTTGTGCAGTGAATGAGACAAAACCCAGTTTCATTGGCAGGGAGCTCAGTGCAGCACTGGCCCGTGCCCAGGAGCACAGCAGACACACAACTGTGTCATTGGAGCCTCGGTCAGCTGGCCCAGTAACTGCTTCCCGCTGTTGTCAAAAGGCAGAATAGGAGACAGATGAAAGCCCTAGTTCTGCCCTGCTGGGAGCGTGAGAGGGGCTGGACGGGTCAAAAAGGGAAAATAAGTACACAGAGGGAGAGAGAGAAGGGAAGCATTTCCTGCACAAGATGAGTTTGCAAATAAAAATTCCAGAGTACGTGAAGACAATCCCTTGGAAAAGATAGCCAACAAAATAAACCTCTTCAGGCAGAAATTCCCTTTAGAAAATAAGGAAAGGAATGGGAAAATGGAAAATGATATTGACATCTTTAGGATTCTTTTTTTTTTTTTTTTTTTTTTTAAGGATAGGGAGGAAATTTTTAATGAAATAAAAACAGTAAGGGCGCCTGGGTGGCTCAGTCCATTACGTCCAACTCTTGATCTCAGCTCAGGTCTTGATCTCAGGGCACGAAACCTGCTTAAAAACAGACAGTACTGGGGCGCCTGGGTGGCTCAGTCAGTTAGCGGCTGCCTTCGGCTCAGGTCATGGTCCTGGGGTCCTGGGATCGAGCCCTGAATCGGGCTCCCTGCTCGGCTGGGAGCCTGCTTCTCCCTCTCCCTCCACCCTCCCCCTGCTCTGCTCTCTCTCTCTCTCTCAAATAAATAAATAAAATCTTTAAAAAAAAAAAGACAGTACTGTTAAACTAAACTGGAGGAGCTGGTTTTGCCTATATGTAGTGTATATTACATACCTGAAACATATAATATGTATTATGTATAAATAATTGATTGATAGGTAGAGAGCCTTAGTTCATATTATAAATAAAATAAATTAAAACTTAAATGTAAAAAAATGTAAAAATAAAAAAATAAACTGTGGAGCTATTGGGAAAAAGTAAGTATATATCTTTAAGATTTCATGGGCGCCTGGGTGGCTCAGTTGGTTAAGCGACTGCCTTCGGCTCAGGTCATGATCCTGGGGTCCTGGGATCGAGCCCCGCATCAGGCTCCCTGCTCAGCCGGAAGCCTGCTTCTCCCTCTCCCACTCCCCCTACTTGTGTTCCCCCTCACGCTGTCTCTCTCTCTCTGTCAATTAAATAAATAAATAAAATCTTTAAAAAAAAAAAAAAAAAAAGATTTCAGAGTTGTAAAAGATTTACTAAACCAGACATACAAAGTCAAAACGATAAACGAAAAGCCTGGGAAAACTGACCACTTTGCACTTAAAACTTCTGCATGACTAAAGGTATGTAAACAAAAGTAGAAGGCCCCTGAGAAGAGATATGCTCAGCATATTTAATTCTATATCCGGATACAAAGAGAAATATAAATCAATAAGGAAAAATAGCAAAGAACCCAGTAGAAAAATGGGCAAAGTATTTTCACGTGCTATTTATAAAAAATAAAAACTGAATTTTCAAAACACATATGAAAACATACTCAACTATGCAAGTAATCAGGGAAATTAAAAAAGTGAAATACGATTTAAAATTTACCAATCTGGGAAAAATAGCAATGTCTGGCCAAGCATATGGGGAAGTAAGACTTCTTATTTAATACTGTTTCCAGTATAACTTAGTGGAGCCATCACAAAGAACAATGACAATATTCCCAAAATTACATGTTCTATGACCTAGCATCCAAGCTAGGAGTGTATATATATGTGCACATATGTGTGTATGCACACGTGTGTGTTTGCCCTAGAAAAACTGTGCACACTTACAAAGAGAAATGTATAACAATATGCAAGGGTATCCAATACAACATTGTTGCAGCAAAAGAAAATGTGAGTAGTCCAAACATCAATCAGCAGTGGAGAGAGAAAGGGAGAGAGAAGGATGATGGGCTGATAGCAGTGTATTCTTATAATATACTTCAGTTAAAAAGGAATAGCCTATATAGGTATAATATAATATTAAGTGAAAAAGCATGTTAGGAAACTTGACATATACTGTATTTAATTTAAATAATGCCACAAAGGAATTATATAACTTTGTTAATATATACATGATATTTATTACATATATAGTAAATATATGGAATTAAATGCATGTCAAATTCTTCCTACTGGCTAGCTCTGGAAAGGAAGGGAATGCAATTAATGAGAAGATCGTAGAGACTTCAACTTTATCTGTGTGGTTCTTTTGCCTTTAAACAAGTCTGGAGAAAATATGGAAGGAAATGAACAGTTATTCCATTTTGGTGATGGATAAATGGGTATTTATTAATTAACATTTATTCTCTTTCAATTAAGAAAAAATGCCTAAATTCAAGGGGCTTAGTGAGTGCTATGGGTTTTTCGGACCTAGAAAATTTAAGAGGGACTTTAAGAGACAGCACATATACAAGCAGAACAGCCAACATAGCGAGGGCACCCCAAATGTGTCTTACTGGGAACAAGGAAAAGAACAAAGGAGAGCAAAGAGTGAGGTCAATACAAATTCCTTTGAATCCTGGAAGAGCTGCCCTGGCTTGTATTCTTTAGCTTTAGGGGTTCTCACTGAAATGCACAAATGGAAGTTAGAGGGATGCAGAGTAAGCTCCAATTTAGGCAGGAATTTCTAACAATTACAACTTTTGAAAAATTACCTGGCAGTCTCAGGAGGCAGTATGAGTCTATCACCCGAGTGGGTCAAGTCTAGCATGGTAAGACTTTTATGAACATGGCTTTGGGAACTTACCAGTACGCACCATAGGTGAAGCTCAGAATAACCTTAGAGGTGAATACTATTTCATTGTCCCCATTTTACAAATGAAGGTTAATATCATCTGATCGGTAAGGATCTGAATCCAGACTATTCTAACTCTGAGGCCTGAACACTTCATTAAGTTCCCCACTATCGCTAGAATATCAAGGTTTGTGAAATCAAAGAAATGGATTTCTAGTTGTGGAATTTAAGACACACTAAGGATAGCTGATTTGTAGGTGTTTGGGGCTAGTCAAATTTCCTGAAGGCAAACCCCTTACGAGTGTGCCTTAAATAGTACTATTTGGTCTCCTGAAGTCTAGTTTTAATGCTATTAATGCAAGTAACTCTACAGTATAATATGAAGTTGTGAGAAAAACTGAAAAAATGATGGAAAGGTATTGCAAAAGAAAATATAAGTGCAAAGCCTGGCTCTTAAGACTTCCAGTGTGTGTGTGTGTGTGTGTGTGTGTGTGTGCGCTCATGCACGCGTTCCACCAATGACTCAATGACCATACACAGTCCAAATTTTCAGTGTCCCCCATTCTAGTCCTGTCATATGCTCATTTCTTATCACTTGCACAATCTGTTATATATTCTCCTAGCCTCGACCAAACCCTTCCCACACAGCTAACTGCCAGGCATTCACTTTATCTATATCTGAAGAAGAGAGAAGTAGATGAGTCAAATACGCCAGAGTTTTAATATGTGGTGTGAAAGATGTGTGGGTGTTTGCAAAGCTGAGTTTTACTAACTCCCCCAGGCTGAGGAACCTTTTGGGGATGACATGCAATTTGTTCACTTAGTCTCAATGTCTCTGTTGGTTAAGAAGGACACTTCCCCAAAGACACTGTCAAAGCAGAGGAGATGAATTACCAGGGAATTAAGCTCAGACCAGAAAGTATCTGTCATTGGATTCTCTTGGCTATGTCGATTCCTCAAAGAGAACATGGAGGATTAAATGGGTTCTGGCTCAGTGTTTGGGGTCAAGGGTCATACCCACAACTAAATTCAAAGTGTTTTGTGGGGAAAGAGATAAAACGGTGGGAAGAGAGGAATGACAGGATGATGACGTGCATGCTGTCTTGTCTCAGCCACATTGAGTGGGGGAGCCCATCATTAGTTTTCTGGGAGAGTCTGAAGGAGGACAAGATGGGGAGCAAAAGCAACTCTCTCAAGCTCTCCTGATGTGCTTGACCTTCCTCCAGACAGGAAGTTCCATTTAGCACTGTGCTTCTTGCCTTCTCTCCTTCTCTCTCTCATATCCATCAGGATCAAGATACTGAGAATTTCACAGACACTTTAACTGACTTCTCTAATGAAGCCTTAACCAACAACTCTATATATTTTGTCAGGGCCAAGTATAGATACATATAGGCAGGAGAGGTATCAGATCCCAAGGTTTTGGTCTCAAAGATGTCTCCAGATATCCATCCAAAGAGGCCACTTGACCAAACCCCAGAGGCAGCCATGAAGAATGCTTAGGGAAATCTGCACATCCATGTTGCTTCTGTCCAGTGTCGAGCTCTCCTGCTGTAAGCTTTGAAAAGGCCAGTTGGCAGGGGTTTCTGAGCAGAGAAAGTAACCAAGGTGGAGGGCTAGAGAAAACTTTACATTTTATGAGCAGCAGAGACTGAGAGAAGATGCCTGGAGCTGAAATTTCTGAGCCTGAAAAGGGCTCTTCTCACATTTATGAAAACTAGAGAATCGTGAGTAAAAAGTTCAATTGAATTTTCGGTCCCAGATCTTTAGTCCAATTCATCTCACAAGTTAGTGCCCCAATAAATTCCACTTGAAACCAGCAACAAGGTATTTGCATACAGAAGGAAAGTTCTGAGGCTGAGTGCATACTTGTGGTTACCTGGAAAGAATGTAGCAAAAGCAGTGTAAAGTCCCATTAGGGCAGCTCAGATAATATAGAATTCATCACGCACTCGGGCTGTACACTTGAACTGGGAGGGAAGTAGACTACTGAGGTCAGGGGCAGCATTTGCAGACACTTGCAGGCACTTGTACGTTTCTCAGCAAATAAAGCTCTGACTTAATTTTCTCAGGTGTAAAACTGGAATAGTAGTACCTACCTATTCCATCATCTCAGTAAGGTGATTGATCGTGAGAATCCAATAAGGGAATTGTCTCCGTCAGCTCTGGCTGCTGTAACAAAATACCATAGAGAAAGTGGCTTAAACAACAGATATTTCCTTCTCACAGTTCTGGGGGCTGGAAATCCAAGACTAAGGTGTCTGGTGAGAGCTGTCTTCCTGGCTTACAGATGGCAGTCTCCTTGCTGCATCTAAAGGGGAGACAGAGACAGAGACAGAGGAAGCGAGGGAGGGATGGAGAGCGGGAAAGAAGGGAAGGAGGAGGAGGAGAGACAGAGACAGAGAGACAGGGAGAGATAGAGAGAGAAGGAGAGAGAGAAAGAGAACACTCTGCTCTCTCCTTCTTCTTCTTGTAAGGGCACTAATACGGGGGCTTCTGCCTCGTGACCTTATCTAAACCTAATTACTTCCCAATGGCCCCTCTCAAATACCATCACACTGAATTAGGGCTTAAACATGAATTTTGGACACACAAATATTCACTTCATGGAAATAATAAAATGAAAGAGTTTTAGAAATTAAATAGAACTCTATAAATTTGTTATATTATCATTATCATCACTATTAATGTAGGCTTCATATAACTTGTTAGAGCCTGTCACGATATCCTATCTTTTTCTCTTAAGGATCATTGGGTTGGGGGCGTGGGTGACTCAGTCGGTTGAGCATCTGGCTCTTGGTTTTGGCTCAGGTCATGATCTCGGGGTGGTGAGATCGAGCCCCACATCAGGCTCTATGCTCAGTGCAGTCTGTTTGAGATTCTCTCCCTCTCCCTCCCCCCGCTCATGCTCTCTCTCTCTCTCTAAAAAATAAATGAATTCTTTTACAATTAAAAAAAAGGATCACAGGGTTATAAAGAAACTTACAAATATGCCCTGCAACCTCTGGTCCCAACTCTGCTCTATGTATGAGGAAGTGAGCTCAGGTCATGTCCAAGGTTATGGAGTAATTGTTAAGGCAGGCTGGCTCAGTGGATGAGAGCTTTGGAAAAGATAAACCTGGCAGTAAAGTTTATTTTTACTATTTTAATAAGTAGTGTCCTTGGACAAGTTATGTGATTTTTCTAAGGCTCAGTTTCCTCATTTGTAAAAAAAGGATGATAATAATAATACCAATTTTGTCATAATGGTGAAGTTTAAATCAGATAATGTATGTTACATGCACACATTATTCCATATTAATGCAGAGTAAGAGCTTGATAAATATTGTTAGTGTTAAATGCCCCTGAATGCTAAATGCTTCTGTTATGTTTGTTATTGTTAGCATCATTATTAATCACAGAGTTGGAATAAGCACCCAAGTCTCCTGACATCCGGTGTTCTTCACAAAAAGAAAGCATTCAGATCTAGCAAAGCCAATTAAGGGCAAGAACAATTTCTTTCTTAATGATAAATTTATTAGATTATCCAGCTGTCTGCTGCATCTAAACAGTAAATCCAGTGCAAGGGAAAACCAGTTCCTGGAAATAGTCATCAGAAGGCCAATAAGTAGAATAGGACCCAGGTTATAAAGCTCAGCTGGTTTTAGTGGAACTTTGCTGCTACGGTACCTGTTTTTCCTGAAAACCAAGAACAATATAAAGTCTAATTGGAGCCACAGGTAAAAAAAAAAAAAAAAAAAAAAGGTTGCTTGTGCAAAAATATCACTGGGTCCACTCTTTTGCAGATAGCTTGACTGGGAAGGGAAACTTTTTTTCTTTTTTGCTTTTTCCCTGTACTATTTCTTAATGTTTAGAATTGCTACTTTATTTTCCTAAATCAAGAACAAAAAAACAAACAAAACATGAGTATCCAGTCACAACTGGTAGGGTTACTCAGTGTTCAAGGACCAAGTTCTCTGCCAGAGGGAGGCTGGATGTTTGCCTCATATCCAAGCTCTCAGCCTAAACAGAAAAAAGTTAATGGATTAGCCCTGACAGATGACTGATGCTCTCAGCAAGCATGGGCCCCAAGCCAGAAATCAGCCCTCTATACAGACGGCAGCCATGTCTGGGGGTGCCGGATGGGGCTGATAACAGGACCGGAAACCCATCAGAGACACCCACCCCCTTACCTCTGGGCCTCATCAAAATTACCTGCCAAAGAGACACTGCTCCAGACCAGCACCTTGTCAGACTATTTTGTAATAGAAAACAGCTGCTCCTGTTGGGAGGCAGAGGTGGAGGAGTGGAAAGAATGGGGGGGAAGAGCCATTCATAACTTTTGTGCTTGTGCAGAACTGTAAGCTGCAATCACAAGGCAAGTAAGAACGGGAAATTCTAGGGACCCTGTGGGAATGATATTATCCTCCTCTAAAGGGACTGATAGGAAATCAAAGCTACTGAATTTAAATCACAGATGACAGTTAATCCTTAGCAATGGGCTTAGAATAGGGTCTGGACGCTGCTTAGCAGCATCCTAGGGATAGCAGAGGAAATGAGGTCCGGAGTTTGATCAGGCCGCTCAGGCAGGGGAGAGTCTCCATGGTTACCTCCTTCTATTCACGACTGTATACTAGGGCCTAGGACAGTGCCTATCCTGTGTTGTGTCCTCAGTAAATACTTGTTGAAACCGTGATTAATGAAGTTCATGACACACATTTTCTAAGGCTGGATGGAGGGGACTTTTGAACGGATCAGAGTTTGACTCAGTGCTCTATCACTTCTATTACTTACTGGCTGTGCTATCTCAGGAAGGTTTCTTCCTATATCCAAACTTTAGATGCTTTATCTATAAAATGGGATTTGATCAGCTATATTACATGATTTTAGATTATTACATTAAATTGATAGTGTTCTTAGGTTTCTGACATGAAATAGGAGCTCAGTAAATGATAGAAGTTATCAGGGACCATGTGGGCATTAAATTACATAATAACTATTAATGTATATAAATGCCCTCCAGATTTAATAAGAAAGAATAGCAATAATACCACTAATACTGAGGAATGCCTGTAACAAACAGACTGTTCTCTTGCTAACTGTAGTCAGTGGGGAGAACCCTCATGTGCTTCAGGGCTATCCCAATCGTGTCTACAAACACACCATGCCCATTACACAGAAGAGCTCACCAAGGAACAGAGGGCTAAAGAAATCCCTGTAGCCAGCTAAAACAGACAAAAAAATCATTTGAGAAAGCGGACACCAGATATGAGAAGTACGAGCAGTTATGGCCTCTGTCAATATCACTGTTCCTTGAATTCCTATAGAGGCAATTTAGTTTTTAAATTAGATCCAGTTTTCTTTCTTTGAATAAGGAAATACTCTACACAAACACATAAATACATATACACATGCAGGTACACATATTCACACAGAGGGAAAAAAGAATATTATTTAAGAATTTACTATTATTCAAATCATTGTCTTCAAAAATCAAGTGTTTGTATTGTGCTTATAGCAGGAACAGGATGGTGTGTATAAGGAACAATCAGAAAACAAGAAAGAGGTCTTGGAAATTAAAAACATGCTTACCATATGCACACAATCTTTCTCTCGCTCTTTCTTTCTCCCTCTTTCTCTTTTCCTCTCTCTTTCTCTCATGCACTCACAAACTCACACTCATAAACATAAACTACAATCTCCAAACATCCTGCATGAACATTTTTTATGGAAGACATATAATTCCAGATGATGTACACTATCAAATTAGGAAAGGTTTCCTGGTGGCCTTGAGTGATGAAGCCCTGAGGAAACACTTCAGTGTTGGGAGACTCATCCTGGGCCCATTGAAAATCCACTTTCTGTTGTGAGAAGGGACCCTTGGAAGTGGACTGGCACTTTGTGCTCTGAGATTTTATATTTGTGAAGGATGAAGGAGAGTAGAACTGTCCTTACTGTGTGGTCTTTAAAGTCCCTTTGAAATAATAACATGCTCAGTTCTATCTTCCTCCCAGAGCACTGGCATCTCTCTGATCAACTGGAAGACTAGATTACAGAGTTTGAAAAGACTCTTCTAGGGGTTTCTGACTGACAGCATCCCCACACAGCCAGTGCTTGGTTGAGACCTATGGGCCAAAAGGCACAGCAAACAGTGAACATAGGGATTCCCGGCATCTCCCAGACCTTAGAGAAAAGCAAATTTGGAAACAAATGAGTCCAGGAGGAGATTTTAAGTCAAATATTCTTCATCTACAAAGAAACAGCCCTCTCCTCTGTCAATGTTAAGATTCACGTGTCTTTTCAATTGTCACCTGGGTATTTATAGACAGTACCACACCTCCCTAACATTTCAGTATATTGTGGCTTTACCAAATACAGGGCAACAGAGAGATTCTTTTGTTCCTCTTTGATTCCTATCATCTCCAAGCCTCCTATTCTACAATTGCAAAGGGAATAACGCTACCAACCTTCAGTTCTGTTGTGAGGATTAATTTAGTTGTATTACGTAAAATATCTAAAACACTAGGAGCTGCTTACTCTATGATACTATCATTATCATTAACTTGTCTTTCAATATAGTCTTATGACTACATCGAATGGGCAACACTGTATAATCCATATTGCCTAGTCATAGGAAGTCTCATGTTCACGTACATTTCTAACAATCTAGGAAGCATTCTATAGTTTTCTTAAAATTGGCATGATTCTTGGGTTTGCTTAAAAATGGTTTAGAACTGGGCGCCTGGGTGGCTCAGTCATTAAGCGGATGCCTTTGGATCAGGTCATGATCCCAGAGTCCTGGGATCGAGTCCCACGTCGGGCTCCCTGCTCAGCGGGGAGCCTGCTTCTCCCTCTCCCACTCCCCCTGCTTGTGTTCCTGCTCTCGCTGTCTCTGTCTCTGTCAAATAAATAAAGAAAATCTTTAAAAAAAAAAAAGGGGGGGGGTTAGAACTGATCGTATTCAATCTTTTTTTTTTCCCCCTCCTGTTCAAACTTGTCCATTGTCTTCTCCTTTGAGTGAATCGGATTGCTGGGAAACGGTTGTGAAATAGGTCTCAATATTACATTCACTTGCAGGACGCTCAGCTTTCCCCCAGGATCTGGCGTTGCTCGCTCTGATGAGGTTAGTGGATTGCCAAACTGAGTCACTGGCTGCTTCCCTTCTTCCACAGAAAATAGAAGTGCAGTTCCAAAGGAGCTTTGTTGTTGTTTTTAGTTTCTCAGTCTCCAATTTCTATCATAAGTAGCATCAATTATCTGATGTGTAACTGACAGGCCCGTTACTCTGCCTCCCATGCCTCATTTATTTCAGCTGATTCAGCAAAACACTGAGCGTGAATGTGCCTCTGTGTGTGTGTACCGACTTCCATGCCTGAGTTTTCAGGTTCGCTGGAAAAGGCTATCTGGCTCCAGATTAATGATAAACTAAGCTCAGAACACAGTTTCTAAGTTGTGTTTCATTTGGGGCCTCTCGAGCTGCGTTTAGCAGACACTGAGCTATGATGACCTTTGGAAAATTCACACGTTTTCCAGGGGGCAGAATAGCAGTTAGCTCTTATTTTAAAAACAGGTGCTGAAGAACATAAGGTCATAGGAAAATAGGGAATCGGGACTTTGCCCAGTAACCGACATATGGTAAAGGAATGAATAAAAGAATGAATGAATGACATGCTTTTCTGTTTATAATGTTATCAAAGGGAATCAAATACCTCACGTCTAAATTTCACTATGCTTGCATTTCGGCATCATCAAGAAATATTGCTCTTGATCTTTTCACTTCAGTTTTCTTGGGTCTGCCTAAATTCAGTGTCTGTCCTATAAAATCAGTAAGTCGTGCAGATTTTTTTTTTTTTTCAGGAAAATGAATGAAAGGTGACGTATGCTTAATTTTGTAGTCAAGAAATTGAAACTGGTTGATGGGGTTTGGGATGCTTTTTCTGATGTAAATATTAGTAGGAAAAGAACTCATTAAAATTTCTCTATTTTTTTTTTTGTCTTTTAATAGTTTTCTAGGAAAAAAAAATTGTCAGTGACGAAACAAGAAAAAAAAAAAAAACACCTAAAGAGCTAATCCATGATATTATAGGTCTGTAACACATATATATTCTTTCCTAACTCAATACCAAATCTAAGGGAAAAATAGATATTAACATCAATATGCAAAACTCCCCTCACTGTGAAAGTCAGTGTTTATGTTCTGATGTCAGTCACAAGGGTCCCTAAGCAGAGATTTTAAATACTTTATATATCAGTGAATTGAGAAATCACAGAACTACAATTGCTGCTTATGTGTTCATGTAAATTTTACTTTTATTTTTTTATTTTTTAAAGATTTTATTTATTTATTTACTTATTTGTCAGAGAGAGAGAGAGAGAGCACAAGCAGGGGGAGTGGCAGGCAGAAGGAGAAGCAGACTCCTCGCCAAGTAAGGAGCCCAATGCAGGACTCAGTCCCAGGATCCCAGGATCATGACCCAAGCCAAAGGCAGACGCTTAACCAACTGAGCCACCCAGGTATCCCTAAATTTTACTTTTCATATAACAATTTCTACTTTCCCAATAAAATGAAATCCTAAAAAATTAAATCCAGTAACTCACAATTATGTGTCTTGGCTGGCCAAGCATTTAATCATTTAAAAATAAAATAAAATAAATAAAATAAAATAAAATAAATAAAATAAAATAAAATAAAATAAAAAAATAAAAATAAAATACAGTGTTGCAAAAATTTTTGTAGTGTTTGGCAATTGTGGTTTAGTAGTTGTAGTATGTTGGTGTCAATAGAGATTGGACAGGTTTCAGCACAGCTCTTTCAAATATTTAAGAACAAAATAATGAGCTATATTATTTTGTCTTGCATCAGCATCAAAAGCCCACACTGTAATAAATACCATATATTGATTTGAACACTTACCACGTGCCAGTACTATTTACGCCTCTGTCCTATAATCTTTGAACATTCCTATGGAGTTGGTAGATTACTTTTATTTTCATTTATAGATGAAGAAAGAGAGGTTTGAAGAGGTTAAGTAAATGTACCCAAAATTAGAAAAAAAAGGTAACAAGTAGAGATGCTGGGAATTAAGCCCAATTATGCATGCCTTCTTAAACTATGGTAGCATTTCCACTATCTTGATTTACACAGGTTAGCTAAAAAAAAAAAAAAAAAGTCAAAGAGATAGTATATAAATAAGAGGTACACACAGACCACACATTTAAGGAATAATCACCTTCCAAAGGGCTATATATTTCTCTGTATTTCTCCTGAAATGTTGAAAGAAAGGTATTCTTTGAAGAGGATAAAATGTTGCAAATCGCCTCCATTGCTCCAATATCTCGTGTTTTGAGGACCATGTGCTGAACCACACTTCAGAGTCAGGGAGATAAGATACATAACTTACATCATGGATGCTAAGGAAGCTGTGTGTCAAGGTATTCATCATTTTATGGGTTATATCAGAGTCTATAAATATAATTCCTGAAGATCAATGTGGCCTTCTCAGCAATGTAGACATACAGATTAAGATCAAATTTTCTTAGAATTGTCTTTCTTTGAGCATTTCTTTTTGAGTTTTAAAAAGTTCAAAGCAAAAGCTAAAAACAATTCATTGAAGATTGCATCCAGGATAAAACCAGGGGCATCACCAACACATCAAAATGCGGCAGTCAGAAGGAACAGTTGAAAATTATTTCACATCAAGCTTTCTATCCTCATGTATTTGAGAGGAAAGCATTTTTGGGTCATTCATATTTATTTCAACAAAATGCTACTGAGTAATTCTCTTAGGTTCTATAATTTATTGCAGTAAGTCTGATTTTAAGGCAAGATGCTACAAATTAAGAGGTCTTATACAAATGCAGCTTTCCAAAGATGTCAGCCTTACTGGGTATGTTAAAAGTCACAGCAAGTATCCTAAATAATATTTCAGTTTGCAAAAGATATTCAACTGAAACATGACAAAGACTGGCTAGACATGGACAACCTTATAGTGGGGGTGGGGGTAGAAGGGGTAGAGGAGACCCCCCAAAACTAAATGAGCTGTGGACTTCTGTTCCAAACAGGACTCCACAATTCCCTTCTATGAGACAGCTGATTGTCATTTACTCAGGAGATCAACTTTTAAAGACATAAGGGAGATTAATGAGATAATATATGTAAAATCACAGGGATCGATAGATTTTATAATGTATTACCGACTAGCATCATAGATCGTTGGAAAATGTGATAACAAAACAAACAAATTAGAGTATACCACATAAGAACTGAGCTGCTCCAGTAGACAGTTTTGAATATGCTGCTCAGGAAGCAGCCCTTCGGGGAAGACTCACCACCCACAGAAACCAACAATTGCAATTTGGAGGAAATGGACCCCCACGCACACCACTCCAACAGACTGGGGACGTTACTGGCCCAGGAGGCATCTGCTCACAGGTGAAGATATTTCTTTTAACATCTAGTTCATGTCTATCACATTGGATCCTACAATGGAATTGGATATTCTAGTAGGTAAGAGCATATATTTTAGATCCATGCTGCCAGGATTCAAATCATGACTGTCATTCAGAGCCAGCTACATATTCTGCAGGGCCCAGCTCAAAATGGAAATGCAGGGTCCCTTGTCCAAAATTCAGAGAGAAAGTGCCATTAAAGAGACTAAAATACATAACTTTTTTTCTTTTTCCACAGTCTCTTTCTCTTACCATGGTGTTTCATTTGCTAGTTAACATTGGTCTAAGTAAAGAACAATTAAAATTTTAACTATTAGCACAAATTTTACCATTCATCTTTATATTCTGCAATACCAGTTTAAATGCAAATGTAAGAGCATTTAAAATGAAAAATAAAATCTTAATAAAAGGGGGGAGCGCCTGGCTGCCTCAATCAGAGGACCATGGAAATCTTGATCTCGGTGTTATGAGTTTGAGCCCCTTGCTGGGTGTAGAGATTGCTTAAACAAAAACTCTATAAATTGTATGCAGAATCATTGAAATCACACAGTTCATATTCCATAGCTCATATAAGCATATGTATTTTGTTCTTACCAAAACAGTGGAAATGCAGCACAAAACTGTTTTAATTACCCTTTTTGATACGTGAACATTCTACCTTTGGCTTACTGCTGAGGAAGGAAAAACTGAGAGGCAAAGGAATGATGGGTAGTCCTATCTTTTCCTTTCCTTCCGCATCATCATTTCAAGCATAAGTTGTTGGTAATACAAGGAAGTAACATGAGTAGGAAGACATATGACAGGGTGCCTGGGCATTTGTGTTTCTTAGAATGCCATTGTCTTCTTTCTGTGTTCAGTGCAAGTTCTGGTTTGAATAGAGAATGTGGCTGTCAGTGTCCCCACTCAGTCATAAAAATAACATGTTTACTTTGTATTCGGTTTGAGTTTCTCTGAACTCCCATGCATGGGCGGGGGGGGGGGGGGTCGGTCCACTTGAACTCTGCACTCAATGGGACACCATAAACACTATATGTGAATTGAGCAGCCAGGAACCGAAGACTCCTGTATCACACATACTTCCCCCACTCACACAGACTCTTGTTCCATTGAGCTTCAGTTACAAAACACAAGTTCAAAGATAAAATTATGAAGAATTTTAAGACAGCAGTCACAGAGCATTAAACCAAGCCCCTCTGAGCATGGGGCTCTATGCAACTGAACAACTTCAGTACCTGTGCAGCCAGCCCTGCACTTAGAAGCTGTGTGACCTCAGGCATATTGCTAAATCTTTCTGTGCCTCCGTTTCTCCTTCTGTAAATTACAACAATGATCATACTTATCTCATAAAATTGCTGTGCAAACCAAGTGTGTTAATACGTAAAGTGCTTGAAATAGTGTCTGGCATAAAGGGCAATATAATTAGTAAGTATTATTGTTGTTTTATTATCACCATTCTGAAGTTATTTGGGGGGGGGGCATAGGATTTTAAGATAAGGAGATTTTAAAATGAGATTCAAGGACAATCCCTGAATTCTATACATCCATACCATCCTTGTCCTCCAAATGTCACAAGGATCATAAAAAGTTTATAATCAAGTTTTCTCTACACTGGAGTGATTCACACTTCAGGTCAGATATTCATTGTTGTGGGAGTGCTCTCCTGTGGATTGGAGCATATTTAGCAGCATTCTTGACCTCCACCCACTGAAAAGACAGTAACCCCCCCCTCCTGTTATGGCAACCAAAACTTGCTTTGGACATTGCCAACGTCTCCTAGAGGGCAAAAATCCCCCTCCTTCACCCCATCCTCCCATTGAAAACCACTGCTTTATATGGTATGCATAAGGACATTTAAAGCTATCTTACCAAATAAGTACACCAAGGGCCAAATAACGTCTCAAGCATGTAGTGCTAGCTCAGCACTCTCACAACCCAACACAGCAACCCCAAAATGGCGTCCTACTTAGATTCACTATAGCGCTAGTGTTATCTACATCTTCCTCTTGCTTACGGGGGAAGGATGATCAGCTGTTTAAAAAAAAAAAAACTGGAAAAGAAAGGTTCATTCAAATCTGAGAGAACTGTCAAATCTCTGATAAGCTGGTCCAAGAAAACAGAAATTAACTGTGGTTCCCAGAATGGAAAGACTCAGGAGGTATTATTGTCCAGATTATTTCTCCGTCCTCACCACCCCGCAGACACTCCTTGGCATGTCTCTGCTCAGACAAAGCCCTTATGGAAAGTAACATGAGCACTGTGCTGACTCCAGTGAGTTTGATTTATCAGGACTACTGGCATTTGCAAAAGCAAGTGGTCTGTTTGGATGAGATGTTTCCCAGGCAAAAAGAAAAAAAAAAATCTGGCCTGATTATCCCTGCTCTTGGAACTTCACCTCATTGGTTCTTCTCAGCAGGGCAAAAGCAATGGGAACTCCGCCTGCAAGGAGGCTCTAGGTGTTCTAGGCATGTCTCACCCCCAACTCCCACCACCTCCTCAAGCACTTGTGTTTCCCTACACAGGGAATGTTAATAAGCCCACACTGCACTTCTCTAAGGCTGCTTCCTCCCTGACCTTCCTCACCACACTCTCCCCATCAGGCCTCTTTCTCATTCCCCTCCCCCACCTCGAGGTCCGCTCCCATCTGTTTTCTGTTAGGAGTTCATTTTCAGAGTGCAGGCTGGTGGAATTTGGAGTTCAGACCCCCTCAAGTGATGAGAGTCCTGGGGCTGCTGAAGGTCCCTTCACGCGGTCCCTGCCACCTCCCCCTCCTTCCCCGCCCTATGCCCCATTCGCCCTTGTGCAATAACATGCTGGAGCCCACATCTGTTTTCAATTCCATGTTCATTTGAACTGCTCTGGGAAAATGGAAGCTCTCACTAAAGGCTGGGGTCTTAAAGCAACAGCATGAATACAAACAACTTTATTTGACTAATAAAAAATACATACATATATGTATATGTGGAGAAAGAGGGAGAGAGATTTTTTTGATTAGCCAAGCTGGAGCTATTTCATTGAAGATCTGTCTAGTCTGATTCTTGGATGAAGCAATGTATAATCATGGATTCTTAATTCCTTCATTCTTGGTTCTAATGGTCATCTCTTGCCCCATTTCCAATCTGGGCATGTTGCCTGAATTCCACAATCTAAATCAACGGACTGGATGTTCCCAGATCCTCTCTTAATCTTCAGTGTATTGTCTGATCAAACAATAGGGTTTTTTTTTATTCATTCAAAAAATAGTGTAGGATATTTTGTTGCCATTTTTTTATCCCTCATTTTAATTGCCAAAGTACAAGGTAAGTCATATATTTGCCTTTTAGCAGGGAAAGCTAGTAGCATGGTCATCTTTCAGGCAAAGCAAACAAACGGTCCTTTGTAAAAGGTGATGTTATGTCCTCAGCCAGTATTCTGATTCTTCTTGAGAAAAGTATGTTTGGCCATAATTAGGAGGACCTTACCCATGCCTTATATGTCATTAAGTCATAGGAAGAAGGAATCAAAAAAAGCGTTGGCGGTCAGAAGATCTTAGAAACACAAGTTTTGCTTTGTCATCATACACAAGAAACACTAGTGATAGGAAATTACCATAGTGAAGAGCATTTGTTCTTTCAAGAACTGGGGAAATGGCAGAAGTAATCGAGGTTACAGATGCTTCTATGTCCTCACATCTCTGTAAACAACCTGAATGCAGATGCCCCTGTCATTTGACTGATGCCAGAGCTACAGGCACAGGCAAAGCTGAGCACAGGGATTATGTGTATTCATTCATTCATTCATTCATTCACTAAAGAAATATTAGCATTAACTTTATATTCATGCTTTATAAGTTATATATCAAGAATGTAACATTCATTTATTATGTACATTATATATAACAATATACATACTACATTACCCTAACAAATATTTGTGGAATAATTTTCCAGTCAGTTACTATATATGGGATATATTTATGTCTGGTTGTGTGTGTATGTGCATTTATTCAGTAAATATTGACAGAATATGATATATTGACAACCTTAATATAAAATAAACTATAGGTAGCATATAGATATTATATACATAATATAAATATATACATGTATGCTGATTTATTGCACATAGAAAATATCCATATATAATACATTAATATGGACTATAGACATTCATTCAACAACTACTTATTGAGGTAGTATAACTTGGTAGTTTAAAGTCTGGATTCTGGCATCAGACTTTCCAAGTTCAAATCTTGTTCAAATCCACTTAGTAATAGTGTGTCCTTGCAAGTTACTCAACCTATACAAGTCTTGACTTCCTCACATGTAAAATAGATGTAATGATAGTAGCTACCCGATAGAGGTCTTAAGATATTTCAATGCATTAATCCTTAAAAAATGCTTAGAAGAATACTAGCATGTGGCTAGCGTTTGATAAATGTTAACTATTATGCACCCCACCTGGGCAATGCTGGAGTTACGATCTAGTGAGGCAGACAAGCAACAAAATGAGGGGCCAAGAAGGTAAAATAAGGGGCTAAGGAGTAGGTTCCAGTAGTGGAGAAAAGAGATGAGATGCCTTCATTCTAGTCCTGGACTCTCTTACAAGACAGTTAATCAAGGATCCTCATTAGCTAAAGAGAAGTAGAGCTATCACTATTTGAAACAATAACCCATGCTATTATCAACTTCCTCTATTTTTCATTTGGTTTCACATCATCCTTAGGTTATGACTAGTTTGTTTCTCACTCAAGGTTAGTGAGTTTTGAGAGAAAAGGGATTTTGACATTTAAAATATTACCCAATAGATTTACTACTTCCACAACAAACCCTATATGCTACAAAAAGAATTTCATGTATTCTCAACTCTGAAGCCAGTGCCCTAATTTTAGGTTAATTCCAAGTTTGAATTCTATATACTATTGAGACCCTCTAAAACCATAATCCAGCCTTTGTTTTGATCTTGGGTTGGATTAAGAGAAGTCTCTTGCTGATAAGAAGCTTATAGGAAGGGTTTCTATAAATAATCCTATTTCATCCCCAACTTTCTCAGCTAACTCTAACTGTTGATATAATTTGACTTATTAATAATCTCAATCCTTCTCCCAGATCCTGCTCACTTTAACCTACAATTGATCAGGAGTGTAAAGAGTACAAAGGTTTTCAGATGAGAAACAAAATATTTGTCCAGTTGTAGGGCCTGTTGGAGTTTCAAGTATTTCATCTAGAACTCAAACATATCCCAGACTTAATAAAAATCTAGTCCTTAGTGATAAAGCCCATAAAACTTTGAAATCCTGGAGGACTTTGGAAGGGTCTCTTCACTAAGGACAAAATGGCCTTAAAGAAATAGTAGTTTTTACATGAGCTCTTCAAAGGAAAAAGATTGCAATCTTTTTTTTTTTTTTTTTAAATAAGAGGAGGCAAGGTAAAAAAAAAAAGGCTATTGTTAGATTAATGAAACACTAAAATATTGGGGGTTAAGACTATTAATATAGTTAATTCTCTGCCCAGTAAGTTAAGAAAATTAGTTGTTTTTTGGTTTTTTGGGGTTTTTTTTAGGGGAAATGTAATGTGCTCAGATCTATAGCTATTGACCATGGTTAAGATTTGAGAAGATGAGACAAAATACTGGGATAGATAGATTTTTGACTCAGTTAATAAGTAGCAATATAAATTAGAAAGAGTGTGTGCTTTGGAAAAGAGACCTGAGTTCAGGTATCAGACATATCACTTTCTAATTATGGGACCATGAGTAATTTGCATAATAAAACGAACTTTTGCCTCCCTATCCGATCCATGCCTCCGTGCATGGCTCCTTATGATTGGCAATGGTTATCTCTTTGTACACCATACCCACAGCAGGAGAGTCATGAACTGCATGCTACCTGCCCTGATAGGGAAACGGCACATGATAGTAGAAAGACAATGACATCGGAATAAGGTAAGTGGCATTTGAGAGACATGTCGTGCACTGACCTGCTGTGTAATCTTGGGTCCAGTTGTCTCTGTTTAAAGAAGGGTTAATAATATCCATGAGGCATTACATTAATATGGATTAAATCCATTAATTAATCCATATAAATAATAGTCTCTGACCCATAGCGTGTGCTCAGTAGAGGTGGATAGTTTTATTATTCCAGGGATCTGAGCAGAGGAGAAGTTCGAGTATCAGCTGTACTACAGCTTCATTACTCTCCAACCTCAGCTACCTCCCTGGGCAACCACCAATGCTCAAATAGTCCAAGAATAAAAAACCTCACACAGGTGGAGAGGTAGGAGGGCTTTATGGAGAGGTAAACTTAAGATGATGGAACACTTCGCTAGAGAGTGGCAAAAGTACAGATACCCTATTATTCAAAACAGCTCTGGGACTGAGGCCCCAGGGAAATTAGGTTATCCTCCCACTCCTACAGCTCATGGCAGACAAATGGCTGCTGTGGACGGGGGAGCAAGGGAAATGGGCTTGTCTTCCAAGGAATACTTATAAAATAATTGCTGAGAGTATTCTAGGGTTATTTTGAATGTATAAACTGTTTATTTTTGCAGTACTGATTGAGAAGTCATGGAGAGGGCTAATGCACTTGGGTTCAGTGTTTATTGCTTCTAAGAGGCTGAACGTCAGGTTCATGACTGTGCAGTCATCCTCTTTCTGGAATAGATATTATTCCCCAGCACATTCCCAATGACACAAGGCCATACTATCTCACCCCATTTCCTCTCTTTCAGACTCCATGGGTACAAGTAGTAACTGACCATCATTCTTAAAGACCAAGCCTGAAAAGGAACTTAAGGTAGTACTCATATGCAGTATCTCAAAAGAATCTCTTGTACTCATTCTCACTAATTGGTTGGGGGAGGGAGCAACTGTTTTCTATCAACTTTGCATTAAATTGAACTTGCCCCTGCATCAAGACTTAATGAGGAAGATTTTTTTTTCTAAAAAAAATTTATCATAACATAACAAATAGTAGTGACTACAAAAATCTGTTCATTTTTTGTAAAGTGTAAAAACAATGTGAAATCTGTCAAATAATATTAGTATCAGCAGTTAACACTTAATAAATGCTTACTAGGTGGGAGGCATTGTTCTGAGTGCTTTATAGGGATTATTTTATTAATTCTCAGAATGATTATTCTACGTGACTAAACATTATTATTCCTACTTACAGATAAAGTAACAGAAGCACAGAGGTTAAGTATCTTGGACAAGATACATAAGTGGTGAAATTAGTGAACAGTTGAAGCTGCAATTTTGAATATAGGCAAATTTGAGTCAGAGCCTGCCTTTTGGACTCTGCTGTAGGAAACCATCTTCTTATTTTTACCATGGAAATTTAGAAACACTAAACATACTGCCAACCAATGTGGTCTAGATCTCAGCAGTGGGAGGAAGGCCCCTCTCCAGATTCGTTCCTTCTTTGGGTGCTCTATCTCAGCCTAGAGATAATAGCTGCTCCCCACATTTACTATGTCTGTGTCTATTAGAGTTCTCTTCCCCTTACTATTATTCCAATCTCTCATCATCATGAACGTTTCTTTATCTTAAACTTTCCCTGTTCAAATCATGGTGTTTTCTGTCTGTTGGTAGGATTGGGTTGGATACATTCCCTGACCTCATTTTTTACTACTTCTACTTTTGCTTATTCTGCTTCAGCCACTTGATTCCTTGCCATTCCTCAAATATTATATCCATGTCCCCACCTCATGGTTTTTGCACGGGCTTTTCCCTCTGCCTGGAAAGCTCTTACCCCAGATATGCATGTAACTTTCTCTCTTACATCCTGAGAGTCATGACATGCATGCTACCTGCTCCTTAATCTCTTGCTTAAATGTCATGATCTCAATGATGACTCTTTTGACCCCCTATTTGATCAGCATCCCTACCCTATCTTCTGTCCTCTTTTAATTTTTTCTCTATAGCATTTTTCATCATCTGACATACTATGTGTGTTATTCATTTTTGTTATTTATTATCTGCTTTACTTCCCCTACCAGAATATAAGCTTCCTGAAGGATTTTTTACTATTTTGTTCATGGCTGTATTCTCAGAATCTAGCACAACAGCCAACACATGGTAAGCACTAAGCAGTTATTTTTTGATGAATGAATGTTTTAAGGTAGAAATAAGCCAGTTGTGTGGATAAAGCACAATTATTTTCGATACTGTTAACAGAGAAAAAAATTCTCCTGAACCTATAGTTTCCCATAGAGAATATACTTTATTATTTATTGAACACTATCTTTAACAATATTTCAGTAAGCACATCAAGGAATTTCATGATATATTATAATAACATCTCTTAAATAAATCAACATCTACAAAAGTGTTATCCAGTAAACAGTACTGAGAACCTCACACAAATTTTTTAAAATAATGCTATTTTATAATATATCAATTTTTAATACTCTCTTTTAAAACTTTTTAAGAACTTCTTATAAAAGTTAAAGATAATGTGTATAAATTTATTTTACTCTGTTTCAGTAACATGCATAATAAAATAATACTCTATCTCTTCTCTCATCAAGATGTATTATGGTTTTCTGACTTTATTACCTAGTTTGTTACCTCTTACATCTTTGATTTTTCCTATTATCGTAGACCAATTAGTCCCTTACATTCAGAGGTGCTTCTCAAATCCCTTCTCCAAGGCATAGGGTACTGTAGCCTTAACTCCACTCCTTATGATAACCTCATATCATAGCACAGAGGATATAGAGAAGCTTTCTCTTCCATCTACCTTGGTCCTCTTAATCCAGTATTTCAAAATCATACTGAAGCATACTTTTGATACTCAGTTTTATTTTCTACAGTTTCCCTTAATTATCCCAGGGATACATTTTAAAACATATCCCATCTCTCAAATGATTGCCAGCAAAAATGATTCAGATTTGTGTTTACACAGACTAAAATATTTCACAGAAAAATATAGATAAGTAAATTAGTGTATCCTGGGACACCATGTAAGAATAACTTGCTCTGTAGTAGGAATGAGCATATTTACTATAGCTACAAAAAGATTTTAGATCGTGTAGAAATGATTCTGATGTAGAAATATGAGAAAGCTTCTTGGAGGAGATTATAGAATATTCAGCATTTTTTAACACCAAAACATCTCAAGTTTTCACATCAACATTCTTCTCACTGCCAAGATAAGAATGTCTCCAAAAAGCCCAGAGATAGCTCTTCTGGTTCATATAGATCTCAATATGAAAGACCAAACTCTATGCTCTACTGGAAAATAAATGGACAATTTACAAATGGATGAAGTGATTAAAATAGCATTATCTTTTGATTAAAGCAGATATCAAGTGGTATGGGAATTGTAGAAAGTCAAATAGTGACTGGTAAATTCTGCACAGAGCTTTCTCGCTGAAATCATTTTCTTTCTCAGTCTAGAGACACTGCCTGTATCTGATAGAAATGTCAGATCACTTCACATTTTCCTTCTCTAAGAGATCCATTCCCTATGAGCTCAATATCCCTTGTGTGAGTTTCATTAATCACATAATGATCTATTAAGTTTGGTATTTTCCCAAGCACATGTGACTTCCATAGTAAACTTAACTAAGAGCATGACTCACTCCCACCAGCTCGCCAATGCAGAGTGACACAGAAGACAAAGTGGTGCTACAGAGACACAGTGCAGGCAGCAGGATCTGAAGCCCAGTGTGAAGAACAACTCCCAGTGAACACCTCGCCATAAAATTTCTGAATGACACTGTGTTATGTCATTAAACAGGCAGTATGCCATTAACCTTTTTTAATACTTTCTATACTGCCAGGCAGTTTAAAGGGTAGGAGGAGTGTTGATTTTGTACAATAAAACTTTTAAAAATCATATCTGCTTAGGACACTTTCTTTAAGGGATTGTCCAGTAAGCCTTATCTAGTGGCAAGTGGGCATATAGCTATATGAAGAATTGTTTGGACTTCCCATACAGAAATAAGGGGTTCACCTTTCCTAGAAAAAAAATGGCCAACTTAGAAGGAAACTGAATTTCAAGTCAACTGGTAACATTGGAAATAATTTTCATGACAACAAGAGTACATATAATTAAAATGACTATAACTATCTATAACTGAGCTACGGATATAGACAACAAAACTATATGCAGTAAGTGTATATATACATGCACTATATAAATATATATAAATACATGTATATATATTCACTATACATATATATACATGTATATATTCATTATATATATATATATACATATATAGGTTATATATAACTGAGAGATTCTTACTCAGATTATATGGGAAGAGTAACTTTAAAGCTGGGAGAAAATGTCAAGTGTAGGAAAATAATCCCACCAACTTTATCATAAGAGGAAGTTCTGACAAGAGGTCAAAAGGAGAAAGTTATTCCTTTCAATATCACTTTCGTTGGTTGGCTGGATTACTGGCCACTGTAACATGGATTTTCATACATATCCTTTATGATGTAACTTAGTGGTACCCTTCCACTAATAGCAAAGAAGCTTCTCACTGATACTAGGTGTTGGCCGGGGGACTTGCTGTAGTCAATGAAATATTAGTGTATGTGACACTGGAGGATGCCTTAAACGTGATTCTAAAGTTTGGGCTCTGAAGCTCCTGAAATACCATTAGAAAATCACACTCAAAGTAACCACTGCTAGAGATCCAGCCAGGGGCCAAGGAACCAAAATAAGACAAAGTGGACTTGAACCTATCCTGAAGCTTGTACTGTGAAACAGAGCTGTACCATTTTATTACAGATCTGTAGACAAGAAATTTTTTTTTTTTCATTATAAACCACTGAGTTTTTCACTGAGTAAATAAAATCCCAATCCTGGCCATGATTTCTTGGCCACCAGCAATTTCCAAGTCTCCAAACTTATATCAAAAGGAAGATCATTAAAGCAGTAAGGCTGCATCCTTCCTAATGTCCCTTTCAATTGTGGCCAAGGTGTATAGGATAAGAATTATCCTCCCAGAAATCAGACCTGGGACAATGTGATTAGCTGACCAAAGAGCTCCTTACAATGAAAGGGTAAGGAACATTTACTATACCTATCTAGCTAAACAGAAACAGAAACAAACAAAAACCCTCATTATTTTGGCAAAGATTTGAGCCATATATTTATGTTACTTAAAATGGAAAGCATCTTAACATTATAAATGACCTAACATATTAATATATATTTGTGAACTGTGGTAATTACAATAAAGGAGAAATATATGGTGATAAGAAGACATATTTGAAATATAATAGGAACTTCACTATATGAAGTAGATATGGGCAGAGCAGTTCACTGATCAGAGAACCCAAATAAAAGACAGTGTGGTTTGAAGATAGGGAGTAACATTTGTGGAGGGGGAATGAAGTAAGACCAGAGGTGTAGGGTGGAGCAAACATGTGTTATTTATTCTGAAAGCTAAGGTATATCTGGAGTAAATTGTATACTCAGAATTCTTTAAAGACAAACAGTTCATTGAGAATGACTCAACCCAAATGATGAAATAATCATATCTAATTTCATAAATAAATAACTTATGTAAAATAACAAAAGCCATTTTTAAAATTAAGACAGAAGCAGCCATTTCTGCTTTGACCACTTCCATTTCCTTTTAGATATGGAAAAGGCCTAGCAGAAAAATTGCACTATAGCAGGGAGTCAGCACTGTTGACAAATGAGTATATGAATGAATATACAGTATAGCTATGATAACTGCATTCAATCCCATCATATTTAGGATGAAAGGTTAATAGAAATTTCCTTTTGCTAGTACTTTCTGAATTCCTTTTTTTGTTTCACGTGGCCTAGAATAATTGTCCCTTTGTTCTAATTTTTTTAGTACCAATTACCTCTGTTTATGTTTACATATACAGGTACTCAGAATTGAAGACTTAAAAAAAAACTTCAATTAACATTTTTATGACTCTAAGCTAAGGACCTCTTAATTAATTATATATAATTTAATTCTCCTTCAAAACATGCTCTGCAAGTGATGGATGTAGTTGCTGACAACTTGTTTGTACTGTGCTGCTGCTGTTTATCTTTTTGAATAGCAAGGAGTAGAGGGATTTTTATCTTTAGCAGTAAAAGAACAAAGGACTCAATTTTAAAATAAAATTGAGAGTTCCTAAATCTTTAGGGTGGAGAGCAACTCCAGATGAATTATGAATCATCCTTATTTCCATTTTGTATCTCATGTTGACCCCAAAAAGATGGTGCCTCATCACATCTCCCCATTCTCAGTTCTGCCTATCAGAAGCAAATGTAAGGGGAGGGGGTGGGAGGATGGGTTAGCCTAGTGATGGGTATTAAAGAGGGCATGCTCTGCATGGAGCACTGGGTGTTATACACAAACAATGAATCATGGAACACTACATCAAAAACTAATGATGTAATGTATAGTGATTAACATAACAATAAAAATTTTTTTTAAAAAAGAAGGAAATGTAAAACCATAATGTAAGGTTACCTGAAAAACTCTGGCCACAAAGCATTACTATTTTTTTAAAGCAAGACAAATCTTATTTAATATGAAATAATAACCAAAAAATACTAATGTAGTTCTGAGGTTTAGCATTAAAGAAATAAAGCCTAAAAACATACAAAAAAATACTAAGAAACTATTTTTTTAAACCTAGCAGGTACAACAAAGAATAAACTATAAGTTCTAGAAATTAAAAAGTCATTGAAAATAATAAATGGCTGAAAAAGCAGATTAGACTAAAAGGAATATAGGACTAATAAATTATATGATACATATTAACAAATAACTCATACTAAAGCAATAAGAGATGAAGAGAAGGAAAACATGAAAGAAGTTGAGAAAAAGGATAAGAAACAGGAAAGCTGGGATAAGAAACACTAAGATATAGCCTCTAGGAATACCAGGAGAGAAAAAGAGAGGAGGAGAGGAAATATTCATGAAAATAATGGCAGTGAAATGTTCACAAATGATGAAATATCTGAATAATCAGGTTCAAGAAGTATAGTACACCAAAATCCTGAGCAAAAAAATAAAAATAAATACACTCAAAGGTAAGTCAAGGTAAACTATACTCACCTTAAAAAGAAAAAAAAAGGAGAAGATGATAAGAGCAGCCTAACAGAAAGACAATTCACTCACAAAAAAAACCCTATAACAAACAAACTGACTGAAGACTTCTTCACAATGAAAAGCTATTGCAATACTCAGTCTAGAATTTTATACCTAGCTACACTGTCATCCAAGAGTGAGACTAAAGTAAATTTAAAAAAAAGATAATTCACTGAAAGTGTGTGTGTGTGTGTGTGTGTGTGTGTATAAGGAGAAAATTGAACCCAGAACAAAATAATGTGAAAAAAAAGAACAATGATGATAAGGTTCAAAGGTAAAAATAAGCATTGAGTAAACATAACTAATGATAAAAAATAATATCACCAATGTGGAATATGTAAAACAATATGAGCAAGGGACTGAAGATAGATCAGAGTGAAAGTGTGCTAAGATTTTTGTACATTTTGGAGGAGTACAGACAGCAATTAACTTTTGAGTGCACTATGTATGGTAAAAATTTTAAAATAATGACTAAACAAGTAGAAATGAGGTGTGTTACTTCCAAAGTCACAGAGGAAATTAAGAAAAAAAAGGAAAACTAATAGAATAAACAAAAAATAAAAGAAAAGGGGAGTGTGGCATAATGTGATAATAAATCCAAATATATCGTTTATGAAAATAGATTAAAAATTCTAGTTTAAAGACAAAAGTACTCAGACCAGTTTTTATTTTTTTCAGGCAAGTTTTTAAATAATCAAATTATAAATTCTGCTTCTGGTATAGCCAAACAGATCTACCATCTTGCTTATAACAGCTTAAAACTGAGCAAAATACCAAAAACAGCCACCTGAAGAAAAATCTGAAAGCACCCAAAATTTGAAAGAATAGACCAGAAACAGGTGGATTTACTATTTGTATTGCTTATGTTTTGGGTAGCTGCAGACTGCACAATACCTCAGGAAACAGAGATCTATCTAAAAACCTGCTGTGTTTGTAACCTGAAGAACAAGAAAACAGATTTATGTGCAACTAGAGCCACTGTAAAGGGTTTATAGAAAAGAAAGAGCCAGATAGATAAAACCCCAAATTCTGTGTATTAACTCTGTCAAGGCTCTGAATGACTCTGTAAATACACATATGCAGGCAGAAAGCAAGCAGTTCAGCTTCTGATAAAATAACTGAATTGCTATTTGAGCTGACTACCAAGAGACAAATTTTATAATTTAGATCCACCAAGTTAACTGCTTGATAAATAAAAACATTTAAACTTTTCAAGGTGTATATCATAATCCAGAGACTCCACAATATAACATTCATGATATTCGGGACATAACACAAATTGCTCGACATATAACAAATCAGGAAAATAATATCCACTCCAAAGAAGTTATTAGAAGCCAATCCCAAGATGACACAGATGTTTGAATAAATAGACAAAGATTTAAAGCAGCTATACAAGTATGCTCTGTGGAATAAAGGAAAATACGCTTGTGATGAGTTAAAAAAAAAAAACACCAAATCTCTGGAGAAGTAGAACTAAATGGAAATTTTAGAATTAAAAAATACAATATTGAGTTCCACATGGAAGGAGCTTAGAGTCACCACTACATTTGAGTAAGGGGAAAAAAATGAATAAGCTAAAAAATAAACATGAAAGAGGAGAGAACACAGAGCAAACTGCTACCCACAAGACTGGACAATCAGGCAGATACAAAGAGTCACAGCTTACCAAAGATTCAAGAATAGAAACTGCCAGGGGAACCATTGTTGGCAGAGGAAAATCCAAACATAATTGACAAATTGCTGGAGGCTGAGTGTGGACAATTCTGTGAGTTAAAAACCCCTCAAGGACCCAGTCTGGGGGTTGGGGTGGGGAGGGTGTACAATATTGTGACATTTATCTCCAGGAGCTCAACTAGGTTTCCACAGTAAATAATGGAGAAAATTCCCTCATGTTTCTGGCAAGGGGAGAGGGAAAGGAACCATTTTGAAATACACCAGTGTACTCTGCTTTTCTTAACAGGGTCTGCCCTCAGGAGAAACTAGTTAGCCAGACTCTAACCTGCTGAGGTATTATTAGAGCTTAACTGACCTGGGGGAAGGGATATACCTCCAGCTGGCTCTAGCCATCCTTTCTCATCTAATGGGGAGAAGGAAAAAAACCTAAGAAACACTTGTGAAATTTAGAGTCCAGAGGAATTGGCTCACTAAAAGATGAGACCTAATCATGGGACTATGGACACTTCCCTACTCCAACACCTTATTGCCACATTACTAAAGGCCTATAATTGCAGTTCCTTTTACTCAGTACATAATGTCCAACAATCAAAAAAATTGTAAGAAATACTAAATAAAAGGAAAAACACACAAATTGAAGAGACAGAGCAAGCATCAGAACCAGGGATGTTGGAATGATCAGACTGGGAATTTAAAACAACAATGAATAATATGCTAAGGGCACTAATAGATAAAGTAGACAGCATACAAGAATAGATGGACAAAGTAAGCAGAGAGAAATGCTAAGGAAGAACCAAAAAGAAATTCTAGAGATGAAAACACTGTAAAAGAAATAAAGAATGCCTTTGATAGACTTATTAGTAGACTAGACACAGCTGAGGAAAGTATCTCTGAGCTAGAAGATGTATCAGTAGAATCTCTGAAAAATGAAAAGAGAATAGACTGAAACAATAGAATAGAATATTTAAGGACTGGGGGACAATTATGAAAGGTGTAACATAGAAATGGAAATACCAGAAGAAGAAGAAAGAAAGGAACAGAAGAAATATTTGAAACAATAGACTGAGAATTTCTCCCAAATTAATGTCAGACACCAACCACAAATTCAGGAAGCTAGAGAACTGTGAGCAGGAAAAATACCATACAAACTAAACCTAGGCAAATAATTTTGAAACTAGAGAAAATCAAATATAAAGGAAAATTCCTGAAAGAAGCCGGGGGGGGGGGGGATCATGATCTATAGAGGAACAAAGATAATAATTACATCCAATTTATCCTCAGAAAACAGGCAAGAAGAGAGCACAGAAATACTTAAAGTGTTGAAAGGAAAAACCCACCAAACTAGAATTCTATACCAACAAAATTATTTTTTGAAAGTGAAAGAGAAATAGACTTTCTCAGACCAAAATAAAATTAAGGAAATTTATTGCCAGCTAACCTGACTTAAAAAATTTTTTTAAAGAATTTCTTCAGAGAGAAGTAAAATAATGTAGCTCAGAAGGCCAGAGCATCAAAGAAGGAATAAGTGACTGGACTTTAAGCTCTATTACAAAGCTGTCATCATCAAGACAGTATGGTACTGGCACAAAAACAGACACATAGATCAATGGAACAGAATAGAGAGCCCAGAAATGGACCCTCAACTCTATGGTCAACTCATCTTCAACAAAGCAGGAAAGAATGTCCAATGGAAAAAAGACAGTCTCTTCAACAAATGGTGTTGGGAAAATTGGACGGCCACATGCAGAAGAATGAAACTGGACTATTTCCTTATACCACACACAAAAACAGACTCAAAATGGTTGAAAAACCTAATGTGAGACAGGAGTCCATCAAAATCCTAAAGGAGAACACAGGCAACAACCTCTTTGACCTCAGCCGCAGCAACTTCTTCCTAGAGACATCGCCAAAGGCAAGGGAAGCAAGGGCAAAAATGAACTATTGGGACTTCATCAAGATAAAAAGCTTTTGCACAGCAAAAGAAACAGTCAACAAAACCAAAAGACCACTGACAGAATGGGAGAAGATATTTGTAAATGACATATCAGATAAAGGGCTAGTATCCAAAATCTATAAAGAACTTCTTAAACTCAACACCCAAAGAACAAATGATCCAATCAAGAAATGGGCAGAAGACATGAACAGACATTATTCCAAAGAAGACATCCAAATGGCCAACACACATGAAAAAGTATTCAACATCGCTCGGCATCAGGGAAATCCAAATCAAAACCTCAATGAGATACCACCTCAAGCCAGTCAGAATGGCTAAAATTAACAAGTCAGGAAATGACAGATGTTAGCGGGGATGCAGAGAAAGGGGAACCCTCCTACACTGTTGGTGGGAATGCAAGCTGGTGCAGCCACTCTGGAAGACAGTATGGAGGGTCCTCAAAAAGTTGAAAATAGAGCTACCATATGATCCAGCAATTGCACTACTGGGTATTTACCTCAAAGATACAAATGTAGGGATCCGAAAGGGTATGTGCACCCCGATGTTTATAGCAGCAATGTCCACAACAGCCAAACTGTGGAAAGAGCCAAGATGTCCATCGACAGATGAATAGATAAAGAAGAGGTGGTATATATATACAATGGAATATTATGCAGCCATCAAAAGGAATGAGATTTTGCCATTTGCAACGACGTGGATGGAACTGGAGGGTGTTATGCTGAGCGAAATAAGTCAAGCAGAGAAAGAAATGTATCATATGACCTCACTGATATGAGGAATTCTTAATCTCAGGAAACAAACTGAGGGTTGCTGGAGTGGTGGGGGGTGGGAGGCATGGGGTGGCTGGGTGATAGACATTGGGCAGGGTATGTGCTATGGTGAGCGCTGTGAATTGTGCAAGACTGTTGAATCACAGATCTGTACCTCTGAAATAAATAATACAATATATGTTAAAAAAAAAAGAAGAAGATAGCAGGACGGGAAGAATGAAGGGGGGAAAATCGGAGGGGGAGATGACCCATGAGAGATGATGGACTCTGAAAAACAAACTGAGGATTCTAGAGGGGAAGAGGGTGGGAGGATGGGTTAGCCTGATGATGGGTATTAAAGAGGGCATGTTCTGCATGGAGCACTGGGTGTTATACGCAAACAATGAATCACGGAACACTACATCAAAAACTAATGATGTATGGTGATTAACATAACAATAAAAAAATTTTTTAAAAAAGAAGGAATAAGTGAAAGTAAAATAAAAACTTATATTTTTCTTATTCTCAATTGACCTAACAGGTAACAGTCTGTTCAAAAAAAATAATATCAATCGTGTATTCACTTATGTATGCTTATGTATTTATCATACACACACACATACACATACACTTATGTATGCTGATATGTAAATGAAATGAATGATAGCAGTGATACAAAGGAAGGGAGGGAGAAATTAGGATTATTTTGTTATTATAAGGTACTCATAGTACCTGTAACATGGTATAGTGTTATTTGAAAGTGGACTTGGATTAGCTGTGAATTTATATTGCAAATTCTAGGGCAACCACTAAAAGAAATTTTTAAAAAGTATAAATGATATGCTAAGAAAGGAGAGAAAATTCAATTTAATTGTAGAACAAGGACTACAAATAGACAGCACTAATGCATATGGTAGGTAATAATCCAATTGTATCTTTAATCACTTTGAATGTAAATGGTCTAAATGCACCATTTAAAAGACAGAGAATAAGCTATGATAAGGAATAAAAGGAAAGAACACTACTAGCTAAATGCAGTAAATCACATTCCGTCCTGACTAAGAACATAAAGAGTGTTATTTCCCTTATTTTTATTCAGATCCAACAAGTTGAAGTTCAACAAGGTGAAGGCTATTGTATAATTTCACAGAGCTGTTGCATGGTACCACCTGATTCTAACCTAGTTTTTTGGTCTTAAAATCTTCAGCTGGTTCAATTAATATTATTTCAAAAGCTTTTTATCATGCATTTGCCACCACCAACTGGCAACAGAAACACTGTTTTACAGGGCAATGGTTAAGGGCAGAGTTTGTAAGAAAATCAGAATTGAGATTGAAATCTGGTTCTGCTATTAATTGGCTGTAAAATCTTGGGCAGTTCAATTAACTTCTCTGGACTTCAGTTTCAAGTGTGTGATGGGGGTTTTGTTAGTACTAATTGAGTTAATGTAGTACAACTCTTTCATAGTGATTTTCACATATTAAATGCTCAAACATTGAAAAAAAAAAGACAGAATATTGGAGTGAATCAAAAATTAAGACCCAACTATATGTTGTCTGCAAGAAAACCACTTGTTATATAAAGATTAAAAGTAAATGAATGGACGGGCATCAGGGAGGCTCAGTCAGTTAAGCATCCAACTCTTGATTTCAGCTCAGGTCATGATCTCAGGATCATGAGATTGAGCTCCATGTCAGGCTCCAAGCATGGAGCCTGCTTAAGGTTCTCTCTCTCTCTCTCTCCTTCTGCTCCTCCCCACCACTGTCTCTCAAAAAAAAAAAAAAAAAGTAAATGGATAGAGAATACACCATGGTATCATTAATCAAAAGAATAGAGGAGTAACTATATTAATTTCAGACAGAACAGACTTCAAAGCAAAAAAAAAAAAAGTAATCAGGGATAAAGAAGAGAATTATATAGTGATAAAATGGTTAATTATCCAAGAAAACATAATAATCCTTAATGTGTATGCACCTAACAGCAGAGAGTCAAACTATATGAAGCAAAAACTAGATTTGCCCACAATTTGATAACATTGATAAAATAGATCAGTTCCTTAAAAAACACAATTTGCCAAGGGACGCCTGGGTGGCTCAGTCGTTAAGCAACTGCCTCGGCTCAGGTCATGGTCCCAGGGTCCTGGGATCGAGCCCCGCATCGGGCTCCCTGCTCAGCGGGAAGCCTGCTTCTGCCTCTCCCACTCCCCCTGCTTGTGTTCCCTCTCTCGCTGTGTCTCTCTCTGTCAAATAAATAAAATCTTAAAAAAAAAACAAACACAATCTACCAAAACTCATACAAGAAGAAATAGGCAATCTGAATAAGTCTATATCTATTAAAGAAATTGAATCAATAATTAATAACCTTCAAAAACAGAAAGCACCAAGCTAGATGGTTTCACTAGTGAATTCTACCAAATATTTAAGGAAGAAATTATACTAATTATCTACAATTTCTTTTGGAGGACTAATACAGAGGGAATACATCCTAACTCATGCAACAAAGCCAGCATTACCCTCATACCAAAATCAGACAAAGACAAAGACGAGACAAGAAAAGTATCCCTCATGAACATAGATGTAAAAATTCTCAACAAAACATTATGGAAAATAGTATGGACTCTCCTCAAAAAAATTAAAAATATAACCAGCACATGATCTGGCAATTCCCTTATTGGATATATATTCAAAGAAAATGAGATCAGCATCTTGAAGAGATATCTGCACTCCCAGGTACACTGCAGCATTATTCATGTTACTGAAGATATAGAAACAACATAAGAGTACAGATGAATAGATAAACAAAATGTGAAAAAAATATATAGAATAGAATATTATTCAACCTTTAAAAAAAGAAGAAAATCCTATTGTTTGTGAAAACATGGATGAACCTGGGAAACATTAAGTGAAATAAGCCAGGTACAGCAAGAGAAATACTGTATCATCTCACTTAAATGTGGAATCTTTAAGAAAGTTAAGCTCATACATAGTGACAGAGTAGAATGGTGGTTACCAGGGTTAGGGGGTAGGTGGTGGGTACAAATGATAATGATCCTTCAGAAAGATTTAGGAAAGAAATGAGGTAAGGCCTAAGATTTCCCATCTGACTTGAGTGTCTAGGTGTAATTCAGGGATAGATGACACCAAAACTTATAATTAAATTGATCAAAGCTGGTGATAAAGAGAAAATCTTAAAATTAGCCCATGGAAAAAGAAATATTACAAAAAATAGAAAAAGATGATGGCAGACTTCTTGTCTGAAACAATGAAAGCATGAAGACCATGTAGCAACATCTTTTAAATACTGAAAGAAAAAAAAACTCTAACCATTTAATACTATACCTGGTGAAAATATTTTTCAAAAATGGCATATAAAAAGCTGAATATTACATCACTGGAAGACCAAAACTATAAGAAATGTTGCAGGAATTCCTTAAGGCAGATGAAAATGGTATCATATGGATATATAGATATACCCAAAAGATGAATACTAGTCATCTTAATTACATAGGTATATATATGTGTGTGTGTGTGTATGTGTACATATATGTATATATGTATGTGTGTACATATATGTATATATATGCATAAGATATTTTATTATCTAAATATCTTCAAAAAATAATTGGACGTTTAAACAGAAAAATAAAAGCATAATATAAAGTTTATAGCATATGTATGTAAAATATATAACAATAGCATAAAGACAGGAAGGGAGAAGTAGAAGTATTTTACTATAAGGTTCTTATACTATACATGATGTGTATGATGTCAATTGAAAGTAAACTGTGATAGGGCACCTGGGTGGCTCAGTTGGTTTGGCATCGACTCTTCATTTTGGCTTAGGTCGCAATCTCGGGGTCATGGGATCGAGACCCAGGTCAGTTCCACACTCAGTGTAGAGTCAGCTTGAGATTCTCTCTCTCCCTCTCCCTCTGCCCCCCCCCCCCGCTTGCATGTGCTCTAAATAAATAAATCAGTAAATAAATAAATACATAAAATCTTTAAAGAAATAAAAGTAAACTGAGATAAAGATGTATACTAAAAAAATCTAATAAAAGTAGTTGCTAAACCAACAAAGGAGATCAAATGAAATACTAAAAAAATATCAAATCCAAAAGGAGGGAGGAAAAAGAGATAAGGGAACAAAAAGCAGATGAAACAAATAATAAAAAGCATATGGTGAAATGGTAGACTGAAATACAACCTTATCAATAATCATATTAAATGCAAATTTTCTAATCACCCTAATTTTAAAAGCCAAGATTGTCAGATTGGATAAAAAGTAAGATTCAATTTTATGCCAACCCTAAGAAATGTACTTTAAATATAAATTCACAAACAGGTTAAAAGTAAAATGATGAAATAATATATACAATGCTAACCTTAATCAAAAGAAAGCTGGAGTAGCTATATTAATAACAGACAAAATGTATTACAGAACAAATTATATTACTAGGAGTAAAAAACAACAACCACATCATTTTATAATGAAAAGGGGTCAATTCATCAAAAGGGCATAATAACCCTAAATGTTTACATACATAATAACAGAACTTTAGAATACATAGAGCAAAAACTGGTAAAACTGAAGGAAGAAATCAATACATATATAATTATGGTAGATTTTAACATTCCTATCTCGATAATGAGTAGAACAAACAGACTTAAAGTAAAAAAATATAGGAAACTTGAACAATACTATTATCCAACTTGACCTAATTGAAAATTATAGAACATTCTACCTAACAATTGTAAAATAAACAAAATAAGCCAAAATAAGCCATTCTTTTCAAATTCATATGGAACATTTACCAAGGCAGACCACATTTTGGGCCAAAAAACAAATTTCAATAAACTTAAAAAGAATCAAGTCTTGGAAAGTCTGTTCTCTGATGACTTTGGAATTAAAACAAAAATCAGTAACAGAACTATCTCCAGAAAGTCTCCAAATATTTAGAAACTAAATAACACACTTCTATCTAACACAATGGACACCGAATAAATGAAAAGGTAAATTAGAAAATATTTGAACTGAATGAAAATAAGAACACATTTCAAAATTTGTAGGGTGCTGCTAAAGCAGTACTTAGGAAGAAATTTCTAGCACTAAGTACCTGTCTTCAAAAAGAAAAGGGTCTTGGGCTGCCTGGGTGGCTCAGCTGGTTGAGCATCTGAGTCTTGATTTTGGCTCACATGATCTCAGGGTCCTGGGACTGGGCCCCACGTCAGGTTCCATGCTCAGTGCGGAATCTGCTTGTCCCTCTCCTTCTGCTCCTCTCCCTGCTCATGATCTCTTTCTCTCCATTTCTAAAATAAATAAATAAAATATTTTTAAAAAGAAAAGGAAAGGAAAAGGGTCTTAAATGAATATCCTCAGCTTCCACCTTAAGAAGCAAAAGACCAAATTAAATACAAAGTAAGCAAAAGAAAGGAAATAATATAGATCAAAGCAGAAATGGATAGAACAGAAAACAGAAAAACAATAGGGAAAATTAGTAAGACCAAAATCTGGTGCTTTGAGAAATTTAATAAAATTGATACACCTCTAGCCTATGAATCAAGTCTTTTTATTTTCTGTTTCTGATGCTTTGACTTGGAGGCTTTGCTGGCCCTGGAGAGATTGCCCCTCACTGGGCCATCCAATTCCTAGGGATAGTAAACAATTCATCTGAGAGCACACCTTTCACATGCAAACCAACCAGTCCAAAACCCAAACCTCAACCCCCATCTTATAGGCTCTCAAAGGACTCACATCTTGACCATTATTCCCCTATCCTAATCAGCCCAGGGCCAGATATCAGACAAGTAGAGATGGTCCTTAACCCTAGAGACTGTTGAAATTATTCAAACTATCCAATCCTAAATTTCCTTGCATGGCCTTGTCTATTTTTTTCTTGCGGAAACCGCAAGAAAGCGTCTCGCCCGCATTTCTGCCTTGCTCCTTCTTCCTCCTGACCCATCCTGGTGCTTTTATAGGTAGCTCTTTATGGTGTGGTATTTCCACTCCTCTTGGAAATTGTGAGTAATAAAGTATCTTTTCAATGGTAATCATCTCTTAATCTGTTGGTTTTACCATATCTAAATAAAGATAAAACCCACATTTTAAAACACCAGTCTGATAGAAAAAAAGAGCAAGATACAAATTAATAATATCAATAATAAAATAGATAATATCACTACAGATTCTACCAATATTAAATGTGTAAGAAAATATGAACAAATTTATGCTTGTAAATTTGAAAATTTCAGTAAGATGGACAAATTACTTGAAAGAAACAAAGTACCAAAGTCACTCAGGAAGAAATACATAATATGAAAAGTCCTGTATCTATTGAAGAAATTTAATCTGTGGTTAAAAATCAGCTTCAAATTTTTTTTAACAATGAATCAAAGCATTTAAGGAAAAAATAATACCAATTCTACACAAACTTTTCCATAAAACTAAATAGGAGTGAATACCTTCCAGTTCACTCTATGAGGTCAATATTACCCTGATACCAAAACCAGACATAGACACTGTAAGAAAAGAAAACTATAGACCATTTATTTATTCCTCACAAGCATATGCAAAATTCTAAACAAAATTTTGGCAAATCAAACTCAACAATATAAACAGGTAATACATTATAACTAAGTGAGGTTTATCCCAAGAATACAAAGTTGGTTTAACATTAAAAAAATCAATCAATATTATTCCCATATTTACAGTCTACATAAGATAAACAATATAATCATCTCAAAATATGTTGAGAAAGCATTTTACAAAATCCAACATCCTTTTATGTCAAGGATAAAAGTTCTCAGCTAACCAGAAATAGAAGGGAACTCCCACAATCGTGAGAAATTGACAGCTAACATCACACTTGATGGTGAAATAGTGTATGCTTTCCTCCTAAGATCAGTAACAGGATAAGAATCTCCATTCTCATCACCTCTCAGCAACAATATCCTGAAGGTTCTAGGCAGCACAATCACGTGAGAAAAAAATATCCAGATTGGAAGGGAAGAAGTAAAATTGTTCTTTTTATTCTCAGATGATATAATTACCACATATTAAATTTGAGAGGATCTATGAAAAAGCAATTAGAACTAAAAAGTTAATTTAACAAGTTCGTAGATTTGCAGCAAGTTTGTAGGATATAAGATCAATACACAAAAATTAATTGTACTTGTATATACTAACAACAAATCAACAGTAATTAAAATTTAAAAAGAAATACCATTTACCATAGCATCAAATATATGAAGTTGTGGATAAACTGGTCCAAAACACAAGACTTGTACACATAAAACTAAACAGAAAATTATAAAACACTGCTGATAGAAGATAAAGGATTCCTAAATAAGTAGAGAGTTACACATTGGTTGTGGGCCAAAAGATGTCAAGTCTCCCCTAAATTGAAATTTATTGCTATCTCAGTCAAAACCCCGATGGGATTTTTTGGTAAAAATTGCCAAGCTGATTCTAAAATTCATATGCATATACAAAAGATCTAGAATAGCCAAAACAACTTAATAAAAAAAAAAGAAAAACAAAGTTGGAGGAATTAACATGACTTGATTTAAAGACTTATAAAGTTATGGTGTGGTATTAAGGATTATACTATAAAGTATAGTGTACGTATTAATTAATTAAGGTGATATAGTATTGGCATCAAGATAGACAGATAGAACAATGAATCAGAACAGAGAGTCCGGAAACAGAACCACACAAATGTGAACAACTGATTTTCAACAAAGGTGCAAAGAAAACCCAGTGGGAAAAGGATAATCATTTTAAGAAAGGATTCTGAAATAATTGAATATTAATGTGGAAAGAAAGAAAAAAAAAGGAGGGGAAGGACAGAGAGGGGCGGGAGAAAGAGAGAGAGGGAGGGAGGGAGGGAGAGAGGGGGGAAAGAGGAGAAAAGGAAAGACTCATCTATACCTCATACCAGATACAAAAATTAAGTCAAATGAATGATGTACTAAATGTAAAACCTACAACTGTACAACTTCAACAACAAAACATAGGAGAAAACCTTTGTGACAATCAGTTAGAGATTTCTATTTTTTTTTAAGATTTTATTTATTTATTTGAGAGAGAAAGAAGAAGAGCACAGAGGGAGGCTGAGCAGAGAGCCTGATGCGGGGCTCGATCCCAGGACCCTGTGATCATGACCCGAGCCAAAGGCAGACGCTCAACCGACTGAGCCACCCAGGCGCCCGGAGTTAGAGATTTCTGACCTACAACATCAAAACCATCATTCACAAAGTAACAAATTGATAAATTGGACTTCATTAAAATTTAAAAGTTCTGCTTTTTTTGTTGTTGTTGAAGTGGACTTGACATACGGTATTGTATTAGTTTCAGGTATACAACATAGTGGTTCTACATTTAAATTCATTTGGAAGTGATCACCATGATACATGTAGCTACCATCTGTTACCATGCAAGTTGTTACGTATTACTAACTATATCCCCTATGCTGTGCACTGTATCATCCATGCCTTGTTTATTTTATAACTGGAAGTTTGTACCTTTTAATACCTTTCCCCTGTTTCACCTAAAAAGTTCTACTTTTTGACAGATACTTTTAAGAGAATTAAAAGACAAGCCACAGATATGTGGAAATAATTGCAAATCATGTATCTGATAATGTACTTGACTTCCAAGCTCAATAGTAATAAAACAAAAAATAATAATAATATAATAAAAGAATTGAACAGACACTTCACCCAATAGGATAATACGGATGACAGAATAAGCACATGGAGAGACATTCAACACTTTTAGTCATTAGGGAAATACAAATTAAAATCACTGTGAGTTATCACTACATGCCTATTAGAATGGCTAAAATTAAAATCCTGTCTATACTGTGTTGGCAACAGTGGATAAACTAGAATTTTTAGGGGCACCTGGGTGGCTCAGTTGGTTAAGCGTCTGCCTTCGGCTCAGGTCATGATCCTGGGGCCCTGGGATCGAGCCCCACATCGGACTCCCTGTTCAGTGAGGAGCCTGCTTCTCCCTCTCCCTCTGCTGTTCCCCATGCTTGTGAGCTCTTTCTCTCAAGTAAGTAAATAAAAATCTTTTTTAAAAAAAACTAGAATTTTTTTACACTGTTGGTAAAAAGGTGATATGGTACAAATACTTTGGAAAAACAGTTTGGCAATTTCTTAAAAATCGAACATACATACAACCATTCCACTCCAAAGTGTTTACTCAAAAGAATTGAAAATATAGGTTCATACAAAGATTTGTCCACACATGTTATAGCAGCTTAATTTTTAGTCCCAAACTGGAATCAACCCACATCTTTATTGGATAGCAGGTAAATGGGTAAACAAACTATCGTTTACACAATAGAATACATTCAGCAATTCAAAAAGCATCTACTATTGATGCACTTAACACCATAGATGAATCTTAAAATAAGTATGTTCATTTAAAGAACTCAGATAGTAAAGAGTATATACTATATTATTCCACTCATATAAACATCTAGGAAATGCAAACTATGATGACAGAAAATAAATCAATGTTTGTCTAGGACCCAGGCTGGGCTAAAGGTGTGGAGGAACCAGAGAGAGGGACTGCAAAGGGGTAAGAGCAATTTTTTGATATTATGGATACTTTCACTATCTTGACTGTGATGATAGCTTCATGGATATCCACATATGTCAAAACTTACCAAATTGTATATTTAAGAATAATAGTCTACAAGCAAAGTCACTGTGCTCAGGCTTTATGGCAAGTTCAATTAAAGTATCCAATAATAAATACTGTTCTCTAAATTGTTTCAGGAAATAAAGACAGAAAGAACAATCCTCCAGTCATTTAAAGAGACTAACACTACCTTGAGACAATACTTGAGAAGAAGAGTATGAGAAAGGGAAGAGATGGGCTATACTGAGCTTTAAGGCAGATCAATACCTTAGCTGTGGGTCCTCTGCTGAGAAAAAGGACCAAGAGGACATTCAGCAGCACCTCCTCTGCAGTTAGATTTACAAGGGTCACTGAATGCACTCTGGCTCCAGGGCCAGGGGCAGACTTCAGCTCCCCCAACCACATATGCTCCAGCTGTTGCACTCTTGAGGTTTACCAAGCAACCAACTGTTTAGAGACAATTTAACTGTAACGAGACCTCATAGCTAAGTGGTCTTTTATTAGCCCAAATGGAGTTCCATGCATCAGGAGGGGCCACCTGCCCCCCAGTCCTTCTCTATTAAAATGAAATATGGCTTTAATATAGTCACACCTGGGGGAAGTGCTCTCTTAGCAGCCCTGGATGCCCACCCTCCCCCACTTAAGGTTGCCTCTTATTTCTTTATTTCCTCAGGGCTTGGTTTGGCAGATTTTCAAATGATCAGATTAATTTTAAAGTCGATAGAAATGTAGCATATGAAGAGCAAAATCACTGGCCCTTATGTGCTTTGGAGCTAACTTTAGTCGTAATTTAAGTAAAAAGGGGGAAAGAGAAGAAACAGAATAAATAGCCCATGAAAACACATTTTAGAATTTCTTTATTCAGTATATGTTTGGGGAAATTGCAGGATAAATGACTCCACGAAATCTAGGCTTTAATGTCTCTGGGGCTCCTGAAGCATGGAAAAGGCTACAGCAAGCCAGAGTCTGCTGGTCTTCCTACCTGTGGGAACTGCATGGGATAGGGGTTAAAAAGACTGTAAATATAAAGAAAAGTCCAAATCTCAACTCTGATTCCTGAGATGAAGTAAGTTACCAAAAGTAGAAAACAAAACTCGTTCAGGGCCCATAGCTCAGGTTAAAATATTTTGCCAGTTCTCCAAAATCACTTTTCAACACTCTCAGACTTGGACACAACCAGCTGGCTACCTGTGAACACACAGAGCTCCACTGCACTGGGCAACTAAACAATACATTCACATCCAATATATGATTGTTTCCATTCTCAGTCAGGTTAGCAAAGGCTCAGAGCAGTTCATAACTTTGGGAAGGACACACAGCTCTCATTTTTTTGCCTCCAAAGTCTATGTGTCTCATGTTTAAGCTAGGTAGTCAGGGCATGAGGGTACATTCTCATTCTTTAGAGTTTCTTGACGAGTCCTTAAACTGAAGCTGTTTTTGCTATTTCCAGCCTCCTCCTATTTTGGAAAGAAGTCAACAGTATGGCCAGACTGAATCACTTAGTAGCTCCCCAAGTCCACGTTTTGCATGATCGAGTATCCTTTGCATATTTGAGATATTTATATTCCTGAGGAAGTTTGCATACAATGACCCATATCTTCAGTCCATCATAACTTTTATGGTTGTGAACTTCAAAAATATCACCCACTCCCACTTTATGATCCCACTAGGCTTCGTGGAGATTCAAGGTCTATAGGGACCCACAAGAATCTTTCAGCTGTGCCTTAGGGAATTGCTCTAGTTGACTTCTCCATAAATAGCTTGAGAGTTCTTGCTACAGAGAAAGACTACAAAGCAAACAGAAACGAAACAAAACAAAACAAAACAAAACACTGGTGAAATTCAAGTACCCTAAGTCCAACAGGAGAGACAGACAGAGACAGAGACAGAGAAAGACAAAGACACAGAGTGAGAGGTGTCATGCTGAGAGCCAGAGAAATTCTTTTGATTTACTCTCTGAAACTTCAGGCCAAATTCCACACTGTTTTTTCTTTTTTTTTATTTCAAATAAATATTTGTTTTCTTTTTTTCCCCAGTGCTGTTAGGGAGGTATAATTGACAAATAAAATTGTATATGTATATGTATATATTATAATTTTATATATATATATAATGTACAATGTGATGTTCGGTATGATCACCACAATAAAGCAAATTAACAAATCTATCATCTAACAGTTGCCTTTTTTTTTTCTAGTGTGGTGAGAACACTTAAAATCTACTCTTTTACTAAATTTTAAGTATGCAATACATTATTAACCATAGTCACTGTGGCGTATATTGATTCCCTAGAACTTATTCATCTTATAACTGAAAGTGTGTTATCTTTTGACCAAATTCTTCCCATTTCCCCCACCTCTCAGCTCCTGGTAACCACTGTTTTACTTTATGTTTATGAGTTTGACTGTTTTAGATTCTGTCTATAAAGGAGATCATGTAGTATTGGTCTTTCTTTGTCTGGCTAATTTCACTTAGTATAATGTCCTCCAGGTTCATCCACGTTGTTGTAAATGACAGGATTCATTCCCCTTTTTTGTGGATGAATAGTATCTCATTACACATATATACCACATTTTCTTTATCTATTCATCCGTTGGTGGACACTTAGGCTGCTTCCCTTCCATACCTTGGCTATTGTGAATAATGCTGCGAAGAACATAGGGAGCGCAGATATCACTTTGATATCCTGATTTCATTTCCTTTGGATATATAAGCAATAGTGGGATTGCTGAGTCATATGGTAGCTCCATTTTCAACTTCTTGAGGAATCTCCATACTATTTTCCATAATGGCTATACCAGTTTACATTCCACCAACAGTGTACGAGGGTTCTCCTTTCTTCACACCCTCACCAACACTTCTTATATTTTGACTTTTTAAAAATAGCTGTCCTAACAGTTGTATGATGCTCTCATCGTGATTTTTATTTACACTTCCTTGATGATTAATAATGTTGAGCACCTTTTCATATATCATTTGGCCATTCGTATGTCTTCTTTGGAAAAATGTCTATTAGATCCGTTTTTCAATTATTTTTTGAGGGTTCTTTTCCCCCCCTCTGGGTGGCAGTCGCAAAAGCTGAGATGCCAATATGTATGTATAAATTTCTTCCAGGTAGATATTGGTGAATTGGAGCAGGTTACAGGGAGAATGTGGAGATGGTATCTGCTAGATTCTCCTGTGTCCAAAGGGGAGAGCAGTTTGTCCCTAGATGAGTCAAAATTAGGAGCCTGACCCTCAGGCTGCTGCTCTTAGATACTCAAATCGGCCTTTGCAGGGAAATATTGGGAGATGGGTATTTTTTCTGCTCCTTCTGCACTGAGCCCTGAGATCATGGTCATGGCAAGTCTTCAGGGGCTTGTTAAAAACTTTCTTTGTGGGGCGCCTGGGTGGCTCAGTCAGTTAAGCATCTGACTCTTGATTTTGGCTCAGGTCATGATTGTAAGGTTGTAAGATTGAGCCCTGAATCAGGCTTCCAGCTCTGCACTGGGCATGGAGCCTGCTTAAGATTTTCTCTCTCCCTCTCCCTCTACCTCTCACCCACCTCTAACAAAAAAAACAAACAAAAAACCAAACCAAAACAACAACAACAACAAAAAAAAAACCCTGTTTCTTTGTTTGCTATAGTCTTGGGGATTTTGAGAACCCAAGCCATACTGGCTTTCAGAGCTATGTGTTTTGGGAACCAAGCCCAAGACACAAGATACTTTGCTTTCAACCCTACCTCTTTGACAAGAACCATTTCACATTTTTGTGTCTATTAATTACAACACACCACTTCTGGCACAAAATTCATAGTAGTGCTTAGTATCCTTTGGTTGTAAATAACAGAAAATCTCCCCCAAACTGGTTTACGTATAGAGTAAATTTATTGTTCAAATTAATATAATCCCAAAATAGCACTGGATTAGATTATGCAAATATAACAAAGTTTAATTGACAGTCTTTTACCTTGTATATTAGGGTTTTTGAACTTGGAACACTCTTCATGGAGATATCTATCTTAACTTCTTCATTTTCTTCATTTTTGTCAAAGGTTACTTTTTCAATGAGCTCTTACCTAAGCACAAACATTTCCTATCTTTTTTATTAGTTTTAGTGATATAATCCATATATCATAAATTTGCCCTTTTTAAGGTACAATTAAATAATTTTTATTATATTCACAAGTATATGCAACCATCACCACAGTCTATTTCGAATATTTCATTACCTCAAAAAGATTAGCCCAGTGATGGGTGTTAAGGAGGGCACGTACTGCATGGAGCACTGGGTGTTATATGAACACAATGGATCGTGGATCACCACATCAAAAACTAATGATGCATTGTATGGTGATTAACATAATATAATAAAATTAAAAAAAAAAGAAATCCTCTACCCTTTAAATATCACTCTCTTATCTACATTTCCCCCACTCCAGCCCTAAGCAACTGTGAATTTACTTTCTGTCTCTATAGATTTCCAAGTTCTGGACTTTCATAAGAATGAGGTCATATAGTACATGGTCCTTTGTGACTGGCTTTTTTCACTTAGCATAATGTATTCAAGTTTCATTTTTATTCTAGCATATGTAAAGTGATAACTCCTATGGGTTTGATTTGCATTTTTCTGATAACTAATGATACTGAGCATATTTTTGTGTGTTTATTTCATATGCTTATTGGCCATTTGTGTAGCTTAGGAGAAATGACTTTATCCATTTTTTAATTGGGTTAATTGTCTTTTTATTATTGAATTGTTAGAGATTTTTATGTATTTTAAATACAGGTCTCTAATCAGACATATAATCTGCAATATTTTCTCCCATATTGTGTGTTGTCTTTCTATTTTCTTGGTGGTGCCTTTTGAAGTGTAAGTCTTATTTTGATCAAGTCTAATTTGTCTATTTTTGCTGTTGTTGCTGCTTACATTTTTGGTGTCATACTTAAGAATTTTTTTGCAAGTTCAAGGTCATGAAGATTTATCCCTCTGTTTTCTTCTAGGAGTTTTATAAAAGTTTTTGCTCTTACACTTATAATGTGAATAACACATAATGTGTAATTTTTTATAATAATTTTGTATATAGTGTAAATAAGGGTCCAACTTTATTCTTTTGCTTGTGCTTATCCAGTTGTCCCAGAAACATTTCTTGAAAACACTATTCATCCAATATTAAACAATATTGCTATACTTATTGAAAATCAGTTGACCATAGATGTGTGGTTTTGTCTCTGGACTCTCAGTTTTATTTTACACACACACACACACACACCCTTGTGTCAGTACCACACTGTCTGGATTACTGTTGATCTATGAGTTTTGATCAGGAAGTGTGAGTCCTCTCAATTTATTCTTCTTTTTCATAATTGTTTTGGCTTTTTTACATCCTTTTATTCAGTATAGATTTTAGAATCAGCTTGTCAATTTCTATAAAGAAGTGAGCTGGGATTATTGTAATTGTGCTGAGTCTGTAGATTAGTTTGAGGAGTATTGTCACATAGCAACATTAAGACTTCCAACCTATGAACATGAGATGTTTTCCTATTTATTTAGATATTCTTTAACTTCTTTAAACAATGTATTACAGTTTTTCAGAACATAAGTTTAACACTTTTTTGTTCAATTTATTCCTATTTATTCCTTTTGTTAAAATTCCTATTATTCCTTTTGTTAAATTTATTTCTAAGTGTTTTATTCATTTTGATACAATGTTAATGGAGTTGAATTCTTCATTTATTTTATCTTATAGTTCAAAGCAAGTACAGAAAAATGTAATTGATTTTTGTATATTGGCTGTATATCCTTCAACCCTGCTGAACGCATACATTAGTTCTAATAATATTTAGTGGATTCCTTAAGATTTTCTGTACAGAATATCAGGCCATCTGTGAATAGAAATAGCTTTACTTCTTTTAAAATTTGAATGTCTTATTTATTTTCCTTGCCTAATTTTTCTGGTTGGAACACATCTTGTTCCCAAGCTTAGGAATAAATCATCTAGTTTTTCACCATTAAATATGTTTGCTGTGGATTTTTCATTGATGATTTTTAGCAGGTTGAGGAAGATCCCTTACATTATTACTTTCTTTACTGTTTTTATCATGAAAGAGCTTTAGGTTTTGTCAAATATTTTTCTGCACCTGCTAAGATGATAATGTGAATTCTGGTTTTTGTTCTATTAATAAGAAATATTACACACATAGATCTTTCATATGAAAAGCCATCCTGCATCACAAAGATAAATCCAACTTGGTCATGGTGAATAATTCTTTTTATATGATGCTGGATTAAATTTTCAAATATTTTGTTTAGAATGTCTGCCTCCATATTCATGAGAGATATTGTTCTGTAGTTTTATTTTCTTGTGATGTCATTGATTTTGTTATGAGAGGAATAGACTACGTTGGGAAATCTTTCCATGTCTTTTATTTTTTGGAAGTGTTTATAAAGAATTGGAATTAATTTTTCTTTTAAAGTTTGGTAGTTTCTTTTAAAGTTTGCTATCTGTGCCAGGGTTTTATTTGTGGGCAGTTTTGTTTTGTTTTGTCTAATCTCTTCCCTTGTTATAGGCCTACTCAGATTGTTTACTTTTTCTTGAGTCAGTTTTGGTAGTTTGTGTCTTTGTAAGAAGTCTATTTCATCCAATTTATCTAATATATTGGTGTACAGTCATTTATAGTATTTCACTGTAATCCTTTTTATTTTTCTTAGGTCAGTAGTTATGTCTCCCTTCATTTCTGATTTTAGTAATTTGAATCTTTTCTCTTTTTTCTTGGTCAAATTAAATAAAATTCTGTCAATTATGTTGAGCTTTTAAAAAACCAGCTTTTGGTTTTTCTGTTCTTTTTAGAAATTAATTTTTGCTTTAATCTTTATTTTTCCTTCTTTCTCTTGCTTTATATTTAGTTTGCTATTCTATGTGAAAGGTTAGATTTTTGATTTGAGATCTTTCATCATTTTTAATGTAATCATTCACAGGTATAACGGCTGCCTTATTTTGCATTTAGTGACTATTTTCTAATGTAGTATTTTAATTCAATTAATGATTTTTTTCAATATATTTTTGGATTTTCTTTAGTGGTTGTTCTAAAGTTTACTATATATGTCTTAAATTATGAAAATCATATTTAATTCCAGTAATATGTTGGTATATTACACCTATATATCTCTATTGCCTCTCCCTCCCTTTTGTTACATTATACATATTACATCTATTAATGTTACAGACCCAACAATTGTTATCCATTGTTATAATCACTACCATCTGTCATCATTTCCTAGTCTATTACAACTTTTCTCCCACCCACTTTCTTTGTATTATTATTGCATGTATGTTGTAAGCCTAAGAATATATTACATACATATAAGCTATACAATTGAATTTCCAATCAGTTTAGAGAAAAGGGAGAGTATTTTTAGTGTCTTTTATAATTACATGAATGTCCTCACCTGTTTGTTTACCTTTGCTCTTGTTTATTCCTGTGTATTCGAATTACCATGGGGGATGAGGTCACTTGCTTTCAGCCTGAAGAAATTAATCTTTAGTATTTGTTGTAAGGTAGATCTGTTAGCATCAAGTTCTTTCAGTTTTTGTTATCTGGAAAGTGTTTATTTCTCCTTCATTTTTATTTATTTATTTATTTATTTATTTTTTTTTTTAAGATTTTTTTTTTATTTATTTATTTGAGAGAGAGAGAATGAGAGAGAGCAAGCACATGAGAGGGGGGAGGGTCAGAGGGAGAAGCAGACTCCCTGCCGAGCAGGGAGCCCAATGCGGGACTCGATCCAGGGACTCCAGGATCATGACCTGAGCCGAAGGCAGTCGCTTAACCAACTGAGCCACCCAGGCGCCCCTCTCCTTCATTTTTAACAATTGCTTTGCTACATATAGAATCCTTCGTTTATAGCTTTTTTTTTGATTACTTTGAATATTCTATCCCCCTGTTCTTCTTCCTCCATTGTTTCAGCTGAGAAGTTATCTATTAATCTTGAGATTCCCCCATAAATAATGCTGGTTTTTTTCTTGCTACTTTCAAAATATTCTCCCTATCTTTGACTCAGAACTTTTTTTTTTTTTTTTAACTATGCTGTGTCGGTTTATGGGTCTCGATTTCATTTTGCTTCCTGGATGTGATATAACTGTTTTTTAAATAAATTTAGGGAGTTTGCAGCTATTATTTTTTCAAGTATTTTTAATTTCTCTCTCTTTCTGCTCTCCTTCTGGAACTCCCATTATGCATATGTTGCTGCACTGAATGGTGTCCCACATTTCTTTGACATTTTGAGGCTCAGTTTTCTTCATTCCTTTGTTTCTCATTGTTCTTCAGCTTTCATAATCTCTATCAATCTATCTTTAAGTTTGTTAATTTTTTCTTCTACCAGTTTAAATCTACCATTCAGCCCCTCTAATAATTTTTTGTTCAGTTACTATGCTTTTAAACTCCAGAATTTCTATTTAGTTCTTTAATTATTTCTATTTCTTAATTGATATTCTCTAATTGATGTGGCATTGTCTTTTACCTTCCTTAAATTCTTTAATTTTGCTTTCCTTTAGTTCTGTGAACACATTTATAATTGCTACTTTAAATTTTTTCCTGTTAAATCTAATATCTGATCACTCTTATGAGTTTCTATTGCCTGCTTTTTTTGTGATGTTTGGGTCATACTTTCCTGTTTCTTTGCATGTCTCGTGATTTTTTGTTAGAAAATATTTTAGATGATATATTGTATCAACTTTGAATACTCCCTTCCTCAGGCTGGTTTCTGTTTGGTTCCTGGCTAAGTTATTTCAGTGAGGTTGATTCCCTCATCCCCACAGTGTTAAGGCTCTGATATTCTTCCTCAGCGAGGTGCATCTTTGAGTATTCTCAAATGACATCCACTGGGATGACAGTGGTACTGGGAGGGTTCGCTTAAACTCTTTCCCTGCCCAAACTGAGCCATTGAACATCACCAATTGCCAACTAATTGTTCTACTGTTTTCAACAATATCCTGGGGTATATCTTGCTCTTTAAATTAATCTAATCAAACTGTGGCTCCTTGGAAAGAGTAGTTTCTGAGGTGAGTGATATTTGTTCTGACCCCAGCTGTCTTATTCCCAGTTTCTCTCATGTAAACTAGCCAGACTACAGTCTAGGCTCTATCTTCATTAGATAAATGAATCTCCTTCCAATTTTCTTTTGTCACAGTTGCCACTGCTCTTGAGAGTGTGAGTAGAATTACACTGTTCTACATTGTGTTGCAAATGAAATCAATTCCTCTGGGGAAAAAAATCAAGAAGTATCTGTTTTATGGTCTGCTTCTTCCTCTAAACAAAATCCCTGAACCAAGGTTCTGGACCTGGGGGTAGAGATTATGGCAATCATTTCTCTGTGTGACATTCTCACTCTAGGACCTGAACAGTCAGTGGAGAGAGGTGGTCAGTAGCCTGTTGGTCTTCTCATCTTGCCTCTCCTAGCATGCATCCATTGACTCAAAAATGGGAAGGACTATCAGGGCCCCAGTATTATCATGCCATGCCCAGTGTAAGGCCTCCATTCTATAAGCTGGAATTAGGCAGAAGAAAGGAGCCCTGCCTCTCAATTACACTCCCCTAGGACACAGCAGGCTGAGAAATGCTGACAGTGTACTTCTTCGGGGTATGAAGCCCTAATGGCTGGGAGCTGAGCGAAGAACAAGTCATGTGTTCTTGGCTTCAGCAGTCTGGAGTTGGAGTTTCTGCCTTACTGAGCAAGAAGGTGGGAGAGAAGGAGCAATCTTGGTTCAAAATAATAGATGCTTACTTTCTTAAAGAATTTCCATAGATTTTCTTAAATAAATATTTTTTTCTTCATTTCTTTTTTTCTTTCTTTTTTTTATTGCTTTTAGAATAAATAACAGAGGCTTCAATGTTTTTTTTTTTATAATTTTCACAATTTTCACTGGGTTATGGAACAGTGGCACTCCTGATGTGCGACTGGAAATCAAATTTCATTTTATCATCTTATCTCATTAATTTTACCTACCACTATTATACTATTTATAAATATAGATATAGATATAAATATAAATATTTAGTACCTAAATATGCCACATATGTTCTAATATTTTGAATAATATCATTTATTTTGCTTATTATGTGTCTACCACCCACACACACCAAAACGTAAGCTCCATGAGCCTCAAATTAAAAATCTAGTCTCAGGAAAATTTTCTGAGACTTGAGAGAAAGATTGTATCCATGAAACAAAAACAGAATGCAATAAAACAAGAAATATTAGAGAATAGTAAAAAGTTCCCAAAAATTCAATATATAAAATAAAAAATTAAAAATATCTTGAAAACGCTAATTCAAAAAGATACATGCACCCCTATGTTTATTGCAACATTATTTACAATAGCCAAGATAACAAAGTGTCCAACAGATAAATGGATAAAGAAGATGTGGTATATATACACAATGAAATATTAGCCATAAAAAAAAGAATGAAATCTTGCCATTTGTAACAACATGTTTGGATGTGGAGAGTATTATGTTTATTGAAATAAGGCAGTCAGAGAAAAACAAATACCATATGATTTCACTTACATGTGGAATTTAAGAAACAAAACAAATGAACAAAGAAAAAAAGAGATAAAACAAGAAACAGACTCTTAACTATAGACAACAAACTGATGGTTACAAGAAGGGAGGTGGGTGGGGAGATGAGTGAAATAGGTGATGGGGATTGAGGAGGGCACTTACCATGATGAACACTGAGTAATGTATAGAATTGTTGAATCAATATATAGTATACCTGCAATTAATATAATACTGTATATTAGTTATAGTGGAATTAATTTTTTTTTAAATCTTGGAAAATTGTTAAATATAAGTTTAAGATCTCACTACTAGGCAAGTTAATGGAAAATGGAATAGGAAAGATGAAAAAAAATAGAGTATAAATCCATAATATCCTATTGACAACCAATAGGCTTTTTATGAAGAAATGATCAATGAAATGTTATATTTTTTCGTAATTAAAGAATAATTGTCATTAGATTGAAAGGACATTGAGTTTTAAGGAAATTATTAATATTTTTTTAAAAGTGTCCAGGTGAGTCTAGATGACTCAGTCAGTTAAGCGTCTGACTCTTGATTTCAGTTCAGGTCATGATCTCAGGGTCATGATATTGAGCCCCATATAGGGCTCCATGCTGGGCACAGAGCCTGCTTAAGATTTTCTCCCTCTGCCCCTCCCCCCTTCCTCAAAAGAAAGAAAGAAAGAAAGAGAAAGAAAACATACATCATGTTCACTTGGGCAGCAAATATACTAAAATCGGAACGATACAGAGATTAACATGGCCCCTGCGTAAGGATGACATGCAAACCAATGTACTTCATTATGAAATTTCAGTATATCAAGGATAAAAAAAGTTCTAAAATCTTACAGAAAAAGGAAATAAATGAAGAAAAAAGTCCCACAACCTTAAATCACAAATGGAAATATCATCAGACTTCTCCACGACACTGTTGGAAGCTAAACAGCATAAGAACAAGGACTTCAAGACTTGGAGTGAAACCGATTTCAGACTAAAATTCTATAACCGCTAACCTAACACATGTGAAGGAAAAAGATAATATCTTCACACATTAAAAAAAAAAATCTAAAACCAAACTAACTAACTAACTAAATAAATAAATGCCTAACTTCCATTCCTACTTTTTTGGAAAGGTTGCTGGAAATATGTCCCATCAAAACAAGAGACTGTATTAAGAAAGTGAATAAATGTGTTCATTTGATAAAAAAAGGGCAGTAAGAGAGAGTCTAAAAATGATAAAAAATCGTATTTAAGAAATTAATCAGGGGGTGCCTGGGTGGCGCAGTTGGTTAAACATTGGACTCTTGGTTTCTGCTCAGGTCATGATCTAAGGGTCATGAGATGGAGCCCTGTGTCCAGCTCCGTGCTTGGCAGGGAGTCTGCTTGAGATTCTCTGCCTCTGCCCCTCCTGCTATTTACACACACACACTCACTCTCTCTCTCTCAAATAAATAAAATCTTAAAAACAAAAAGAAATGTTATCAGGATGACAGTTGTGCAATAGGCCTGAGCAAAGGCCAGTCTAAATTGAAAAAGGAGGATTGTAATTTCTATGAGGGAGGTCTTCGGGAGGAAACTGGAACTGCAACATTTTCAGGTAGGATTGACCATGGGGAAAGTTTTATAAAATTATGATTAAGAAGAAAGAGCAAGGGGCGCCTGGGTGGTTCAGTCATTAAGCGTCTGCCTTCGGCTTAGGTTATGATCTCAGGGTCCTGGGATCGAGCCCCGCATCGGGCTCCCTGCTCAGCAGGAAGCCTGCTTCTTCCTCTCCCACTCCCCCTGCTTGTGTTCCCTCTCTCGCTATGTCTCTCTCTGTCAAATAAATAAATAAAGTATTAAAAAAAAGAAGAAAGAGCAAATTGACAACACTAAGTATGCGCATCTGATGGACTATTATTGAAAATACATAAAGAACTCTTAAAACTCAATAAGAAAAAAAAACAATTAAAAAGTGGCCTGACGATCTTAAAAGACTTCAAAAAAGAAAATATAGAGATGGAAATAAGCATATGAAAAGATGCTCCATAACACAGGTCATCAGAGAAATGCAGATTAAAACAACAATTAGATACCACTACACACCTATTCGAATGAGCAAAAATTCAGAAAATTGACATCAAATGCTGTCAAGAAAGTAGAGCAGCAGGAATTCTCATTCATTGCTGGCGAAAATGCAAAATGGAATTACTACTTTAGAGAACACTTTGGAAGTTTGTTACAAAATTAAACATATTCTTACCATATGATCCGGCAATTGTACTTCTTGATATTTACCCAAAGGCGTTGAAAACTTACGTCACAAACAAAAACAAAAAAACCTGCACACAGATATTTATAGCAGCTTTATTCATAATTGTCAAAACCTGGATGTCCTTGAGGAGGTGAGTGGATAAATAAGTTCTGATATATGCAGACAATATTCTATTTAGAGCTAAGATGAAATGAGCTATCGAGCCATGAAGAGACATGGAGGAACTTTAAATGACTATTATTAAATGAAAGAAGTCCATCTGAGAAGGCTATGAACTATATGACATTCTGGAAAAGGCAAAACTATGGAAACAGTAAAAAGATCAGCAGTTGCCGAAGGCTGGAATGGTGGGGAGGTAATAATATGTAAATCACAGAGGACTTTTAGGGCAGTGAAAATCCCCTGTATGATACCAGAAAGGACACATGTCATTATACCTTTATCCAAACCCAAAGAATGTCTAACACCAGAAAAAAACTGTTATGTTAACTATGGGCTTAGGGTGATTATGATGTGCCAATCAATGTAGGCTAATCAATTGTAAATAATGTACCATCCTGGTGGGGGATGTTGATAATAGGAGAGGTTATTCATGAGTTGGGGCAAGGAGTATATGAAAACTCTTTGTACCTTCCTCTCAGTTTTGATGTGAACTGAAAACTGTTCTTAAAATAATAAAGTCTTAATATTCTGATAATTGTTAAATAGACAATAATAATAGACTAAACGTCATTAATTAGGTCATTCTAATGGTTCTAAAGACTTAATAATAATAAAATCTTAAAAAATAGTCTGAATCTAAACATAACTGTTCTCTCTGGATTTGTGAATAAATGCATTTTATTTTGTTTAAAAAATTAATTATGGTCAGAACTTAGAGAAGTGTCTATTGTTTTCAAAAGGAAAAATATTTACAAAGCAGTCAATATCCTGGTCTACTCCTCTCTTTCACCCACTTCTCTAAGCTTTATTTTTTTTAACTTTTTTTTTAAGATTTTATTTATTTATTTGAGAGAGAGAGAGAGCAAGCACAAGCAAGGGAAGAAGGAGAGAGAAAGGGAGAAGCAGACTCTCGGCTGAGCAAGGAGCCGGATGCAGGGCTCGATCTCAGGACTCTGAGATCGTGACCTGAGCTGAAGGCAGACGCTTAACTGACTGAGCCACCCAGGTGCCCCGACTTCTTTAAGCTTTAGCCATGCTTCACTTGACTCCGTTTCTCAAACATGTCATGTTCTCTCATTCTTTGGACTTCGCACACACCATTTAAATATTTCTGTAGTGTTTTTGCCACTCTTCCTCCATATGTTCCCATCCTTTTTACTTGAATAACTCCTACTCATTCTTGAGATCTTGGCCTAGATATCTCTTTCCCCTGGAGATGTCTGTGGTATGCTTCCATGGTACCATGTTATGGATCCTCATTCTCAGATAATTATTGTTTAATTTTCTGTCCTCTCTAGCAAAATATTAGATTAATAAGAGTACAATTTTTCACACATTGCCTGGCACATAGAAGGTGATCAGTAAGTAGTTACTAAGTATATGACTAAGTCTGTGAATGAAACAGCATATTTAGTGCACTAGGAGGTTAATCCATAAACTGGGGATTTGGTCAACAAATATTTACTATATACAAATAATTTGCAAAGCATGGCAATATAATGGATAAAAAATAATTTTCAAAAGTTTTTCTTCTTTTCCTTCAAGAAGTTTTTACTATGGCGGGAGGGGTGGAGAACAGAAATACTGTTAAAGATTGAAAAATTCAGGTGTAATTTGAGTCAGGACCAGCTACCTTCCAAGGTTCTATATTGGCACATGAATATTATGATTCTTAAAAATCCCTCTAATGCTTTTTTTTTTTTTTTTTTGAGAGAGAGAGACTGAGACTGAGAGCAGGGGTGAGGGGCAGAGGGAGAGGAAGAAAGTGAACCTTGAGCCAGCTCCACGCCCAGTGTGGAGACCAACACAGTGCTTGATCTCATAACCCTGAGATCAGGACCTCAGCTGAAATCAAGAGTCGGACGCTTAACTGACTGAGCCACCCGGGCGCCCCAAATGTTTTTTATCAGTGAAAACAGCATCCTAAATATGAGACTCTTACACAGCTGTCTTAAATTAGGAGAATAGGTCTATTCTGAAATTAATATGTAAAATTTATTTGGGATAAAAGACAGCATCCATGCATTCCATTGGAAGATAAAAAGTCCACCCTAGTTAAAAAGAATAAGGAAACATAAAGAGCCAACATCCTAGTGGAAATATTTAATGTTTCAACGTTCCTTAGGTTTTGAAAGATAATAAGAAAGGTCTGAAGCCCCACAAAGCTGGCCTTCTGCTTAAGTTCCTTTGAAAAGATAAGCTGATACACAAACACCTTTTTGGCCTTTGTCTTTGTGAGAATAAACTACCTTCCTAGACAGATGGCAGGTTACTAAATGTCAGCTTAGCTTTGAGGCAGATTAATTCAGGTGGTGTCAACATAAATAGCTGTTGACTTGTGGAAAACCAAATAATTCCAAAACAAAACCCAAATATTTTATTGTAGGCAATTTTGCTTTCAGATCATATTTCCTGTGTTATTTTTGCACTGTTTTTTTTTTTGTTGTTGTTATTACTATCAATATTTGCATGTAAACAGGATCTCTGTTGCTTAGCAATTCATAATTTCTGTTGTTTCTTCTAAGCTGAAATTGGTTTAGTTCTCTGGTACGGAAGAGATCTGTTTGACTTCTCTCCCATGTATAAAATGTATACCATTTTCAGGGCGCCTGGGTGGCTCAGTCGTTAAACGTGTGCCTTCGGCTCAGATCATGATCCCAGGGTCCTGGGATCGAGCCCCACATTGGGCTCCCTGCTTGGCGGGAAGCCTGCTTCTCCCTCTCCCACTCCCTCTGCTTGTGTTCCCTCTCTCACTGTGTCTCTCTCTGTCAAATAAATAAAATATTTTTTAAAAATGTATCCCATGTTCAAATCTGGACATAAGTCTGTTTCTGGAACAATTCACTCAAATGTTCTTCAGACTTTTATTTGTATTCCAATTCTCACTGGAAAGGAGTTGAAAAGATCATTGCATTTGGTTATTGTTACTTTCTGCCTCATTTTATTTGTGATGACTCTTTCCTCTCCACTTTCTCTACTGGATCCCCTTCCAAAAACTTCAGAAAGCAGATTTGATATGAATGCCTGAAATTGTATTAAAAAAAAAAAGTCAAAAACGTTAGAAAACTCCCTTAATGAAATGATCCAAGGATAATTAAGGAGGAGAACTACTAGCAAATTCAGTGTACCTATGCAAATCCCTTTATATAAGAAATTTAGTTTAAAAAAGTCTACACACCAACAATGAACTGAATGGAGGGCTGCAGAATCATGGAAGGCAGCATGTCAGAAACTGCTAACAATAGAATCAGGAAGGTTAAGGCCCAAGAAAACAAAACAGGCTTTTCAAGCTATATTTGGAACAGGAAGATGAATGTGGAAGGTAGCTAGTTGGGAGTCATAATATAATGTTATCATAAGGCAGAAAAAAAGGCAAAACTACATAAATAGCGTTTTGCTTCCAGAAGAATGGTGCTTAAACTGAAAAAAGATACTTAGAAAATCATGATAAGAAATTTAAATTAGAGAGAAAAGAACTGAGGAGCATTTAGCCATTTTTAGTAGATTCATGCCTAGAATAATTTCTTCCCAGGGAATAGAAAGAATTTGAAACTGTAATGGACTATAATGGAGTTTGTAATCTTGTAAAGGCGGCAGAAAATTAGTAAGTTCCTAAAAGGTTAGGGATACAGATATACTTTATTTTCAAAAGACAAACACAATTTAATTTTAATGAATATATAATATCCTATCATATAGATGTGTGCTAACTTAAGTAGTCATTAATTTATTATTGAACTTTTGGGGGGCTATAAATCATTCTGGAATGAACATATAAGGTATATCATTTTTCTCTTTATTTCTTGGAAAAGTTTATTTGAACACATTCCCCAAAATCAGTTGAGGACATCAAAAGTTATAAACACTGTGTGGACCTAGACAGAGACTACAAAATTGCATGGTGAAGTGATAACAATTTATTTTGACATCGGCACTATTTTATGCTCATCTTGACAGACCTGCAAATTATGGCTCTGATTTAATTTCATGGAAATTTTAATAGGTATACAATGGAATTCAGAGGTGTTATGTGTATATACTTAGTTTTATGGATGCTAACATTGTCCAATTTTAAACTTATTTAATATTCCTTTATAAATTTTGTGCATTAATGGGAGTCTTAAAGTTTCTTTTTCAGATTGTGTTTTATATTTTACAATATATTGTCTTATAATGATTTTTCATATTTGTTGCAAATATTATAGTTTTTTGCCTCTTCTTTGAGCTATTTTCATAAGTTCTAACTTCTAAGCAATTAAATTGGTTTGTTTCTTTGGAATTTCTTCAATTATTTCCAAAATTAAATTTTTTTCTTGAAAAGTTGTTATATAACTCTATTTTGCTGATTTTTCTATCTTTTCATATATATAACATTACCCAATTGTTAAATAGGAAACTCTTATTGCCGAAGTTTCAAGATATGAGTACAGAATAGAACAGAGAGACTTTTGTCTTTTCTGAACCACTCCAATCCCAATAAGCAAGCATCACTGACAATTCTGTGTGATCATTTCTTTTTTAAATACACATTTATATATGTATATAATTTTTTATTAGAGCATAGTTGACATGCAATGTTACATTAGTTTCAGGTGTACAACAGAGTGATTTGGCAAGTGTATTTCTAATGCTCTAACACTTTGAATACTCTCTTTCTCCACACGCACACTTATATGTTAAAATTTTATATTTACATAAATGGAATTATAAACATTTTTCTAAGACTTGCTCTTTTCATTTGATAATGTCTTCAGTCTCTTTTCACCCATCTCAGCATTTTCAGGGGTCACAGTGCATGCCCACAGTATGAAAGTTCTGCAATTTGTCTAAGCTTCCTTGATGCAAAGTTGTTTTCTGATTTAGTTGTGAAAACACCTTTATATAACTCTTTTTAAAAATAATATTTTATTTATTTATTTGAGAGAAAGAGAGCACAAGCCGGGGGTGGGGGGGCAGAGGGAAAGGGACAAAGGGACTCCCCACTGAGCAGGGAGCCCCAGACAAGGCTGGATCCCAGGACCCTGAGATCATGACCTGAGCTGAAGGCAGATGCTTAATGGACTCAGCCCCCCAGGTGCCCCATTCTTTATATAACCCTTTGTGTACACATGTAAAGTATTGCTATGGGATAAAGTCCTTGAAGTGGAGTTATTGGGTAAAGAGTAAGTACATTTTAAATTTTGAAAAATAATCCAAGTTGCCTTCCTAAAATGCTTTATCGATTTGTTCTCTCACCTTATATGTATATTGACTTGCTTTTTCTCTGTATCTTCACAGGCATTCGATACCACTAGCATTTAAAAATGTTGCCGAACTAATGAGAAAAAAATCATACATACGTGGCAGTTTTACACTTAGTAAGAATGTAGACGATAACACCAAACTATCATTCCCGACGTGTCCATTATGGTAAAAAATTAAATTGAAAAAATCAAAAGTTTTAAGACAGCAGAGAGCTATAGATGAAGCACTCTAAGGGAACTAAATTCAGATATGGAAGAACCCTTTTCAGATAAAGTTGACTTTCTTCTCCGGGAAAGATTGTTAATGAAACAGTGCTAGACCACATACCTAGTAAGTGTTTGTGAATGATAAATGGTTTGTCAGAGAGCTCGATCCATGACCTTGTACTCTCCAATAATGTTACCACATGCACAGAAAACATAAAAGGTTCCTATGTGAACACAGCACATCACAAAGAATTCCTCAGACTAATATAGCAATGACACATACTTAGGATTAAAAGGCCAATGATAACCTGGAAAAATAGGTTTATTAGAGACAAATCACCCACTTTTAGTAAAGAAATCACTTTTAAAGAACATAATGCCAAAAGTCTTGGCTTCAGGAAGAAGAGATCTGGGCTCTGGAGGTTCTCTTTGGTAAATGTTTTGTGGCCAATAGTGCTTTTTTGGTGAAAAATAAATGCAATTTTTTTTTTTTTTTGCTCGAATCTAACATCAATCAAACAAGAACAAACTAATAAACATACTAGGATATCCAATATGACAAAAACCTTTGAAAAAGGGTTTTTAGAGAGTAAAGGGCCTATTTTATATAAATTATACTATGTTAACTCTGAGGCTCTTTCTCACTTGGTGGGTGAAAAATCAAACTCCACCTTTCTTGGGTTTTCCTCTCATCTCCAGCATTATACTGAAGTTTTTGGATCTTACTTAGGGCCAGAGTGCTATTAAGACCGCCCTACTCATTTATCCATAGACTTATTTCTGAGACTCCATTGTTTTCGTCTACATATTCTTTTAAGGTTTTTATCTTGTGACTTCTGCTTCAAGTTGGGGCATTTGAATACTTGTCTAAAAAGAAGCTTTTTAATTTATTTGTGTGCCTGAAAAGGATTTTATTCACCTTCATTTTTAAAGTATATTTTGTACCAAGTAGAGAATTCTAGAACATAAAACATTTTCTTCTCTTTCAGTACTTTAAAGATAGCATTTTCTTGTCTCCTGAGCTTTATTGTTCTTGGGACATGCTAGCTATTCTTACTTTTGCTCTTTTGAAAGTAATGTATGTATTTGTAATCTTGGCTTTTAAATTTTTCTCTTGGTTTTTATTTTAAAGAAATTATTTTATTTAAAATCAATTAATTAACATATAATGTATTATTAGTTTCAGAGGTGGAGGTCAGTGATTCATCAGTCTTATATAATACCCAGTGCTCATTATATCACGTGCCCTCCTTAATGTCCATCACCCAGCTACCCTATCTGTCCATCCCCCTCCGCTCCAGCAACCCTCAGTTTGTTTCCTATGATTAAGAGTCTCTTATGATTTGTCTCCCTTTCTGATTTCATCTTACTGTATTTTCCCTCCCTTCCCCTATGATCCTCTGTTTTGTTTCTTAAAGTCCACATATGAGTGAGATCATATGATAATTGCCTTTATCTGATTGACTTATTTCACTTAGCATAATACCCTCTAATTCCATCCACGTCATTGCAAATGACAAGATTTCATTTTTTGACGGCTGAGTAGTATTCCATTGTATATATATACCACATCTTCTTTATCCATTCATCTATGGATGGACATCTGGGCTCTTTCCATAGTTTGGCTATTGTGGACATTGCTGCTATAAACATTGGGGTGCACGTACCCCTTTGGATCGCTGCATTTGTATCTTTGGGGTAAATACCCAGTAGTGCAATTGCTGGGTCATAGGGTAGCTCTATTTTCAATTTTTTGAGGAACCTCCATACTATTTTCCAGAGTGGCTGCACCAGCTTGCATTCCCACCAACAGTGTAGGAGGGTTCCCCTTTCTCCACATCCTCGCCAACATCTGTTGTTTCCTGACTTATTCATTTTAGCCACTGTAACAGGTGTGAGGTGATATCTCATTGTGGTTTTGATTTGTATTTGCCTGATGCAGAGTGTTGTTAGAGAATTTTAGTATCATGTGCCTAAAATATTTTGAATAATGTTTGCTAATTTTTTTGAATCTGTGCTTTGATGTGTTTTGTTTGTTTCTGAAACTTCTCTGACAAGTTTTCTTCAAATATACTTCCGTCTCATATTCTCCCTTCCTGTCCCTTTGGGATTCTGATTATGGGTATCCCGGTCCTTCTTATTATACCCCACATATCTCTTATGCTCTTTTCTGTGTTTCTCATCCTACCATCTGGCTGGCATTCAAACTGTATATTTTCTACTGCTCTGTCTTCCAGTTCCCAGAGCCACTGCCTAACTGTCTAATTTTCTATTAAACCCATTTACTGAATTGTTAATTTTGGTTATTATATATTTCAGTTCTAGAATTTCTATCTGATTCTTACTCATAGATTCAAGTAAATTCTCTGCTGAAATTCTCTATCAGCCATTTTCTTTAACATATTAGTCATAGTTATTTTATAGCCCTGGCCAGGTGACTGTAATATCTGAATCACTTTGGGTCTATTTCTACGGCTCTGAATAGTCTTATCTCCTTCCAAGAGAGTATTTTTTTTCTACAGACAGATAGAGTGCATACAAATCATCTTAACCTTTCTAGGCAAATAAATTATGAGGTGGACTGATCAGCTCAGCTAGGGATTGAGTGATTTCAGACTTGTTAAATTTGGTAAGGCTCAGTGTACTTCCATTTCACCTTTTTCCTGCTGTGTAACCCGTCGGGGTTCAGCTGAGAGCTAGGGTTTCCACCAAGTCTCTTCCCTTGGTCTTTGTCTCTTCACCAGTAAAGGTGGAAAATTCTCTTCTTTTAGAAGGTGCTGACTTAGCTCTTTAGCTCCCACCCCATGCAGATTTAGAATTCAGCAAATACACCAAGGAGTGAGCTAGGTGGGTTAAGTTCTCCATTTTGGGGATGCCTCAGTTGGTTAAGCGTCTGCCTTAGCTCAGGTCATGATCCTGGGGTCCTGGGATCAAGTTCCTTGCTCAGCGGGGAGCCTGCTTCTCCCTCTCCCTCTGCCTGCCGCTCCCCCTGCTTGTACTCTCACACTCTCTCGCTCTCTCTCTCTGGCAAATAAATAAATAAAATCGTTTAAAAAAAAAAAGTTCTCCATTTTGTTACTCCAGCCAAAGGCTCTGATGATTACTCTGTCCCCAGCAATACCTCTCTCCCCTGAGTCAAGCTTAGGGTTTAACAGGACACCCAGTTTAATTAGAATTTCAGATAAACAACGAGTTTATTTGCATCAGAAGCAGGAAATAGTTCCCAGAACAAAGTAGCTACTTCCACACAGTTCTCTAGAACCTTCTTCCCTCTCAGCTTTGATACATCTACATGACCTGATGACTTTAAGCAATTTTTTTTTTAATTTGGCTTTTCTAGTTGTAGTTTATTAGAAACATTGATTTGCCATAAATCTGTCTTCAGTTCCCAGAGCCACCATTTTACCTGAAAGTGAAAATTTACCCTTACATTTTTAACTCAGCCATACATCTTTTTCTAGCAATGCCTATTCCTATTCTCCCCTGCAAATAACAAAAATTAATGTGCTTTATATTTTCCTTCATCCATCACATTCTTGTTGTCTAGCAGTTTGGGGTTTAAGTCCATGCAGCCCCTTGAAACCTCTCTGAAGAGTTAGGTCTTATATTATCAGTTCATGCACTCTGTTCCACTACGAGCCTGATGAAATTTCTAACCTAGTCAGTGAGGCAATGAGCAACTTGGCTCTATGCTTGGTTCAAGGATACTGACCACAGTACCCATCCTTCTACTTAAATCAAAAACAGCAGTTGGGACTACTTTTATTCATTCTTCTTTCATGAGTTTGGCTCAAGCATCTCAAGTCAAATTATAAACAAGGCTCTAGCACCCTCAATGTATGGAACAGTTATAATATTCAGTATGCCAAATGAACTCAACACGATGATGAAAAATACTTCCTCTCCCACCCTGTGCTATCAGGCAGAACAGCCCCAAGACTTCAGCCCCACTCACTGTTCATTGATTTAGATTCTTATTGATTTCCAAGCCCTATTTAAAAATGTTTAATATTTTTCCCTTCTTTTTGTTATTTTAATTTCATCTATCATTGTTAAATGTTAGTAGTGCAGGAGTCTCCTCAGATTATGAGATTTTAGTACATCTTGACTGGAATGGAATTCCAGTTCAATGGAATTTTCTTTGTTTCTTTTTTTCCTTCTGCTGATTTGGAAGACTTATGCTCCATTTCTATTCTGGAGAGTTTACATTTAAAATCTTAACAATCTGAACTTGTACTTTTTCTAACAAAAATAAATTACCTCCCCCATGAAAAAGATAATGACCTCAGTGTATAGTAACTTTCCTCACTTTGCATCTTGTAAGCCATGGTCATCTAATATTTTGATTTTTTTCCTGATTTTAAACACAAACCATTGTTTTTTAGAGTCAGTACTATTTTGGATTCATTAATAGGTTTTACCAATATTTTTGTTTACCATGGTTCTATTACCATTGTTCTACATAGACCATGGAGTTTATTTTTTCTCTTCTTGGTTTATTTCCTTCTGGCTAAGCTATGAATTTTAATAGTTCTTTCACAAAGCATTGTGAGCCCTTAGATATCCAAAAAATGTGTTTATTATTTCCTCCATCTTAGAAGGCAGGTATGCTCACCATTATACCACCAATGCCGTGTTCTGCCTCATTCTTGAAGGCTAGATTAGCTAGGTATGGAATTGTATTTAGTTCAAAGCTATTTACATCTTAAATATATGATTTCATTTTCTTCTATTACCTAAAGCTTTTTTATGAGAAGTTTTATGTTTTTCCTTTTAAGGCAATATTTATGTTTTTCCATAATAATTTTTACTATTTGCTTTATACTTGCTATTCTCCTGTTTGATTACAATGTGTGTGGTGGATTTTTTTTTTTAATTTGGCTCTATATTTATGTACTTTATGGACATTGTACTCATCACTTTCTTGAATTCTGGAAAATTCTCATCAATTATCTTTTAAAATGTTACCTCTTCCCCAGTCTCTGTATTCTCTTTCTGGAACTTCTATGAAATAATGCTAGATTTTCTATATTATATATTAACTTCAATTTAATTTTTAATATCTTTTTTCATGTGTATTTGGATATTTTCCTAAAGTCTAGATTTTAACTCTCCTTTTCTTTTTACTATTTATAATTACTTTTTTCCTATTTTTCCGACCCATCTATTGACTTTTTATTTTCAATAACGGTCTTTTTCAACTTTAGTATTTTTTGTGGTTCTTCTCTATATCAGTTTATTCATTTTTTATAATCATGTACTTACCTTGTCAATTATATTTCTTCCAGTATTTTTAAACCTATTGTAAAATCTCATATCTCTAGGTATTTGAATATAAATTACTCTGTTTATTGGACAGTAGACTGTACTTTTAAATACAGTCAGTCCTCATTAATTACAGATCCTGTATTTGTGAATTCACCTATTTGCTAAAATTTATTCACAACCCCCAGATCAACACTGAGGTAGTTTTGCAATCATTTGCAGACATGCACATGACGTTCCCAGCTGAGGTTGAACAAAGTGATGCTCTGACTTCTTGTTTTGGCTCTCATATTACAAATGTGCCCTTTTCCCATAGGATATTTAGTGCCATTTTTTTTTTTTGCCGTGTGTGTGTGTGTGTGTGCTTCTTGGTAGTGATTTCTCTGTTTAAAATCAGAGTGTGTGCTGAAGTACTGTCTGGTGCTCTTAAGTGCAAGAAGGCAGTGATGCACCTTAAGGAGAAATACATGTGTTAGACAAACTTCATCAGGTATGAGTTATAGTGCTGTTAGCCATGAGCTCAATTTTAAAAAACCAACAACATATATTAAATAAATTTTCTTCAAGAAGACACATACATAAAACTAAGTTATGACTTGATCAGTTGGCACAAAAGCTGTGACCAGAGGCTTACAGGAACCCCTTCATTTCCCCTAAAGGCAATGATTCAGTTTTCACTAATTCAGTGTTTGTGGTGACTTTACAATATGTAACTATGGTGAATAACAAGAATCAACTGTGTTAGATTTCTTTGTATGTGTTAACAATTTGTACCTAAATGTTTATCTTCTATGGATGCTATCTTCCATAAGAGTTGTGGAGATTCACAGATGGTGATGAATCTTTATGGGATAGTTTTCCCTCAGCTTTATTGAGATATATATGTCAATTATATCAACGTATGTCAATGTATACATTGAATACATTTAAGGTGTACAATGTAATGATTTGATATGTGTATTATTGTGAAATGATTATCACAATAAGGTTAGTTAACACACCCACCATCTTACACAATTACCATTTTGTGTGTGTGTGAGAACATCTAAGATCTACTCTCTTGGCAACCTTCATGTACATATAATATAGTACTGTTAACATAGTTATCATGCTGTACATTAGAGGCCCCAGAATTTATTTATATAATTGGAAGTTTGTATCTTTTGACCAACAGCTCTCCCCTTCCCACACCCTCATACCCTTCAGCTCTCATTCCATACAGGTGTTTAATCTCTAGCCCTTAGTAGCTTGCAATTACTCTGGTTTATCTCATTGGCTGTGGAGCACCAACTTCCCGTCATCACTATCAGAGTGGATTTGTTCTTCATTTCTGACACAAAATCTTCCATTTCTGGTCCTTAAGTCTGGATATGTTATATATGTAAAAGTTTAAAAATAGATCTAAAAGTCCTATAGCTTTGGAACAGAGTCAGAGGGATTCCTACATCTACTGAATCTAAAATCTTTAACAAAAGTCCTGATAAAGAACTTGAAATTCCACAAATAGAGATCAATTTCCCGTAATAACATGTCCCCCAAAGTATTGTGCCAAAAAGTCATACCCTTCCAGATCATAACCAATATTTTTGAGGGTTGAGTATGTGCTAGACACTGTTCTAAGCTCTTTATATTCTCATTTATCTTTACAGTAATAACATGAGGCAGATTTTGTTCTTGTACTCCATTTTAAAGATGAGGATATCGAGTCCGAGGTTGAAAATTTCACAAGGTTACATAGCTAATAAGGAGTGGTTGTAAAAAGAACACACACTTTAAGCCATTAAGCTATCCTGAGAATATATTTCTCAGCATGCTTTTGTCTCTACTTGGAGTATCAGTTAACTCTGCCCTTCCTCCTTGGTTCTTATTTGTTTACTAAGGCCACCCCCCCATCTCAAATGTCATATCCATGTGCAATTTAAGCAGTTATTCCATCTCTTTTCTGAGTTCATTAGTTCTGTTCTCTATATATCACTTTGTACTGTTATTAACTGGTCATTGGCTTGTTTTTCTCTGTTGAATTATAAACTACTCAATGGGGGTCCCTGGGTGGCTCAGTCACTTAAGCATCCAACTCTTGATTTCAGTTTAGGTCATGATCTCAGGGTTATGATCTCAGGGTCATGAGGTCTAGCCCCACATCAGGCTCTGTGCTCAGTGAGGAGTCTGCTTGAGATTTTCTCTCTCTCCCTCTCTCCCTCCCCCTGCTTGTAAACACACACACTCTCTCTCTAAAATAAATAAATAAATAAATAAATAAATAAATAAAATCTTAAAAAAAAAAAAACCCAACTCCTCAATGACAGAGACCTTGTTTTATCACTTTTGATTGACAGTAGTCATAAAAGTGTATGACATAGAGTGGGTCATTGGCAAATGTTTTTGGATAAATAAAGCTCCAGAGAGGCAGACTTGTAAGCCATTTTCATAACCATATTGAGTTATTTTAACAGTTTAAATACAGTTTTACATGTGACTATCAATATAATACTATTATATTACAGCTCGATGTGCTGGAAAATACATGAAGTTTTGGAATCAGTCTAATCTGCATTTATGTTCTTTTTTTTTTTTCTTTTGGGTATCTTTTTTTTTATTATTATTATGTTATGTTAATCACCATACATTACATCATTAGTTTTTGATGTAGTGTTCCATGATTCATTGTTTGTGTATAACACCCTGTGCTCCATTCAGTACATGCCCTCTTTAATACCCATCACCAGGCTTACCCATCCCCCCACCCCTCTCCCCTCTAGAACCCTCAGTTTGTTTCTCAGAGTCCATAGTCTCTCATGGTTCATCTCCCCTCCCCCTCCCATTCCCCCCCTTCATTTTCCCCTTCCTGTTATCTTCTTCTTTTTTTTTTTTAAACATATAATGTATTATTTGTTTCAGAGGTACAGGTCTGTGATTCAACAGTCTTACACAATTCACAGCACTCACCATAGCATATACCCTCCCTAATGTTTATCACCGAGCCGCCCCATCCTTCCCACCTTCCACCACTCCAACAACCCTCAGTTTGTTTCCTGAGATTAAGAATTCCTCATATCAGTGAGGTCATATGATACATGTCTTTCTCTGATTGACTTATTTCGCTCAGCATAATACCCTCCAGTTCCATCCACGTCGTTGCAAATGGCAAGATCTCATTCCTTTTGATGGCTGCATAATATTCCATTGTATATATATACCACATCTTCTTTATCCATTCATCTGTCGATGGACATCTTGGCTCTTTCCACAGTTTGGCTATTGTGGTCATTGCTGCTATAAACATTGGGGTGCACGTAACCCTTTGGATCCCTACATTTGTATCTTTGGGGTAAATATTGGGTATCTTTTTTTAAAGACTTTATTTTTTAGAGCAGTTTCAGCTTCACAGAAAAATTAAGAGGAAGGTACAGAAATTTCCCACTTACTTGCTGCCCCTACACATACACAACCTCCTTTATTATCGACATCCCCCACCAGAGTGGTGCATTTCTCAGAACTGACACATCATTATCACCCAAAGTTCATAGTTTACATTAGGGCTCACTTTCAGTGTTGTACATTCTATGGGTCTGGACAAATATATAATTACATGTACCCAACATTATAGTATCATAAAGGATATTTTCACTGCCGTAAAAATTCTCTATGCTCCATCTATTTATCCCTACCTTCCTTCCAGACCCTAGCAACCACTGATCTTCATACTGTTCCCAAAGTTTTGCCTTCTTTAGAATGTCATACAGTTGGAATCATCCCCTATGTAGTCTTTTCAGATTAACCTCTTCCACTTACTAATATACATTTAAGGTTCCTCCATGTCTTTTCATGGTTTGATAACTCATTTCTTTCTAATGCCGAATAATGTTCCATTGCCTGGATATACCAATTTATTCACCCACTGGAGGACATCTTGGTTACTTTCAATTTTTGGTAATTGTGAATAAAGTCACTGTAAACCCCTGGGCAGGCTTTTGGGTGGACATAAGTTTTCAAATCCTTTGGGTAAACACCAAGGAACAGGATTATTAGATCATATGGTAAGAGTGTTTTGGTTTTGTAAAAAACTGGCAACTGTCTTCCAAAGTAGTTGTACTATTTTGCATACCCACCAGCAATGACTGAGAATTCCTATTGTTCACAATTTCATCAGCATTTGGTATTTTTAGTGTTCTGGACTTTGCCCTTTCTTTCTTTTTTCCTTCCTTCCTTCTTTTTTTTTTTAAGATTTATTTATTTTTAGAGTGCGGGGAGGGGCAGAGAGAAAGAGTCTTAAACAGACTCTGCACTAAGCAAGGAGCCCAACACGGGGTTAGATCTCACAACCTTGTGATCATGACCTGAGCTGAAACCAAGAGTTGGACATTTAACTCACTGAGCCACCAAGGTGCCCCAAGGACTTTGGCCTTTCTAACAGGTGTGAAGTGGTATCTTCTTGTTGCTTTTATGTGAATTTCCCTAATTACATTGATGTGGAGCATCTTTCCATATGTTTGTCATCTGTATATTTTTTTGGTTAAAGTCTTTGACCTAATTTTTAGTTGGGTTGTTTTCTTATTGTTGAGTTTTACGGGTTTTTTTTTAAAAATATATTTTAGATAACAGTCCTTTATTGTATGTGTTTTGCAAATTTTACATTCATTTTTGCTCCTTTCGTGAGAGGCAAGGATTTGGACAAATTAAAATGATCACTGAATATTAGTCTCCCCATATGAATCAGAAGGCTAATATGACTCACTGAGAACAGTTGGCAGTCTGTATGATTGTCCCCAATGATCCTTTTTTGATATTCACACTCTTGTATATTCTCTTTCCCTTCAATGTTAGGGAGAGTCATTAATTTGTTTTTAATGAATAGAATATTGTAGCAGTGATGGGATGTCACTTCCAAGATTAGGTTATAAGCAGACTCTGGTTTCTTTCTTAGGTTCTCTCTCCCATCCCTCTTGGATCACTTCACCTTGGGAGAAGCTAGCTACCGTGTTAACTTCTGTGGAGTCAGCTCTGTGGAGAGACCCACATGACAGGGAACTGAGGGCTGCTAACAGCCATGTGTGCAATCTTAGAAGTGGGTCCTCCCTAAGTTGAGCCTTGAGATGCCTGCAGCCCCTGCCAATATTTTGGTTCTAGTCTTAAGATAGACCTTGTTTCACAACCATATGGCTAAGCCTCTTCCAGATTCCTGATTCACAGAAATCCACCGAAAATAAGTATTTGTTGTTTTCACAGCTAGGTTTTGGAGTGATTTGTCACACAGCAATCAATAACTAATATACTTTGTCAGTGGGTATTATTTAAAACCTATACGCTAACAAAGTCTTTGAAAGAGATTTTTAAAAATATGAAGAAACAGGTCTTGGGAAACTTAGAAAATTATGAAAGGTTACAAATACAGACCAGTGTCAATTTTGAAACATACTTATTATGATTTGCTTGTAGTTCACTAGTTAGAGAGGTATTACCCCATCCTATGTGTGGAGTTTTAAAGACGAAACGTAGGATGTTTCTGTTAAGAATATTTCCAGAAATGAGTTAAGAAGAGTGACTAGTCACACAGGGCTCAATGGCTATGCATTCATTGAAAGGACTGTTTACCTCTAAGGGTTACCCAATAGGTCATCTGAGGTCCCTGTTGAATCTCTCTTAATTTTATTTCCACTTTTAAATGTGCATGAATAGTTCTGATGATAATTACCAAATGTTGATATGTATGGAAAATCAGCATTCCACAAATATCCAACTTGGGCAGCTTTCCTACACGTGTGGCTGCTTGAAATTCAGCAAATTTCATTAGAATCACATGTTTACTTAGAGAAATAGTAGCCAAAAACTGTGCTGAGAACACACACACAAACACACACACACACAAGTAGATGCAGAAGAGAGGAAATCTTAGGTTGAACTTGTAAGAATTGCAACATTGGATCTTCTTAGATCCTTCAATGTTACTTCTGCTACTATTATTAATATATCCTGGCTATATCTCTTAATACTCTGCCTCAGTAGATTGCTATATTTAATAGGACAATAATGCTGTCATCTATTACAGGTTTGCTCACTGCCTACATTTTAGTTATTCTCTTATGCATTCTATGCTAATGAGCATCCTTGCTCAATTGCTAAAATATTATTTTAATTATTATCAAGTAGAATTATTAAGTCTCTACCAACTACTATTTTCAACTGCTTTACATATAAATATATATCCATACATACATGTATATACACACACATATATATATAATATCCATCATCTATTATCTATCTATCTATCTATAGATCCTTTTCCTCACCATCCACTAGCCTTTAGGATGCCATCAAGAAAACTTGCCATTATTCCTTGAATTTTCAGTTCTTTCTCCAAGTTATTTTTTTTTTCAACTGATATCCTGCTGTCCTCTGTAACAACCTCAAGGACATTGAGCAAGGATGATATTTGCAACCCAAGGTTTTTAGTCCTTAATATTCTTCGACATTCACAACCTCTATTGGCCTTCACTCATCGTCTCTTCATGCTTAGAACATCTTCATGTTCAGGATGGCCCATCTGACATGCTAAGCTTTATGTGGCAAAGAGAATTCTTGATTTTCTGCCAATCCTCAGCCCCTTTTCAACCTCCTCCTCTGTAGTCTTCCCCATCAGTAATAAGAGTCACCTGTTGTTTTGATTCAAACATTTAGGAATTATCCTTGATGCCTCTCTTCCTTGTGTTCCCCACTCCATAAACATAAGCATGTCTTGTGAACTCATCACGTGGCCACCTCCATATAATGGTTCAGATCTTCGTTTAAACGTCTTTCTTCAGAGACCTGCCTTTCCTACCCAGTGTATGGTAACCACGGCCACTCGCAATCATGGGACTCTATTTAAATTGTCATCATCCCCTGATGTTTTCTCCACTTTTTAAAAATTTTCTGTCCTGTCCTGCCTTCTGCTCTCACTACTAGAATATAAATCCATGAAAGCAGGGACCTCACATGTCTTATTAACCATAACGGCCAGGCACATAGCTGATGAGCAAAACATATTTGTGGAGCTGATCTTAATCTTAGGCCTCCTCCTTTCTGACTACACTAAAGCCACAACAAGGGTCCTTGCTGAAATCCCTTGAACATGCTCTTCCCATTATTGTGACTTGTTGTGCCTCAACATAACTCTGATTTCCTAATTGTTCCACCCATTTCTGGCCAGATGTGGCCCTTTGAGTGTTTCTCCCTCTAAAACTCTGGACACCTCAAATTCTTTGGTCTTTCTTCTTGCTTCTAGTGCTAATTTCTGACTCTTGCTTTCTCTTTGCTTCCTCCTCAACAGCCAAGGATAGCTCAAGAAATTTATGACATGGTGCTGATTTGGTCTATAACGAACACAAGCTATTTAAAGCCAGTTGGCCCCTCAGTCCTTCTTGGTTATGCTTTTTCAGCTTAACTTGTTAACTCCTTCCTAAATTTCCACAGTTTTCTCTGAAAACAAAAGGTTTTCCTTCTTTGAAACCCTAGTCCTTCTTCATCTCTTATAGCTGATGGCTGAAGTCATGCATGAGGGCTTCCTTTCCCATCTTTTCTCTTCCCTTGTGACTGTATTCTTATCGTTGCTTTGATATCTCAAAATCTTCATCCAACATATGAAATGTCTTCAGCCCTTCCTTTTACATTTAAAAAGATGGTGTCTACAGTCTGGGCCCCAGTTTTCTTATAACCAGTTCACTCTTTGGCATCCAGCTGCTCTGCTTCACTCATCCTCTTGGCTCATTGGGTACCACTATCCTTGGAGTTGTGGCTAACTTCTGCCTGGTGATTTTCTCCAATGTTCTGGGCTTAGTCCCCTCTCCTTCTTCCTTTCTCCCTTAGAGATTGTGCCCATCCCAATGACTTCAATTATTTTCATTTGAATAATTACAAAAACCTAGATTTGTGGTCCTAACTCAACCTTCACCTCAATACAATGTCTGCAACTATTCACCAAACCTTTTATCAGGGAGGTACCTCCACCATCTTAGTATCAGCTTTCAATCCAGACTTACTGCTCTTGATTCAAACCTACCTCGTCTTCTTCTTAAATTTTATTAATGATTTCCTCAAATACTTGTTCATCCAAGTACAAAATTTTGGAGTGATTTCTACACCACTTGTTTTCTTCCAGTCTCATAGCCCATCACATGTTCAGGTAAACCTGGAGCCCACAGTTTACAAAATGCTGGTCTTAGAACCATATTAGACCTGCATAGTGGGTACTGGTCTATGATGCCATGAGGAAAATAAGACGGTCTAGTTAGTTCTGCACAAAATTAAAATGTACCTAGAAGATTGCCCTTCATTCTGAGACTATGTTCTCTCTACTTTTTCATGAGTTAAAACCGTCCTGTTTTCATAGAGTCAAGTTGATTGTGGTGTTTAATTTGTTTTAACATCTTCATGTGGAAAAGTCATACAAGGTTTTATTTTCTAATCATCTGTTAAATCGCAAATCAAATAAATTCTGCTCTAAATCCCTCATTTGCAGTCCCTCCTTTCCATCCCCACTGCCACCACCTACCTCAGGCTTCTATTATCTTTTTTCTTGATAATCGCAACAATCTCCTAACCAATTTATTGGCTCCCATGGCTATTCTCCTTTCCAAGTATTCTACACACAGACTACTGTCAGAGGAAACTTCCACAACAGGGCCTGGGTAGCATCAGTCTCCTTTTCAACATTCCCTCATGCCACTAACACCATGGCAATTTCTCTCATCTGCTGAGATTCAAGAGGGAGCTAAACACAAGATCCGGTATTCAGGGGTCTCCAGGGGCCTCACACATCCTTGTTAGGCCTGACCTAGTCACTCTTTTGCTCACTACCTTGTTTTATTTTCTTCCTGATGTTTATCACTCTCAGGAACCTTCTGGTGTATTTGTTTTGTGTTTACGATCTGTCTCCTTCCCACACATGTACTAGAATATAAGTTACTTGAGGACAGGAATTTGACTTTTGTTCACTACTGATCCTCAAAACCTACTCCATAGTATAGGTCTTCTATCATTAGCTGTTGAAAAATATAAATGAGAAAAAAAACAGTGAATGACAAAAAAGGAAAAAATTAAGTCTCTCCCAATCTCAACACCTCTTCTTAGGTCAGTGGTTCTCAACTGGGTATGATTTTGCTCCCAGGGTCAGATGGTGTATATCTCTTCCTCTCAATGGCAATAAAGGGAAACTCAGCAGTATATGTAGGAGAATCAGCACCAACATGCTCTTTGTGACTATCCATTTCAGAGGACCAATGTGTCACTTGGAACCCACGGGCTATGGGGAGATGGATTTGCTGGTCTCCCTACCAGTAGTTGCTAGAAGTTAGATAAGTTATGAGTAAAAAAATGTAAAAATGGTGAATATGAATAGAGAGAGATGGACAGTCAAAGAAGAGGTTGTTACTCTGGAAAACCAGTCTGCCTTTCAGGAAAGAACTCATAATGAATCAATTGTCAGCTCAGCTGAACTATTTGTGAATGGAATGCTTTCTGTTGCATGAATGAATACAGTTCCATAATTTACAAAAAGTGACTCAAAAAGGCTGAGAAATGAGCATGATTTGACTGATCAATTACTGCATATGTTTTCCCTCCTGTCAGCCACAGTCATTTTGGTTTTACTTTGTCACCCAGATACTAGTGAACCACAGCCAAGTTGTAGGAGAAACCCGGTCATTTATAACGTAACTAGAGAATTGTCCATCTGTTCTTTCCACACGGAGGAGCATCTTTGATCTGAGGATTAAGGTCTTCAGGCCAGCGAAAGCCTTTCCAATTACAGCCTTCTTCCAGCCAGAAGACTCTTACAGTGCTGCACTGTAGAATCTTAGGATTGAGAAGGTCTACAAAAGTCATTTAGTTTCTTCTGTTGTCTTTTTGTAGGCTGTACCCAGTTAACTAAGAAAAAAAAAAAAAATGATTGTAAGAAACATGATTAAAACTTCCCTAAAGGGAAAACCTTGGCGACTTTAGGTAATGTGTCTCTGGCCTCTCAAGGCTTACAGTCAGAGACTTTTTTTTTATTGTTTTGTTGTGTTTTCTTTACAATATTGGACTGACAAATCCCCCTCTAACTTGTTCTTTTTCATCCTGTCCTTTATGAAGCTAGCAGAACCGCTGACCCTTACTTAGGAAAGAGGTGTATCCTATGGAATTTACCTTATCAGTTCCCTTATTATACGTATATTCTGTTTAAGGAATAGATTTTGTTTAAACAAAAATACCCAGTAGTTTTACTATAACCTCGTTTTCAACATAGAGTTTATTTAGCGATCGATCCTTCCAAAAATAAGGAAAATAGGCAGAGAAATTGCCCTGATATTCTTAGCACATCTTGTACCCACCGAATTAGGGTGCAATCTATCCTTACCCTTCAAACTAGAAGCCTAGAAGTACAATCGAGTTCACATAAAAATTCTGCCCACAATGAAGGCTTACTAGTCTGGGTCAAGGGGGAGTCATGTCTTCTAAAATCTTGCCACTAGGGGGAGTAAAACCCAGCAATCTGCAAACCGCAGCCTTAGCAAGGTTGGCTGTTTTACCTTTCTCTTTAAACAAATGATCCGCAGCTCAGTTGCCCCAGAAAAACACCAGCATCTGGTGTGCTGTGTTTATTCTGAGGTTACTATTTCTAAAAATAGTTTTCTGAAAAATTGCCCTCGCTGACTGGGAAACACACAGGCGGAGTGGTGAGCAAGTGGGAGGTTCTCCTGCCTCAGAGGGTCCCTGGAGGCTGGGAGTGTGGGACAAGAATATACTTTTTAAAAAGCACAAAACTAGTCTACATGTGAGGGTTACAGGTGCCCAGGAGGACTGGGGCAGGCCAGATTCCCTAAACCTTATAAAAGCAGAAGGTTCGCTGGAAGCTACGGACATCCTCACTGAGCTAATTCTCTTAATGCCCCCACACAGGTGACGGGGGTAGGCAGCTCTGGATGAGAGATTTATTACAGTCAGTTGGTGGCAGATGAATGAGGGCTTGCCAACCTCTGTTTGTCTTCCGGATAGCACAAGGGGAAGTGTGTGTGTGTGTGTTCACCAACGTGCTAGAAGGAGGAGAATGGAGACAGCCAAGATTTGGGGGCTTCTTTCCATTTTCCTCCTCCAACTTTTATCCCTATCCAACCTTCCAATTCCTAGTAAGGAGTTACCATTTTTAGAGTCCTTTTTATTTTTCTATAGATTCCATTCTAAAATCCCCTATAGACCTAAAGTAAAAAACTTCAGTAGTGGAATTTCTGTCCCTCTGAAGGGTGTTTGAAGCAATGCTCTGCACTTCCCAGTAGGGGATCCTCCTCAGGATCCCAGCCCTGTTTCCAGTGGTTCCAGCTTCCCGTTCCTCGTTATGACTGCCATGATGCCTCAGCATGAAACCCGACCAGTGTCCAATGGGTTGGCAGGAGTCACGTCCCGGCTAACACCACACAGTGCACGTGAGAATTGGGTGCACACCTGCACTCTACAGAGAGCCTAGCCACCTTCCCCTTGCACAGACCCCGAGTCACGTAGGAAGCAGCTACTCTAGGTGTCCTCCAGGGTAGGTTGCCAGAGGACAAAGCTTCTCTGTATCACCCACGATGAGCTCTTGGGACAGTTTAGCCCACTTGGACACTGGAGAAGTCCACCCTCTGAACTTTCAGTGTTATTGCTCAAATTTGGAGGCAGAAAGAATATCAGACTGGATATTAGGAGACTTCTGGCTTCCAGTGCCTGCTCTGTTTGTTGGGTATCTAACTCTGGTTTTAGACAGTTCATTGAGCTCCTCCAGGCCTGGGTTTCCTCATCCATAAAATGGGAATGTGAGACAAGACTTTCTGTTAGGACCTTTCTGATGCAGAAGGTCCGTGATTTCTGTCTGGTGAATGTAGGTTCTTCTACTATTTCTAGCCCACTGCCTCCACCTAAAAGTCAATAGAGAAAGGTCTGGGGTGAGGTGCCCTGCCAACCCCAGGGCACAGGGCCATGCTGTGTGGGAGGAAGCAAATTTAGAAGGAAACAAGCTTCATTTATTCTGCCTGATATGGTTATCTCTCTGAGGCTTGTGCCCAGGCAAGCGAGATGGGGCTGAGGAGGAAGGGAGGGGGACACACTGTCAAATGTCAAATGTTTAGCAAAGACTTTGAAGTCTGACAATTGAGACTTCCGGTAACTTTTGTCTCTACTTTTGTAAAAGGGAGGTGGGAAGGGGGGAAAAGGGGAAGAGGACAGACAGAGTTGAGAGAGAGAGGAGACAAAAAATGGACCCAAATATGAGACGTTAATCATGTAATTTTCATGCAAAGATGAGGAAAATATGTCTAAATTACTTGCAAGTGATCTGAGACTCTCTTCTTTGGCTGCCTTTCTGAGAATCCCTGGCTCTGAAAAAACACTGAATTTCAAGCCATGATGATACTCCAGTGTGGCCAACACACATGCGCTGAGAAGAAGCAGACATGCCCCAACCCGCTAAGAATGGTGTCAGCATTCCTAAAGCCTCTGCCTTCAGGGGTCATCCCACTGTTTGAGGGAAATAAGAAATGGCCATGAACTAATGGACAATGATGAGATATAAGAGTACAAAGTAGGATCCAAGACAGTATTTTATATGGGTCAAATACACACAGACAGAAAACACATCTGTGAGCTACGGTGGTCTAGGAAGTGTTCACGAGTGAGGTGGGAATTGAATTCTGAGGTGGATGTGAGTTAGTTTGTGCGCATACTGAGAGATCTATCTGGAAGAATTTAAAAAGTCGCATTGAGTTATCAACCACCTCCTCCTCATCTAGAAATTTAGCCAACCAAAGACATAAAATGTAGTAAGTACTCTGGTCCAAATATCCACATAGTAACCAAAAGGCCAGGAGAAAGTTTATTCAGTTTAAATTCTGATCATTGAGTATGGAAAACCAATGAGGTGGCAAATTAACTATTTATGAAGGTGCCTCATTCTGTCTGTGAAGCCTGGGTGTGCCCAGCTCCTAGTGACCATTGCAACCTCACTATGCGGACATGAAGCTAAGTGTATAGGCAAGTTCAGGGCCATGCTCTCCTGGGTTTTTTGTTTTTTGTTTTTTTAATACTTCAAGCACAGCATTGAGTTCCTTGGCTTCTCCACCAAGCAGACAACACCATGTGGTCAAAGAAGGGCTAGCCCCAAGAGGACCTCTGGGACACCAGGCTTAGTTAAACGCTGGCATCAGAAAAGGAAACTTGTCGGAAACTTGAGATTCTGGAGGATTTCAGGAAGGGAGAGCCTCAGTGGATACCACTGGGGGGACTGCTGCCGACACTGTTCTTGTTCGTGACGCCTCGGTTCAAGGAAATCGACACTCCCAGAGTGCACGATGGAGAAAAAGGTTCTTAACTATTTCCTCTGGAAACCACCACTGAATGAATGCCAGGTTATTCTAGAATCTCCACTCACTGGTGCTTCTTGTCTGTTGGATGGGCAAGGGCTGACATATAGACCTGATGGGAAAACTAGCAGAGATGATGGCTATTCTTCTAAACCCTCCACTCATTGGCCAACCGGGAAATTCTCCTGTGTCCGGCCCCAGAGGTCACACGGATTTCTCCTTTCATGCAGATCAGAAAAGAAGCCACTGATGAAAAGCTAGAGGAGAGGGTTTCTTATGTGATGTGATTTCAGGGACCCCTTTGCCTCACCAGGAACGGGTCACCGCAGTCCCCCAAACCCTGCCCCCAAGAAGCAAGGGAGGGAACTGCAGGGAACGTCCTATTCCAGTTTTGCCCCCGCTGCCCATGGACTGAAAAATGCCTGTGACTTCAGGTTCCTATTCTTCCTCTCTGTGCTCTGCCTTCTTACCTCCACAGCCCCGAGAGAGAAAAACAATACATGTTCACAAGGGACAGGGAGTGGAGGTGTGGTGGACGGAGAGCAGGTTTGCTTGCTGAGAGGGGAATCTGTGGAGGGGGTTTCTGCGTTGAGGCTGGGCACTGGCTGAGAAGGAGTGGGCGTCCAGAGCCAACAGCACCATCCAGACAGGTTGGTGCGATACAGGTGTCAGGAGCAGGGGGCAAACTGTCCAGCAACAAGGACCATGGAACCCCCTGCTGGACTCCTGGCTGGGGACCTCCAGGCCCACGGATGCCATGCTTGCCCTTTTGTCTCCTGATCCCTTGCCTACCCTGTGCTCTCCCTGCTCTACCTTCATCCTGGGGAACCAGCTGCAGCATGTAGGAGAAACAGGCCCTGTCACGGCTGTCTCTAGTGTGTTATTGTTAGTGTTACGTTACAAATCCCGTTTCCATGCCGGGGTCCCTCGGGGGTCATAACCAGGAGAGGCCATGACCCTGTCAATAAACAGAACCCCAATCCTTAATGTAACCACTTTGCATTCACTAAGGCCTACTCCATGGGCTTGTATATCAGATTCCTCTCCCAGGCAGGATCATTTCAGAAAGGCTCCCTTGGAAGTGCCAGGTAGAGGGTAGGTAGAAGTTGCTCAGATGCTGGTCTTGGTGGCAGGTGGAAGTCAAGTGTGGCAGGCTCAGCCTGTGCTCTCCCAAAGTCCCCCCTCAGTTGCCACAGCAGGGTGCATTAGGTGTAGTACCACCAATCTGAAGTTTCTCCTCCTGCTGGTTTCCCACAAAGTCCTTGCTGAAGATCTATTTCCCTTAGAGGACCATACATCCAAAAGGCCTTCGCTGCTTTGTCAGATGTCGAAGAGGGGTCAGCGTAAGAACGCTGAGCCAAAAGGAAGCAGAACGTGGAACAATCTGGCACAGAGACGTGGTTGACTTTAGCCTATTCTCAACTTCTTTAGCAGATTACTCTACCCAACATGGTGTGTATTCCTTCCCAAAGCAGAGCCAGCTGGTAAAGGGTGAGTAGAACCATGTGAACAAAAAAAGGACTAGACTAGAGTCTGCTCACTCACTCAGCAAACATTCCTTGAATGTCTACCATGTGCCAGGAACACGGTTCCCACTCACATTTGAATGCCACACGAGCAAAAGTGATAAAGGACAGTGTGATGGGAGCTGCGAGGAGGGGAGCCCTCCTTTTTCTGTTTGTTTTGCATCTAACACCCAAGCATCCCAGCAGCTCCTGATGCCATTCCCTTGGCCTCCATAGCTATCACTCTCCACGGATCCCCAGCCAGGCCTAAGGAAAGAAAGGTTCTCGAATGTCTGTTTAAAGATTGGCATCTAAAGAGAGAAGTCGTACTGAGCTCTGCTAACCAACATAGCTTCAGAGTTATGCTAACATTGCTTGGCTCGTTTCTAAGACACCACCAAGTGTTTATTTGCGTATATAGGGGGAGGATGAGGAGACAGTTGAGCTAAATGGGGTGGTGTTATTTCTGCTGAGTTAATTAGACTCAATTACAGAGCTGGAAGAGGACTGGAGCTCTAAAGTCCCAGCCCCTCTTCTTGTAAATGAGGAAACTAAACTCTGGAAAGAAAAAGGCATTTGTCCACAGTCACAAACTCAGCTGCTGGTTTTGTAAAAATGTGCAGGGTACAGAACGAAGTGACTGGAAAGGGGTGAGAGGAGGTAAAGAGGAAGAGCAGGTGGCCAAAAGCAAGCTTCTTCTTTTTTTTTTTTTTTAATCCTGGGTCTTCCCAGGGATCCCAGCCCAGGAGAATAAGGGTCATCACCGAGAGACCAGTGACCCCCAAACTGGGATCTCAGAGGCAGACATTCCCCAGCAAGGCATGGAGTTTTGTTCCCTGACATACCCCAAGCATCTAGAACAGTCCTGCTACAGTAAGTGCTCAATAACTACTTACTGAGTAAATGGAGCTGCCTTGCATGTCTTTTCTGGCTGAAGATCAGGAGTTGGGGGAGAGAAAGAAGAGCTCTTAAATAGGCCCCAACCCTTATTTATCCAGAGCAGCTTCCGGATCTACCTTCTTACCGAGTAGAATCTATAAAAAAACAAACAAACAAGCAAACAAAACACACACACACGTACACAGCCATCTGGACCAGTGGCTCCCACTCTGAGGGACTGTAACTGCTGGGAGCCCAGCATTATTGCATGACTTGCCAAACACTGTCTATTGTCTGAGAGGGTGCAAGAGGGTACCGTGGGAACCCAGCCAGGCAACCCAAGGCCGCCTGAGTGGGTGCCATTTGGACCAAGGCCTTCTGGGCTGGTGACACTTGGACAGAGTTTACTTGAGTGGGTGCCATTTTGACTCAGCCCATGTGAGTTGGTGCCAGGTTGACTGAGTCCACATGGGCTGGTGCCACTTGGACTGAAGCCCCAGGAGGGGTTTGACTTTGACCGACTCCATGTGGAGCAAGGCCATCATATCTCTCATACAAAAGAAGCAAGACTATTTCCCAAACACAAGTAAATCTGGCTGAGTTTAATAAATATAAATCCATTTTTTGAATTAAAAAATATAGAGAAATCTTTGCCATTGTATGTCGATGAATGATGTGTGTATAAACACAAGCAGGTACTTCATTATTTTACTGATATTCAACAGGAATCCCTTGCTCCTAATATTCGCAAATCGCTGCTCTAGACCTATCCTCTCATTTTACAGATAACATTTTATAGATTCGTCCAGAGAAGAAGGACCAGCCCAAGGTCACTCAGGCCTTTGGTAGCAGCACCAGGAATCAACACAGGTCATCTCTACCCTTTGCACCACACCACCTTCCCTCAGGTGGCATTTTCCCAAACACTTTGACCCGAAAGGACAGCCCAATTCAATTTTTTTTCTGAAACAGAAATACTAATAGCACGGATTGTGTGCACTTTCCACATGCATTATGACCATTGTCCTCACATCCACTCAATGAGGCAGGTGCTTTTATTATCCCCATTGTATTTTTTAAATATTTTTTGTTTATTTATTTGAGAGACAGAGAGAGAGCACACATGCGCGTGCACATGAGCAAGAGGAGGGGGCAGAAGGAGAAGCAGGCTCCCCACTGAGCAGGGAGCCTGATGCGGGGCTCGATCCCAGGACCCTGGGATCATGACCTGAGCCGAAGGCAGACGCTTAACGACTGAGCCACCCAGGCACCCCATCCCCGTTTTATAGATTAAAAAAGGCAGAGGGGCCTGGAGGGGTTACATAGTTTGCACAAGGCCGTATGATTAGCAAGTTGCAGAAACAAATTCAAACTGCTTGACTCCAAAACCCAGGTTCTCACGCATTTTGCTATACACAATGGAAGGAGTATACATTTATGGAGATTGCTGGTATCAGTTGAAACAAAATTCAAGTGCATGGAAAGGCAGGCACTCAGTAGCACCTGCTGTATTGCCATGGCAACTGCTGTGGGCGAGGGGGGTGAGCAGGGGCACAGGAGTCCTAGGAGAGCCTGCTCCAGACGGCCATTTCTCAAGCGGAGAATACAAACCCTCAAAACTGGAACCGCCCGAATGTTTCCCAAAAAGCCATTTCCTACACCCCAGCTTCTCAGCCACCCAGAGAGGACCTCTGGAGTGGAATAGACCGACTGCAGTTATTCCAGACACCCTGGCTGCTTTTGAGCACACCCAAGTTTGAGAACTAGAAGCCTGCGAGACCCTGGAGAAGGGAGAACACCAAGACACCCTGAAAGCAAGGGTCAGCAGCTCCAGCCTCAGAGGAGCTGAGCTGAGCCCCAGAAAGCATGCCTGATATTTCCCACACAGGCCACACCCCATGGCCAGGCTTTCTGAAGAGGGGGAGGCGGGGTGCCTTTCATGTCTCTGGATGGGCAGAAGGTTTGCGTGTGTTTGTTTAGAACAAAGCCTATACTTAACTGGCACAAATGAAACAGATTTTATAAATAGATGTGAGCATGAATGGTTTTTATGATTAGCTTGTTTTCAATCACTATGCTTGACCGGTGTCTGTGTTCGACTAAGTAAATATTTCTATGGTGATAGTATACACAATACAATGGCCATTATTTAATGTTAATACAAGTACCATATGGGAGGTCTTATCATGCTAGAGCCCCAAAGCATAATAAAAGCAGATAGGAACAGATAGGCAAGGGTGGGCCTCGTTGTACTGTAGGCTTGATAAAACATCTGCTCTTGCAAATGTTGGCCATGCAAGTGTTTATGCAGTGATGCTTCTCCCGGGGGATCTTTAGGACCAGGCCAGACCGCCACGAGTTCCATTTTTGCCTCTTACTCACTTGGTGACCTTGGATAAGTCTCTATGCTAATGGTTTAAACATCCGTGCCTCCATTTTCCAAATCTTCGGCCTTTGCATGCCTCTCCAGAGAGTAATGAAGATTAATACCTGATAGAATCTTGAGTTCTTTATTTAGAACAAAGACACAGAGAAGGATGGTATTGAAATAATACCTCATTATTTTAAGCAGTCCAAAGTATAAAAGAGAGAAGATATAGTACATTTTTCATCTGCAAGTGGAAACTTGAGAAAACATGGACGTTCGCTGAGATCGGTAAAGAGGCCTTGTAAGGAACAAAGCCTCCTGGCAAATGTGCGGGGTCGCGGACACGAGCCAGCACACTTTTCAATCCAGAGGGACGACTGTGTGAAGGGCATCAAACTGGAATTGTTCTCCACCAACAAAAGGCAAACGAGAATGCTTTTAATGTTGTAGAAAGGAGCATTTCACCTTTTCACAAAACTGTTCATTCTCTCACGCGCCATCTGTGTCTTAACCTCAATACTCTTACAGCATTCGGTGCAATCGAATGTTCGTAGTCTATTTGTAGATTATCTGGTTTCACCTTCAGAACTTGCCATGAACAGATAGCACTGTTTCAATCCTAGGCCTGAGCGTTTGATTTGGTTTGGTTTTAATTTTTAGTTGAGCATAGTTGACATACAGTGTTATATTAGCGTCAGATGTACGACATTACGCAGTGCTCCGCAATGCAACTGAAGTCACCATCTGTCACCATACAAAGTTATTAAAATATTACTGACTATATTCCCTATGCTGCACTCTTCATCCCTGTGACTTACTTATTTTATAACTAGAAGTGTGTACCTCCTAACCCCCTCTCCCTATGTCACTCATCTCCCACCCCCATTGCTTTGGCAACCACTAGTTTGTTCTCTGTATTTGTGAGTCTGTTTTGCTGTTGCTGTTGTTGTGGTTTGTTCGTTCAGTTGTTTTTTTTTTAGATTCCACAGATAAGTGAAATCGTATGTATTAGTGTTTTGCATCTATATGTCCTAATCAGCAGTAAGCACTCTTCATATTTGTTTTACACTTTACAGCAACAAAATGGTTCACATTCATGATGTCACCTAATCCCCACAAATGCGGAGGTGGGTGTTTTCAGCACCTGTTCTAAAGATGAACAGACAACCTCAGGGGTTATGATTTGTCCAAGTGCACAGATAGGTGAGTGTAGAGCTAGAATCCAAACCCAAGACTTCTGTTTTCTAAGCCTAAATGCTTATGAAGATTCTGCTCATTTGCAATTCAGAAATTGGAATTGGGCTCAGGGAAGAAGAACTTGCTCTGATGAACTCTCAGATTGGGCTCCAGGGCTATTATTTCATTTCCTTCTGGATAAGCCAGCCCCAAGTTGACGCTGGCCTTTCTCGAGCACTCACCATCTCCCTGACTACTCTGGCAATCAGTCTGGCTAAAAATGGAGCATTAATTTGTCTCATTTTACTATCAAAAAGGAAGCTAGACATAAGTGAGAAGAGAAGCTTCCTGACACATGTTTAAGGAAAAAGATCTGAATTCCCAACTGTATAAGGGGATCCTTTCCAATCGGTTTACTGTAGTCACCATAAATCTAGGAACAAGGTGTTCTTAAGCATATTTGGAATGGCCCACAAAGAAATGGTTGGTTGTTGTATTAACATATGACATGTGGGCTAGGGAGGGGATTATACACACCCAGGGGGATAAGTTAAGTTGACCTGACTAAGTAAACCAGCTTCTCCACTGTCCGGACTTACAGTTCGAGTGAAAACCAAGGGAGGGAGAGGCGGATTTAACTATCCCAGGCAAGACCACATTGTGGTCCCTGCCTTGAAGCCATCTCCCCTCGTGCTTCCTTCCAGATCCTGGAGCCAGAGAGATCACCCCCTCTGATACGAGGAAGCAGCTCACTCTGGCCAGGCACCCTGGGCCTCCTTGAAGTGGCTGTGGGAATAGTGTGTACATGTGTTTGCATGCTTGGGGCCTACTCATTTAGTTACAGGAGGAAAGGGGAGGGAGACAGTAACTCAGGGCCTCACAGTACAGGCTGAACAGCGTGGGCAGGTCTGTTGCCGATTTCTGCTCCACACTGCTTTCTTGACCCAACTGCCATGCATGTTTTTTATTATTCTGTGGATTTGCCGCCTTGCACTGAGGGGTGGGAAAAGGCTGGTGAAGCAATAATCATTTAAGTGAAAGCAAAGACTCTGTGGTGCCCTCTACAAATTTCCCACAGTCTTTGCTAATGCCTTGGGGTCCTCCAGGGTTTAGAATTACAGCTTTCAGTAAATATTCTTAGACCCGCTCTCAACACAAGCTGCAGTGAAACAGCACCAAGTTTGCCATGAGAATCCTTCACCAAGTCGTGGGTCCAAACGTTGCTCAGAACTGAGGAATAACAATGACAGTCGCAGCAAGCATTTATTGAGCATTTAGCACACTGTAGGTGCTGTTCTAATCACTCGACATGGATTCACCAATTTCATCCTCATAACAATGCTAGCCAGGAAGTGTGATCATTATCTACCTCGGGTAAACGGGGAAAGTGAGGCACAGAGAGGTTACCAGACTTGCCAAGGTCACACAACTCGTAGGTGGAGGAAGTAGGACTCAAACCTACACAGTCAGACCCCACCATCTCTAAGCTCTCCCTCTTTCCGGGCAGGCGAGAATGGAAAGTTAGTGATGATTTTACACTAACCTCGCCATCACTAATTAAAGAAATGAAACATTCATTAAATAAGAACAAGTACTCCCTCTTTTACAAATGGGGACATTTTATTTATTTTTAAAGATTTATTTATTTATTTTAGAGAGACAGAAAGCACGAACAGGGGGCAGGGGCAGAGACAGAGAGAGAGAGAATCCTCAAGCGGATTCCCCAGTAAGCACAGAGCCCAACTCTGGGCTTAATCCCAGCACCCCAAGATCAGGAGCTGAGCCAAAATCAAGGGTCTGCCACTTAGCCCACTGAGCCACCCAGGCGCCCTGGGGACATTTTAAAGTAAGGACTATGCTGTTTCTATCTCTATATTAGCAACCTTAAAAATAAAACTGCCAGATATTTTACCAGCAAAAATGCCTTTATTCAAAAATAGCAGAGAATTGCAACCTGGGACACACAAACTTTGGCAAAACCATAGGTAAGTTTGGGGAATAAAAGAGAGGGATACTCCTTTAGAGAGGAAAGGCAGACATTGCGAAGGTTGTTATAAACAAAAAGTCCATTGGAGTAACCTGGGATTTCAAAGTATAGTGGCTTTTCATTGGCTGAGTTGTGGTGGACTCTTACTGGCTGGGCTGTTGCCAGGGGAGGAAAAACTTCCTTCCTGCTGCTGAGATAGTAAAGTAATATTCACCTGTGAGATCTGTCCCTTCCTGTTGGGTCTGCAATTGCAATGAGTGGTAGGGCTCCCCCTGCTGGCCTCCTGACTGTCCTAAAAGGTTTCTTTTTCTTAGTTTCACAGTATGGTTGCCAGCCACAAGCCTAGGACATGATTGTCATATTGCCAAGCACCTGAGTAAAAGACCTATGGGGAAGCTGTTGGGTGAAGAAAGCTGCTGTGTTTTGCACGTCAGGATGACCCTCCTGACCCAAAGTCAGTTAGGCTTCTATGCTAGGCACTGTTTCTACTTGTGGTGACAAGTTGTCCTGAGCCATCCAACCTCCATCTTTTCTTCTGTTGACTAGGTGGGGGTGGCAGACAGATGACCTGGGTCTGTAAAGGAGTGTCTGATCATCTTCTACTCAAAACAAGAGAACCCAAAGGGAGCAGCTTTGCCTTCACCACGTGTGCTAGTGTTCTCACCAGCTGAACCATCATCTTGGTTTTCATAAGAGAAAAGGGAAAGACAAAACTGGAAATAGTAGCCAGTAGAGTCTCTCAGGTATGGAACACAAGCAAGATGCTTATGGGACGCCTTTGGAGAAGGATAGCAGAGATAAAACCAGATGGAAATTACAAATATAAGGCAGAAGCCACTGTCCACAGAGTGTCTTACAGTTCAGTATTTTTACCCATATTTTCTCTGGTCACTTTTTTAAAAATAAGAATATGTAACTTTGAGGATTTTTTCTCAGAAGTGATAGTATTCTTTTAACTTTGGGTGATGTAAAAACATTTTGGGATAATACTATTCTAAACTGATTCTAAACCTTATGTTTAAAAAAGTGTTGCAGTGTTATAACGATCAACTTTAGGGGCCTAATCAATGTAGGCAGATGTGATGAATAAGTCACTTCTCCTAAATCCTTCTTATTTTTCAATAGCAAGTGTTCTTAAATTATTAGAAAGATGTATATTGTGTCATTCTTAAGCTATGGTCACACTTCCTCCTACAGTAGAAGATAAAAGGCCCATCTACATACTGCTAGCAAGAAAATAAATTTCATAAACTTGCCAAAAGACTTAACAATAGGCATAACAAGAAACAATGGGAAAAAACTTTGGAGTCAGCCTAAATGTCCATTAATACATAATATGTATGATACATAATTATAACAAAATAATATAGAGCCATGAAAATAGAGAATATTTAAATAACATGAAAACATGACCTGCTCTACTGTCAAGTGAAATAACAAGTTACAAAACAACATGTATAATGTTAGCCCAATTTAAAAAAAAAAATGTGTATGTGTGTGTGCATATGTGTGGTAAGTATTGTGGTATTTGTAGAGAAAGACAAACTCAAAGGATATAGAGAGAGAGACTACTCAAATGGCTATTTTATTTCTTGGTTATAGGACTTGATGTGATTTTGGTTTTGTCTCTTTGCTTGTTCATAAGTTTGTGACAATACAATATAAAATAAACACTGACTAGGTGATATTGAGAATTTTATTTTGATGTCTGTATGGTACATGCCTTGGTGTTGATATAAGACTGGTTATATTTACCACCATGATTAATTGTACACATTTTGCCTTCCACTCATCTCTGTTTAACTATTCTTACCCTGCTCAGGCCTTTTAATAAAGATGGTTGCTATCTGACCAGCTGGATCAATGAATTTATTTATTCTGTTTATAATTAAGCTTCATAAACTAATACTTGTCATTGGCATTTATGATTCTATTTTTTCAAGGTTCATTAACTCATTAATTAGTCCATCTTTGCAGTATGTGTTTCCATTTCCTGAGCCATGAGATTTCAGTCTATCTTCATTGTCTTTGAGCCATATCCCTCAAAGCAGCATAGTGATTCAGTTCAACAGCTATTTCTTGAGTAGCAACAAGGTGCAGAGCATGACACCAGGAAGTGTGGGAACGGCACCAAGGAACAAGACAGAGCAGCACAAAGTCTAGGGATCAAGAAAACCCAGGCATTGAGTAACTATATAGTAACCATAATACAATGATTTCAAAAGCAGCATATAAGTAACTGTAATGCAATGATTTCGAAAGCAGCATCTAAGTACCCATTCTAACTCCCGGATCCATCCTGCATCTGCCAACTTCCTACAAAATGCTTGTTTGCGTCATTCTTATTAAAATATCACAAGTTGGAAATGTCAAAATGGGAAAGTGTGATATTACACATCTTTAATAGATATAAATGCTCAGAAAGCAGGGACATGCGTATATTTTAATGGTGATATCTTAAATAAAATCCAATCTAGTCATCAGGGAGCCAAGTTAGATAAACAGTCTCTTCGTGTCCAAACTCACTGGCTTATCACCAAGTATATACCCTCATGAATTCTAGCCACAAACACATCTTGTTTTATTTTTCAGGTAAACAAATGTGCACACTGCCAGGAGCTACGTCTTGTCTTCTTTGCCCAGAAGCCCATGTTGAAGTCCACATTAGGGGACAGGATGCCTGCTTAAGGGGTGGGGTCCAGATCCTCCAGATATTTTCCCAACTGTGGGCTTTTCTCCACTACAGTTAGAGCCTAGGGTTTGAATCTGGCTGTGGGACGGGCTCTCGAGTAGCTGAGAGAATGAGGCTTCATGTTTGTCACCGCTGTCTCTTTCTGCCTCTCGTGTGTGTGATGATGATCGGTATCTGGTTGCCTTAGAGACTGTCAGACCTGGCATCTCTGTTTATCTGCAGAACACTTGGTGGTTTCTCAAAACAGGTGTGGCCTGGTTGAACACAGCGTAGCCACAATTTTTTTTTTTTTTTTGAGAAGTTGTTTGACTCTGGTGGCTTTTACCAAGTTTCCGAATGTCACTCAGTCTCTCTCAAAGGCTATTTGTCAAAGTTGCTGGTGAACTAGTCTCTTATCTGTTTTTTTTTTTCCTCTGTATTTTAAGAGATGCAATACTAGATAGACAAAAAGCTTATGGAAGCAAAAAATGGTTCAAAGGGACAATTGTATATTTTAAGTGTGGCCTGTATATTGACAACTGGTTCTGGCCCCCTTGCTGGTGGTGTGGCTTCTGAGGTAAATGACATGAAGAAAACCAGTTCTCATTTGGTAAACTCCAGTGGGTTACAGAGCTGAGGGAGTGATACCATCTCCAACCACCATATATATAGCCCCGTTGCTATGAAGCTTGTGACCAGTAAAGGTATTGAAAGTATGTTAATATTGGGTCAGACTAAGCAGGGAAAACAGACTCTTTGTCACTATGTCACTAAAAAGGTGGTGGGAGGTGGGGAGTGTCCAAGCAAGAAACCTTCTAGAGAGGGCCTGAAAATTAGTGAATACGGAAAGTGTAGGAGAAGCTGAGTCTATTTTTCTAGAGAGGAGATGTTTTAAGAAAGCCAAGAGGGCTGATGTCAAATATTGGGAAAAGAGCACAAATGCATAAGTAACCATATTTATTACGGTGTCAGAGGGCAGAACTGGGTCCAAAAGGTGGACTTAACAGTTTAAAAGGGGATCGAATTCAATTCCATGGAGGCAAGACCTACTACCCACAAGATCCCATTTAGTAACAGTCATCAGCCTGATGACTGTTTGTCAGGCTTGTTGTGGAAGGATTCCTGTACTAGGAGCAAGATTGGATTAGACCTTTGAGGTCCTTTCCAAATATAAGATGCTATCTGTCTAATTAATTGCCAGTCATAGTCTTAGGTGTTGCCCTGGGCTCTCATCTCCGTGTCATTGAAATTTGGATTCACTTCTCTTAACTGTTAGATAATCGAGTGGATTCACATCTTTAAATCAGCAGTCAGCAGGAATAGGAGGATAGATGAATGCCTGGACTCTCTGCCTGATTAATTAGTGCCCCAGAGCCTTGATTTAGGAAGATCCAGGAGACCGTGAGTCCAGTCAGAGGTGAGTGCTACTCCCGTGTGAAATAAGCCAGGTCCCCATCTCTAGTTGCCTCCTCTAAGGAGAAAATAATTTCCTTCTTTCTGGGGGTTTGATTTCGGGGAGGTTTTGATCTTTAGCGGGGGTGGGGGGCTTTGTTTGTTTGATTTTTGGCCTGGCATTCTACAAGGCATCATAATAAACACTTGGGTGGCCAACCCACTTTTGTCTCCCTCTCTGGTGAGAGTGAAAAGCATACAATCTACAGTCAAGTTTTGGTTTCAGCTCAGTCCCTTGTGAGTTACATGGCCTGCTGCAGCTGCTTCACTTTGGTGGGACCTCCATCTTCTCATTTCTGAAATGGAGTCAGCGCTATGTTACAAGTTTAGAGGAATCAAAAGAGAAAATACATGTGAAACTACTTCATAAGCTTTGAAGCACCTTTTTTAAAATTTAGCTAGAGTTAGTCAAATTTTTTTTAACTGTATGTTATGGTCAGTGTAGAATGTAAAAAGCACATTTTTCACTCTGTATTAGACATTAGAAGCAACATTTCTTGATCTTCCAGTAAGTTCTAGGGAAAAACAAATGATTGATGAGCGCCATCGCTTTGAGTCTACTCTTGGAAGTGAAACAGCGCATGAGGTCAGCAGGAAAGTTATGTCTTCCTCAAATTCTCAACTCTGGGTTGGGGTAGATGAGCAAATAGACAAGCAGCAGGAACTATTAGGTATTATTAAGTAAGCCTAACAACTAAGGCAATACACCTAGACATTCACAGAGAATGAAGATTCTAGGGAGTTTATGGAGTCCAGGCTTCAATTATTTGTAGTTATTAGTTATGAAGACTTGACCTTTTTTCAGCATTTCTGCTTCAAGAGGAAAATGTTCATGGACAGTCTCTCCAATGCCAAGGAGCAGAAAGAAACTTCCCAGTAGGAGAGAAATATTTCACACAGCAGGTTTTAGCAGAGCTTCTCCCATCTCTGTGGAAATAAAACTGTGTGACCATATCGTATTAATAATCTCTGTCGATCGGTATTTTGTTGTTTGCTTCAAGCCTTTCCTGCATTACATCGAGTCTGTATTTTTTGTTCACTTTACTTGCACTCAGAGAAAATACGTAGCCACAAAACTTCACTCTATTTTCAAAAGTGCAGTCAGAATGTTACACTTCTAAATTGTGGCAACGGGGTGAGACACACCCTGAAGACAGAGAACTTTACACCTTCACAAGAAAACAGAGAAACCAAGATACGTTGTGATAGCTTGTACATACCAAGAAAAATGTGCCCCAACTTTGAAAGCCCATTTTAGGGGTGAGCGGGACCACGCCATGACAAAACCGAGATGCTGGGTGGTCCTCACTCACTTTCCCTCCTTCTTCCCCAGTGGATGCCAGAGACTTTGAGCTTCCTCACCCAACACAGAGTTTCACACAGGACCTTCCAACTCTAGCTGCTTTTGGTACCTCAGGCCCAATTATTTCCTGACATCAGATTTTTCCCCAAGAATCTCTCTGTCATCCATTCTCTTAGGACACAGTTCTCTAGCGATAGGAACGAGCCCTGACAAATCCACGTTCCTGAACCGTTGATTATGACAGACATTTTAGGGAGCTGCTTTGTGTGTAAAAAGTGAAGTTCTCAACATACAGTCTTACTATAGTGAAAGGAGTGATTTTAGTTGCATCATGGCAAGCTGACAGAAGAGATTAATTGCGGACAAATCCCTGGGACCTGTACAATCAGACCCTGCAGAAAGCTGCCTGCCTTGTTCAGGCATGGAGTCAGCGCTGGGAGAGCTGATATACTCTTATACTCTTCCAAGCGCCTCTATGGAGCTTCACTCAGGAAAAAGACAAGGCCTCTGTGTGGACACTTTCCCCCAGGTCTCCTGTCTGTGAGTGTAAGTCTGAAGGCTGAACTGTGGGCCTTCGTGAATAAAAGTAGGAAATAATACCTCAGCACACAATGCTCTCAATTGTATTTCTCTCCCACTCTCTCTCTCTCTGTTTGCCTCTTTCTCCCTCTCTCTCTCCATATCTATTAAACTATTACTGATGTATAACCGTGGCAACTAAAAACTGGGCTTAAGTTGAACACTCAATTGATGCATTTAGGCCTTCAATCAGTCATTCATTAAATTTAAGTATTTAAGCATGTGTTCCACAAATCCTTATTCAGCATTTACTATATGCAAGGCAGTATGCTGGTCATTGGGGATTTAGAGGGAAAAAGGCCCTCTTTGCCCTTCAGAAGAAGCTTGCAGGCTCCTGGACAGAGACAAATGAACAGTAAATGAAGATGCAGTTGTGAGAAGCTCAGAGTACGATGGGAACTTAGACAGGGGCACTCGGAATGGTCGTGCGAGGTCAGGAGAAGCTTCGCGGAAGATATAGTATCCCAGTTGAGTCCTGAAAGAAGCAGGGAGGGGCAGCCTGTGAAGACAGGTCAAAGGTTTGCATTCTGCTCCATGCGTCCAGCTGAAAGGTGGGGGAGATCAGATTATATGGCAGGACCAGTGAGTTTTATACTGTGACCAGACACAGCATACAAGATGGAGAATTGAAGGAGATGAATTTGAAGAGAAAAATCATACCGAATATCACACTGGATCTTGCATTCTTTTGCCATCATTTACAGCCAAAGGCCTGGTTGTATAGAACTTCTCATAGGGTGTCACTTGAATGACAATGGTCATAGAATTATAACACTGGATGGAGTTTAGGGGCCACGTACTAGAACACCTGCCCCCCAGGGCCTGCGTACTCTGCATAACGTCTAGCGCACACCTCCCGGGAGGAGGAGCCTGCTCCCTGACTGAACAGCCCTCTTTCTCCAAGTCCAAGGGCCTACAGTGGTCTTCCGTCTTTCTTTTAAGAAAGATGATTTGATGACCCCTGCCCTCAAGGGGGTTGCATTTTAATGTGAATGATGCATTCATTGTTAGATAAAATAATCTGGAAATAATCAGACAGATAATAACATAGTAGACTAGGGTGAGCAGACTTCAGGATTTATTTTTTCTTATTTCGATGAGTTAGGATACAAAAAAGGACAAGACACAGTCCCTGCCATTAAAGAGTGTATGGTGTAAAGGAAAAAACGTGTAAGAAACCACTGCACACCTGTTGGAATGGCCAAAATCTAAAACACGGACACAACCAAATCCTGGCACAACAGAAACTCTCATGCATTGCTGGTGAGAACATAAAATGGTACAGCCACTTAGAAATCCAGTTTGGCAGTTTCTTACAAAACTAAACATGGCCTTACTGTATGACATAGCTGTCATGCTCCTTGGTATTTACCCAAAGGAGTTGAAACTTATATTCACACAAAAACTGGTACATGAGTGTTTACAGCAGCTTTGTTCATAATTGTCAATGCCTGGATGCAACCAGGCTGTGCTTCCATAGTGCACGGGTAATAAACCGTAGTACATCTAGACAATGAACCATTATTCAGCATTAGAAAGAAAGAAACTATCAAGCCATGAGAAGACATGGAAGAACCCCAAATGCATATTACTAAGTGAAAGTCAATTGGAAAAGGCCACCTACTATATGATTCTAACTCTATGACCATCTGGAAAAGGCAAAACTATGGAGACAATAAAAGATCAGTGGTTGCCAGGGGCCAAGAGAAGTGAGGGATGAACCACAGAGGATTTTTAGGGCAGTGAAAATACTCTGCGGGCTACAATCACAATGGATACACATTGTCATGCATTTGTCCAAGCCCATGGAATGTACAGCACTGAGAGTGAACCCTAATGGACACTACGAACTTTGGGTGATAATGATGTGTCAATGTAGGTTCATTAATTGTAACAAATGCACCACTCTGGTGGGGGATATTGATAACAGGCCAGGCTACCCCTGTGGCAGGGCAGGGGGATCTGGGAAATCTCTGTACCTTCTACTCAATTTTGCTGTGAAACAACCACTGTTCTAAACAATAAAGTCTTTAGAAGAACATGCAAGTAAAGTTAGTTCAGCAATCCTGGGCAGATCCTGTCAGGACTGCCTGAAGGGAGGTTGGGAGAATAGAAAGGAAACTCAACTACAAAAAAGAGTGGATGTGAGCTACATAGAAACAGGGTCAATGAAACAAACCTGTTGACTCTGGACTCTAGCTGCTACGTCTCTTTTAAGTGAGGGTCAGGGACTTCCCACTGGGTTTGGGATGAAACAGCTTCTGCTGGGAGTTTGTATCCTGGATATTGTACCAATCAAAGACCATTGTGGAGCCCTAGTCATAGAATTACGTGATAGCTTTTGTAAAGAAAATCACCCTCCGTTAGTTAATGGGTGTCTATATATTTTGAATCTGTTTAAATCGAGTAAATTTTTATAGTAAGGCTATTCTGTAGACGATAGCAAAACTATGGAGATTGGAGACAATCCTTTAACCCAGATACCATGATAGCCAGGAAAGGGAGATTTTAGGAGCAAATGAGACGTGAAGAACATATCAAGTCACATCCCATAGAAAGTTGTTCATAGATCTCACCCTGTACCTCCTTTTTTTTTAGTTTTACGTTTTTATTTTTTTTTTTTTTAATTTGAAGATAGATGACACACATTACATTAGTTTTGGGTGTACAACATGGTGGTTCGACAGTTCTATACATTATGCTATGCTCCTCACAAGTGTAGCATCTGAACCCATACACCGCTATCACAATACCATCAACTCCATTCCCTGTGCTGTACCCTTTATCCCCATGATTTATTCATTTCACAACTGGAAGCCTGTATCTCCCACTCCCCTTCACCCATTTGGCCCCTCTCCCATCTCCCTTCCCTCTAGCAACTCCCAGTTCATTCTCTGTATTTATAGGTCTGATTCTTTGTACCTCCTTTTATTTTCATTTTGAGTATATAAACCATGTGCTCAATCTCCCTCCCATACCCAAAAGTCTTTTTTGGGTTTTTAGGACAAGGTCTATGTGGTCAAAATTAGCATGGGGTTTCAGGCTCTTCACTCCACTCTTCTGTCTCAAGAGTAATTTTGTTTTCTACAGACATTTAGAAAAATCAACATCTCAGTTTGTGCCTCTTCTGAAATAACCCAGCTCTTCTACTCTAGTATATGACATTTGGGGTTATACATGTGCTTTGACAGACCCTAAGGTTGTTCCAGAACTCTCTGGCTTCACTGGGCCCTGCTCCCTTGTATTTGTTTCCTATTAATGCTGTAAAAAATCATCAAAAATTAGTGATTCAAACAGAACAAATTTAATATCTTATGATTCTGGAGGTTAGAAATCAATTAGTCAATTACAAGCATAAGTTAAGAGCAGGAACAAAGGTACAGAGGGAAGAGCACCCTACCAGATCAGAAGAGTCAATGAAAGGATGGGTTGGAGCAGTTGTGGAAAGAAGCTATGCAGCAGGAGCAGGGGAAGAGTTGGACATTCAATAAAGAGCTTCTGATGTGAGGAAAGAATGGCTGGAGCTTGGAGAAAACCATTCTGCCAAGTGCATACACGTGAGTGTTGACAAATGTATATGAAAGTTGCTGTCGAAATGTCAAGTGTGGTTACAAAATGTATGCTGCTTAAGAGGTGGGACTTTGTCTTATTTACTTTTCTGGCAGTGGAACCCAAAGTAGTGCCTGGCACAGAGTAATCAGTAAATATTTGTTGTATGAATAAGTAAATTAATGAATGACTATAAAGGGATCAATAAGGAATTGCACTTTAGACCAGGGACAGAAATAGACAGATCTGGCTTACCTCTCTGGAATGCATTGCTCAACACCCAAAAGCAGGCTATTATCACTTGTCTTTGCCTAGGGACCCAAAGTGTTGGGGGACTTTAAGTCACAGGCACAGCTTATGGATGCAGATGTGAGTAGGAATGGAAGCTTCGGACTCTTTCTGTTACACACATCCTATAAAAGTTCTGATGGGCCTGGGTTAAGAATTCTACAAAAGTACGAATGAGTCAAGGAATTGGGGGTTATTTCTAGGAAGTCTCTTATGCTTCCATTGCCCCATTTTTATCACTTTCGTGTGTGATCTGCTCCTCTCCACTGTTCTTTGTGGCATAAATCCCTCACCCCCTGACCGAAAGTCGTTGGATAGACCAAGCCATTACCTGATGGAAGAGAAACCTGCAGAGAGGGGAATTGACAGAATGAAGTATGTTAGACCAACTATTGGTTTCAGATGAAGTCCCAACACAATGAATTGCCACACTATTGATTTAAACAGTTTTCCCCACTTCCTTCCCTTTGCCTCAGTAGGTCCCTCAATATTTTATGCTCAGCTTTTCTGAGTTTGGTCCTTTAGAGCCAGGAATCTCTTTGAGCCATCATCACAATCAACTGGGACTCTAACGATGGGTTTTTGTGAATAAAGAGAATCCCATGACACTGTTCTTCCAGAGAGCAATTTTCCATCTATCAGTGAGATAGGCAGTGACAGAATTAGAAGAGTCTTGTCCCATTTTCTCGGCTGTTCCTTGAAAGTTTATGGCTGAGAACCTCCACCTTTTATCCAGTGACCTCCCTTCATTATGAGAAACCAAAATGGCCTTGACTACATAGAGCAATTCCCCAGCAAGGGACAAAAAAAGAAAACAGAAATTAAAAGGAAGACTGGGACAAGAAAGGACAGCAGGGTAGCAGTAACAGTGTGAATATGAAACAAAGCTTCGGCCTCTTGGGTCCCCTACCTCCAGGGTATCCTCCCCGTTCTAGCCCAGCAGGCCAGGCAAGGGCAGTGGACCCGGCTTTGAAGGACAGCTCTGGAATGTGTATCACTGAGCAGAGTCTTGGGCTGCAGGGCCATTTGTCCGAATGGAATGAGTGCTGAGGAGACCTGCTCATCATGGTTGGTGGCAGGGAATAAAATATGGGAAATTAATCATGGAGGTCCATGAAGAACAGTGAGCTAAGGAGGGGTGATGGGGAGGGAAAGAGGATAGTGTAAAGGGGCCCTTCTGGGACAAAAACCAACTTTCTGACAGACAGTTGCTTGATCTCCCTAGCTCTAGAGTGATGGATGAATGGCTAACTGCATGACTCTGTTTAATGAATGTTTAGGAGAAAGAGGTAGCAGTCCCAGCACAAATGGACTCAGAGCTTGCACTTAGCTCTGGCCTTGGAACAACTGCTATGACTTTCATCTCTTGGGTGGATTTAAGCTAGAAGTTCAATCCATGAGGGGGCTTTGAAAGGGGCTATAACTTTGCCTGTCTTGGCTTTCCTACTCTTTGGGGATTTTCCTGTAACTTTTAAACATTTTTAATCAAAATTCAGTTATGTGGAATTAGTTAAACTCCTTCCCAAAGCAAGAAGAAGGAGGTACAGTGAAGTCCTGGACAGTCTCACGCCTTTCGATGTGTAGTGGGTCTCTCTCTGCCCCAAGGCTCTTTCTCAGTTAATTGTCCTGGTTGACTAAACTCAGTGTTTTCCTTCCCATCACCACATACTCATGTGACTTTCAGAATGATTCTTCCTTTTTTTGTTACTGAAATGAGTATCATATCAGTCTAAATTTTCAAATAAAATAGATAACCTGGAATCATTTCAATTAGCAAATAGGTAGTCTGGAGGTACACTGTAGACATTGACATTGTGGAAACCAACAAGAGGATGAAACAAAGAGTTTAAGCTTCTCAATGGGGAATGTTCTATATGAGGTATTTGTCTTTGCACCCTGAGGAAAGCTTGTGAGAGCTCAGGGAGATGGCTGGGGCTCACCTGTTGCCCACGTGTACTATTTGTATATTATGTGAGGTTCAGCAGGGTATCACCAAAAGAAGCCGATGAGCAAGAGAATGCAGTGAGGTTGCTTGGTTCAGGGACAACCTGGAAAACAGAGCTTCAAGAACATCCCAAAACTCTTTCTGTGGACATAGTTACACAGAATATCTACTCAATACCATTTCAGTTCAAAAGACACACTCACTTGTGAGCTTCAGTTGGGGTAACTCACCTTGTGCTTGCCAGGGTATAGGGAGAAAACACGAATCTAGGAGTAAGGGAGACCATGAGCTCCCATAACGCACTGACAAGGCTCATATCCCAGCTCTATATAGCACGCAACTCATATAATAATTGAGGCAAATGATTTGAGGTAAATTTGATGTTTCTATATCTTAGTTTGCCTCTTTATAAAATGATAAAGAGAACAAGGCTTATATTGTAAGTTTATTGTGAAGATGACATATGGAAACATAGAGTTTAGATGTAATTAGCATTCAATAAATCTTAGCTATCATTATTATTAATCATCCCAACAAGATTTTCTTGTATAAGAGATTTTGTATTATCGAGTTATTTGGACCTCCATAGCATCATTTTCTGCTTATTTTCAGTCAATGGAAAGCTTTAAGAGAACTCTTTTAATATAAAAAGGCTTCTAAATCCTTATCCTCTGTCCTATTAAGCTGTAAGAAAAAATTAGATTATCTTTTATCAAGTTTTTAGAATGGATTACATTGTGCCACTCAATGTGACCTGTGCAAACATAATATAGAAACTGCATTGATCAACGACAACTTTCCAAGAACCATAATGGCCTTACATCTTGGTCACTTCGGGCCCAAAGACATAATTTTAAAATGGGGAAACCAGTTAACGACTGCCTCCTGCACTCTACTCATTTTCATTTAAAAAAAAAAGGTGTGGGGGGGGGGGAAGCTATCATAAGCAGAATTGAAACCTGCAAAGCAAGTTAATTAATATATAAGGCTAACGTGTAGGTTCTTAATTGTCTAATGTAATATGACCCGGAGCAGCCCAAACTCCCTTCACATTCTCTTAAAATTTTCCCTGATAAGAACTCTGTCCCATCCGTATCTCACCAACGTTTTCATTTCCAAATGGCCCTGTGCTGCAAAGTCATCTACCAGCTTCTTTTCTGAGGGCTTGAGTCTTTAGACCACCCCTCATCCACTTCACTTGAAGAGTCACAGTATCTAAAAGCCTGTTGACTGTCTCTTCACAAGGAACTGGTTGTCAGAGGTCACAAGATGTATATTCTGTTCCTGAACTGAGGACAGCTGTAGGTGCTATCTACTGGTCTCTGGTCAGCCCTCCAACCCATTCACCATACTGCAGCCAGCGGCATTATTTAAACACAAATTCTTCTCTAGTTACCTTCTGTAAAACCTTAAATGTTTAAGAGAAACAAACCATTGCATATATATACCACCTCTTCTTTATCCATTCATCAATTGATAGATAATTGGGCTGTTTCCATATCTTGGCTTTTGTAAATAATTCTGTTATAAGCATAGGGATGCATGTATCCCTTGGAATTAGTCTTTTTGTATTCTTTGGGTAAATACCAAGTAGTGTGATTGCTGGATTGTAGACTAGTTCTATTTTTAACTTTTTTTTTAAAGTTTTATTTATTTATTTATTTATTTATTTATTTATTTATTTATTTGTCAGAGAAAGAGAGAAGGAGAGAACACAAGCAGGGGGAGCATCAGGCAGAGGGAGAAGCCGGCTCCCCACTGAGCAGGGAGCCCAACACTGGACTCGATCCCAGGACCCTGGGATCATGACCTGAGCTAAAGGTAGATGCTTAACCAACTGAGCCACCCAGGCGTCCCTATTTTTAACTGTTTGAGGAACCTCCATGCTGTTTTCCACAGTGGCTGTACTAGTTTGCATTCCCACTAACAGTACCCAAGGGTTCCCTCTGCTCCACATCTTCACCAATGCCTGTTATTTCTTGTGCTGTTGATTTTAGCCATTCTGACAGGTAAGGTGATATTGTAGTTTTGATTTGCACTTCCCTGATGATAAGTGATGTTGAGCACCTCTCATGGCATATACATATGTATATACATCTATATATATAATAGAATATTATTCAGCCACGAAAAAGAATGTAATTATGCCATTTGCAACAACATGGATGGAGCTAGGCGGTATAATACTAAGTGAAATAAGTCAGTCAGACAAAGACAAATACATATGATTTCATTCATGTGTAGAATTTAAGAAACAAAACAAACTAGCAAAGGGGAAAAAAGAGACAAATAAAAACCAGGCTCTTAACTATTGAAAACAAACTTAGGGTTACCAGAAGGGAGGTGGATGGGGAGATGGGAGAAATAGGTGATGGGGATTAAGAAGTACACTTTTTTGCAATGAGCACTGGGTGATATATGGAATTGTTGAATCACTATATGGGACACCTGATATCAGCTTCATTTTGGTAGAGTTCATCCCTCACTCCAGCCAGACAAGCTATATTTTTGTTTCTTGACTACACTACCAAGAACATTTATACACGCTACTCCTTCCTCCTAGAATGTTCTTTCCACTATTCCCTTCATTTTTGGCTCAGGAAGTTCTGACATCCTTTGTCTAGCTCAGGTCTGGTTTGGGTCCTTTAGTCATATGAAGTCATAGTACCAATCCCAGTATTTAATTATGTATTTATCATTCCAAGTATTTAATCAATACATTAATATTCTCTCTCTCTAGGATATAAATCCCGGGAGAACAGAGATTATTTGTTTTACTCTTTGTTGCATCCCTGATGCTTAGCACATGGTCAGCCCTCACAAAAAAACTGAATGAAAGCCTTTTTATTTTTATTCATTCTGTTTCATATATGTATATATATATATGAATATATGTAAATATAAATTTTAATTTAAACATTAAATCACATTAATTTGTACCTTTCATCATTAATCATCTTTACCAAAATAAAAATAAAAATTATCCAAGAGCATAATTTTCTTGGAATATTACCAATGTCAAAGTCTTTAACAAAGTATGACCCTCTCTGTGAGATCTTCCCTGGCAACTACTTATAAAACCTAAATTCCTACCTCAACATTTTGTATCCTCTTCATCCAACTTTAATTTTTCCCCTATTATTTGTTGACATTAAAATAAGTTTAAGTGTTTGCCTAGATTACAGTCTGTCTCCCACCACCAGAGTGTTAGCTCTGTGAGGAAGGACATTTTGACTTTTTTGCTCACAACTATATTGCCAGGGCCTAGAATAAAGCTTAGAACGTGTTAAGAACTTGATAACTATTACTTATCAAATATATCTCAACTCACTACAAGACCCATCAGTTCTGGTGCTAATATCTTCTCAACAAAATCATATATGTCCTAAGGCTTCATAGATGGTGTTGTTCAATACAGTAGCCACCTGCCACATGTGTTATTGAGCACTAAAATGTGACTGGCCCAAACTGAGATGTGCTGCAAGTATAAAATATATAATGAATTTCAAACAATTAGTACAAAGGAAAGAATGCAAAATATCTCCTGAATAATTTTATACTGATTACATGTTAAAGTGATAGTATTTTGGAGATACTGAGTTCGAGAAAATATATTATTATAATAAAGTTCACCCATCTCTTTTTTATTTTTTTATTAGGTTACTAGAGAATTTAAAATTACAAATATGGCTTACGTTATATCTCTGTTGGAGAGTGCTGTTCTTGAATATAGTATTCTAATATCTAAAAATGGTTTGGGGGAGGAATGTTAGTATGCAAATCAAAGAGTAAAGAGCCCAATTTCTTTATCATCTTTGAAGGAATTCGTATTATTTACATGTGAGGAATAAAGATTTTAGAAGTGAATTCCTTTTTATATGGGGTATGAATCTCTTTTTCAGGCATGAAGCAAAGGAATTTTGGTAGAACTCAGAGTGGACTGGGGATCCTAAACTCAGGTTAATGTAAAAGGATTATTTATTTGTTCATTTCTGGCATGTAATCATTATTTGGATTTTCTCAGGTTTGATAGAATTCACAAAAGAGACTGACCTGGGCTGTCTTAGGTTTGTATTATTCTAATTATGTTTCACAGTTATACTCCTCCTGAAAAGATGCATGTAGGTTCATTAGAGGTGGTATCTCCACTTTGTAGTCTGGACTAAAAAGCTTATTTTCTCATGCGCCACTCATCTAAAAAGAATAGATTATATCAAAGAAGGAAACACCTATTCAAACTTATCTGTATGGCATGATTGAGTGTCCATGGAACTAGTCTGATATACCTGACATACTCACCCCATTTGTGAAGAAATTTTTATGCTGGTCAGTAGGGTTTTAGGGGGATAAGATGTTTGTTTCTTTAGATTTATTTACTTACTTGACAGTAAGAGAGTACGGGAGAGTGGGGGGGGGAGGGGCAGAGGGAGAGGGAGAGAGAATCTCCAGCAGACTCCCTGCTGAGTGCGGAGTCCAACATGGGGCTCATTCCCAGGACCCTGAGATCATGACCTGAGCCGAAATCAAGAGACAGCCGCTTAACGGACTCAGCCACCCAGGTGCCCCTAAGGGGATAAAATGTTGACCCTATCTTTGAGAGGTGTATAGATTAGTGAAGAAGATGACACATGAACAGTTAATTTCAACAACATGTGGTAAATTCTCTGATAAAGAGAAACACTGGATGCAATTGGCACAGAAAAAAAAGAAAGAAAGAAAGAAAGAAAGAAAGAACCAGACTCAACTTGGTTAATGCCTGCGTGTGTGCACATGCATGTGCGCGTGTGTGCATGTGTGTGTGTGTATGTGTGTGTGTGGTGGGAGGTGGGAGAGATAGTAAAGGAGGAACTAATACTATATCTCCAATTACAAATCAATGTCATTGATTACTTAATCGTTCAACCGTCCTTGTTTATCACCATCTCATGACAGATAACTAGATTAGTTTGAAAGTGATCACTTCCTCCTTATCAGGACTTTCACTACAACTGTCCTGAATGGTTTGTGCTAACAAGGAGTAATGAGATCAAGGGGATAAGACGGCTATTGTGAAGACGGTCTGCATTTCTTTACTTTCTAAGAAACTTTCTGCCGTCAGGAAAGGGATGGTATCTTTCTTCCTTCACTCTGATGGCATGGTTCTCTGTGGTTCGTCAGCCAGCCATCCCTGTCCACCTGTAAAATCCACTCAAGCACCCCTCTGAGCATCTGAGCAAATCCAAGATGGCTTCTTGAGAAAGTCTTGGTCTTGACTGCAGGATCCCCACAAGATGCGTCTTTGGAGGGGCTGGAATTTCTTTTATTTAGCTAAAAGAAGAGGGTAGCCTCCTAAAGTGCCTAATAAAATGCCCAAACTTTGTCATCCGCAGATCCAGTATCAGAAGTTTGTGGAAATTCCTTCAATCAGGAAGCAGCTATAGACTTGAGATGTAAATTAGTGAATTCCAACCCCTGTCCAAATCAAAGATAAATGAATTAGTATTCAAGGAGGAGTTCAAGGTCTTCTAAATATAATGTTCTATTTTGTTTTGTTTTGTTTACCAAATGGGATTATTCGAAAGCAACAGGCCCTACTCCCCTTCCCCAACACAAAATATCTTTTTCTAAGTTAAGTTTTTAGGTTATGTCCTTGGCTTGTACCCGGCAAGTAATAATACTTACTATTATTTTTACTTTACATTTTTCATGAAGCCATTGCTAAAGAGATAATACTTTGTGTAGTTCAATAACCTTTTTTGCATCCAAAAATTCATTTTAATTTAGAATCTGAAACAAAAATAGATTTTTATCTGATGAAAAACTATAACCCATTATGTTTCTTTAATTGCCTTGCCTGTCAGAAAGCCCAAGCAGAACTAATGTTCAAACAAAGCAACTGCATTCAGCCTAGGTCAGCATTTCCCAAAGGGTCCTCTATAGATCGCTACTACAAGCTGCTTTTCAAAAAAGAAAGTGTTTAATGGCCACAAGTGTGAGAAATGAGATTTACAATTCCATTAGCATATTAATAATTCCAAGAGGGACAACAATGATGTTTGAATTTGTTTTATCCAACCTTTCTTGAATGCATTTGATTACACAATTCTGTCTTTGCATAATACTTATTATTATGAAACCCACAAATTTGGGAAAGGCTGACCTACATCACTGATTCTTTTCTCTCCCTCTTCTGGAGATGTGTTTTCTTTCCCTACTTCTGCATCTACCTTTTACATATGCATTATAAGGCATAGATAATAAATTGTGAGGGTGGGCATGTCTGTGTGTGTGTATATATATATACATATATATATATATATATACACACACACAAACACACATATTCAGAAAGGTCCAACTTCTACTCTGTTCCTTTTTCTCCTAGCTCTATAGCTATTCTTTATTTATGTATTATGGTGTGTGTATTTATTATATAGAAGGTCTCAGTTTCAAATTGGCCTGCCTAGCAGATCTTTTCTCTGTTCCTGGCAGGATCTGTACATGAACAAGAGCCTTCTAGGGAAAACCCAAAGCCCTTCAGGAAGTGGTCTGTGATGATGTGATGTAGTAGCTGATGAGTTTCCTTCTGAGTCAGGGCTGCCACAAGGGGGTCCCCAGGAATTGACACCTCTCCAAAAAGATGTAAAGATGTTAGTGCTGAGGTCATGACCACTTCTACCTTTGTTAAGGGCCCTCGAGGGCTTTTCCCAAGTCACTGAAATGAAGAGAAGCCAAACCAGATTTCAGCCCAGGTCCTCCCCTTTCTCTGAATTCCCCCTCACTTCCCTGTTTTAATACTTCCTTGGAGTATCTTGGGTTGCCTGTTTTGGGTTTCACATGCTTCCACCGTGAAACGCACATCCCTGTGTACATCTAAAACAGCAACATAAAGATGGCCCCCTGGGTTCATTTTCCATTTTCTCCCACATCTTTTCATGAAAAGACTGGGTTGCAAGAATGCTTGAAGAATACCATATGCCTGGGTCAGCTGTAATAATGCTGCTTCACATGTTTATAGACCTTTAAGCTCTTCTGCCCTGTACAGATCTTCCTCAACTTACAAGGAGGTTAGGTCCCAACGAACCCATCGCAAGTTGAAAATGCCTTAAGTCAAAAATGCATCTAATACACCTAACCTATCCAGCAACGTAGCTTAGCCTCGCCTACCTTATAGGGACTCAGAAGGCTTACATGAGCCTAGACTTGGGCAAAATAATCTAACACAAAGTCTACTTTCTAGTCAAGTGTTGACTATCTCATGTAATTTATTGCAAACTCTATGGAAAGTGAAAACCAGAACAGTTGGATCGGTGCAGAATGGTTGTAATTGTATGGGTTGTTTACCCTGGTGATCACCTGGCTGACTGGGAGCTGCAGCTTTTTGCCCCTGCCCGGCATCCCGAGAGAGGATCTTACCACACAGATAGCTCACTAGGCCAGGAAAAGATCCGAATTCAAAATGTGAAGTACAGTTTCTACTGAACGCATATTGCTCTCACACCACTGCCAAGTTGAAAAATCGTAAGTTGAACAGTCATAAGTCAGGGATCGCCTAGACTTAGTCTCAATGTTTGCCTTCAGAGGTTCACTACTGCAGAGCCATGTTGAGCTGGTTCTTACAAAAAAAATACTCCCCTGCTGCTTCATAAGGACTCGAAGCTGCAGTAAAAGGATCCTAGGTCTCTTGACATTTAGTCAAAACCACACTTCATTCATGCAAAAATAACTTGCAGTTTGAAATAATCATTGCTCTGAAGTGAACTTGCATAGACACCTCTTTCTTTCACTAGCCTGCGTGGGTCTTAAGGGTAGAGGTTCAACTGACCAATCCCTGCATCTTTATGGCCTCGTAGAGTTCGGGGGCATGCTTTGTTCTTTAATAAGTATCTGTTGAGTAAATGAAGCACTAAGACTAGCAGTAGTTACTTGAGAAACAACAAAAGATTCATTCACTTGGGAAAGCAAAACCAGGGCACTAAAGATCTGGGTCACCCACTGCCATAGCAGGAAGTGCTTCCTCAAGTGAAACTTATATCCCACCCACTACAGGCAAAGTACACTTCTTGTGATTCTGCGCTCAGTGACTATGGAAGGCAGATGTCACCTGTCTGGACCCTGCATTCTGACAATGCCAGACAAACAAGAGATATGGAAAATTCCAGTCACATTTCTTTCAGGGCTTTTCGATGTTCCTGAGTCTGCTTCTAAGATTCAGAAACACTGGCCAGTTTCTCCTTTGATAGCTGCCGTCTGGAAATTTCTTACCTACAGAACAACTTGAGATCCTTGAGCTTCTTCTCTCTAGAATTCTACAGATAATTCTCGAGCCATCCATGCAAGCATTCTTCTTAGAAAGTCGGAGAGTTGGGCCCCGTGAAAGGCACTGAATGGCAATAGGCCTCCACCGAAACTGTTCTGGGTTCGGCAGAGGGGCTGACTGTCCATCCAATAGCGGGCACTGCTTCCTGAACTAAATCTACCATAAAAAAAAAAAAATAAATATTTCTAAAACCTTGGCTCAATAAACCGGAATCCTTTGGAGTGCTTATTAAAAGATTATATTTTAGCAGGGAAATCTGAATAAAATCTGTAGTTTAGTGACCAGTAATGTGCCATGGTTATGTGACAAATTGACATTAGGCTTCTGGGTATACACCCCAAATAACTGAAAGCAGAGATCCAAACAGATATTTGTGCATCACATTCGTAACAGCACTGCTCACAATAGCCAAAAGCAGAAGCAACCCAAGTATTAATAAAGTGATAATAGATATATACTACCTTTCATATGTAGATACTTTCATATATATATATATACACATCACAGATTATTATTCTGCCTTAAGAAAGAAGGAAATTGTGTCACATGCTACAACATGGATGCACCTTGAAGACAGGATGCTAAATGAAATAAGCCAGTCACAAAACAAATATTGTATGATCCCGCTTACATAAGGTACCTAGAGGAGTCAAATTCACAGAGGCAGAAAGCAGAAGGGTGGTGTCCAGGGTGGGGATGGTGAGAATGGGGAGTCTTCATTTAATGGGTACTGAGTTTCAGTTTGGGAAGATGAAAATGCTCAGAAGACAGATGGTGGTGATAATTACACAACCATGAATGTGTTTAATGCCACTAAACTATACATTCAAAAATGCTTAAGTGGCAAATTTTATGTTATGAATATTTTACCACAACTTTAAAAAAAAAGAAGGAAAGTAACAGGGGCGCCGGGGTGGCATCCGACTTTTGATTTCAGTTCAGGTCATGATCTCGGGGTCGTGGGATTGAGCCTTGCATCGGGCTCCTTGCTCAGTGTGGAGTCTGCTTGTCCCTCTCCCTCTCCCTCTGCTCCCCCTGTTCTCTCTCTCTTTCTCTCAAACAAATAAATAAATTTAAAAAAAAATTTAAAAATAAAGTAACAAGGGAAATGGGATAAAGGCTATACTGAATTCTCAATATTATCTTTGCAACTTTTTTGTAAATCTAAAATTATTTCCCCCCCAAAAAAAGTTTATTTTAAAAAAATTAAAAAAAAAAACATAAAAACGCTACTAGATTATTGTATGAACACCACTACCAACAAGAAAAATATATTTCTGGTCTCTACACTAAACTATATGAAATCTCTCTGGAGTTAGGGGTGAGGGGTAAGTAGCCTCATTTTTAATAAGTTCTAAAATGTAAGAACAACTATTTTTTAAGACATTCCTAACAACTGGTTTAAAAATTCTCTTCTTTCTTCCTGCCTCTTTTAGTCAGTGATAGAGTCAAATCTATAGCAGAATTCTGGAGCAACCAATGTTTTCTGTGGGTGCTGCTTTCTCACTGTACTTTGGTCAGTCTGCGGGCCCAACATGGGCCACTGGGATCATCTGTAACCCCGGAACTAGGGGGTTGCCAGGTGTCTCCCCCTTCCCTGGATCTTTTCTCCATGGCTCCTGCTTTCCCTCCACTTCCACTCTCAAGCTCGTGAAAAGGGCTCCATTCCTGAGAAACTTAGTAACCATGGGCTGATTGGGTCATGACCAAGCTTATTTCTCTCTCTCTTTCCTTACCACTTTCAATGACCCCTTTCAACAAGGGTCAGAGCCAGATTTGTAACTGAATACAAGAACAACAAACAGGAAAAGGGGACAAGAGCATCAAGTCATGCCGGATCGCTTTAAAGCCTTCTTGTTCTGATGCTGCACTCAATAAAAAGAAAGAAAGAGGCTGCCATGATGGTCATGAGCGGGTTCAGCAGAGAGCTCCGAGGCCAGAGAGCAGGTACAGGTTCCTCCGTAAAATCCATGTCACTTCACCGCTCAGTGCCTCAGTTTGCCTCTTATAAAATAACAGACGAGAGAAACTCTGAGGGTTTCGGCAGTTTTGAAACTCTGTGATGGAACAAAACAAAACCATCCTGACCTGAAGTATTTGAATGGCCACCCTCCTCGGGGATGAAACTTGCATTTTTTGCGGCTCAAAAGTTTTGAAGAGAGATCTGGCACTGGGGTGACTCACACTAAAGCTTCCGAAAGCATGAAGATCGTATAACCCAGTCAAATGGTCCAGCTCCTCTGGGAGGGAGGAGTGTTGAGAGGAGAGAGGAAAATGGCGTCTGAGAGACATTCAGAGGTGACTCCGTTCTTAAATACGTGTGAATGGCCCCTGTCCTATTGCTGATTATGTGTTGAAGAAAAGGAAACTGGGACAAGAAGTTAGGTGTTCCAAGAAATGCCAGGGAGGAGTGGGGGGACACTTATGTCCCCATGCTCTCTCCTCACTTTTCTCTGGCCCAGGAATTTCTGATTCTTTTTGCAAGCAAAAACTCCCCTGGAGACTCTCCAGACTTTGGTTCAGCTGGTCCAATCTTTGGAACTTTGGAATCGGGCGCTGTGAGATTTGTAGGCAGTAGGCTTGCTGGTCAAGGTCAGAAGTGTGAGTATTTAATAAAGTCTGACAACTATCGATCCAGTTGTTATAAATAGTGCCCCAAAGCCATTCTGAGCAGCAGAGAGCACCTTTAGCTTAGTGTGGAAAGAGGGAAACAGGCAAACTGTGAGCTGACGCAGGGAGGCCAAAGGAGAGTGGGCCCAGAGAGCAGTGCAAAATTCTCAGGAGGAGGGGCTCCGTTTGCTGGGGTTGCCCTTCCTAGGACGAGCCCAACAACGTCCAGGCAGAGTGACTGCGTTAGGTATTCCCAGATTCTCCTTCGTGGGCGCTAGGGTCCAGAAAGCTTATGCAGTGCCACTGGCCTACCGGAATTTTGCTTACATTTCCTCCTGTTGCTTTGGTTCTCTTTTTAGAATTATAAGATCATTCTGCCCTGTATGTGGACTCCTAATTTCATTCTTGTTGCTACTGAGGCAGCTATGATGATTGGTGGATTTCTTTGGGCCTCGGAGGAGGGACCGGGGATGCTTTCACAGTTACTAATAGGGTAATCTTAGGAGTGCCTGCACATGGGGCCAACCATCTGTGGCTAAAGAGAGTGGCTGAGCCTGGGGAAAGAAGCAGGCAGCTGTGACCAATGGATGGAAGGCCTCAGCACACCCCTTTGCAGGAACTTCTACAGATTTCCCAACCTAAACAGACCCCACGAAAAAAAGGCTCAGCCCACAGGCCGAGAAGGGACAGCCAGAAGCCCTATAAAAAGGTGTGAGCTCTCACAGGGCAGAGTTAAAGCCTTGTCTGCCTGTTTTGCACGTCAGACATGGGGCAGTAGCTTGAGTGATGGGCATACCCGGTAATGTCCTCCTTGCCACCCCACCACAGGTGTGCCTAGTGACCTCAGCCAAGTTGCCTAACCTCTCTCATGGCATTAGATTCTCCATCTAGGAAACAAAGTTTGAAACACCCCATTCTAAGTGAGGGAACCTGGAACACTGCAGATGTCCATTTCTCTCTTCTTCTGAGTGAACCTTAATAGTTGTCTTCCTGAAAAAAAAAAAAAAAAATTAAATGAATAATTTCTTCTTGTCACCAGCCATCTTTTGCAGAGTTAGGGGGAAAATAATTCCCTTGCCATGCACCTTTCTTGTGTCGCTGACTCACTGTGTATCCCGAATCCAGTCTTCTGCTCCTTGCCTCAATTTCCTGGTCTGTGAAAAAAAAAAAAAAAATCTCCGCCTCCTCCCACCCTCTGTTCAACCAAACAAAAGTCCCTTGAGCCACCCCCACACCATCCAGTCCAGGACCTCACATCTTCTCCTAAATGCGAATGCCTTCTACCTGCTCCTTGCCTCGGGGGTTATCAGGTTCCTGACACTGAGGGTTCCATGCCCCGGGCAATGTCATTTCGAGTTTACTGAGCATAACTTTTGTAATGGAGATGAGACCCAGATAATCCTGCCCACAACACAATTACTATCTAATCCTGTCCCTATCAAGGGTTACTCTTCCCTTTTGAGTCACAAGGAATCCTTGTAACATGAAAAATACAAATTTGAAAACCCTATCAGAAATACCACCACGCGTACCACCCACCTCAACCAGGCTGCCGGGGTGGCGAGTTCTCGCCTGGGCTTAGATGCTGACGTCTGCGGGACTCCGCCCGGCAGCTCAGAAGCAGTGATACTTTTAGAGCAGAGAGGTGGCTCGGAGAGCCTATTTATATAATCATTTTGTAAACACTGTTGCGCGGGATGGGGCTCAGGGTAAATGTTCACCGGGTAAGCCATTTTCTTGGTTATTGTGATCGGTGGTAGAGAAATCGCCAAGGGTGCATATAAACCACCAATCTTTCTCGCCGCGTTTGCGTGTCTGAAATGCACCCTCAGACCCCTCCCCCCTGGAAACTCAGCCGTGCCCCTCCGCCCCCTCCTGGAAGCGGGGCGCTGGGGGGAGCGGTGGCAGCCCGAGCAAGCCCCTCCCCCCCGCCCCCGTGAAGGAGTGCGGAGTGCCCCCCACTCCCTCGGTGCAGAGCGCACCGACCTGCCGCACCGCCTGCAGACTGATGGCTGTTGATCTTATCGCGGGCCGGCAGGGAGGTGGAGTGCATGTGTCAGGGGGTTCGTGCCTGTTCATCATTGTGGTTGCCCCGAAGTGGAGCAGACAAGGTAACACTTGAAGCCATTTTTGCAGAGAATTGCACAAACATCGGTGGCTCGGGAGAGTGAGTGGTTCCACTTCAGATCAAGAAAAACACCCACAGAATTTGGCGCAGACGGCGAGAGAAACACCTCAAACACACAGCAACCGACACACGCGCGCGCACACACACCAAAACAGAGTTAAACCCAAAGTCCCCGGAGCGAGAGGAAGTGCTCATGCACCAACAAAGAAGCAACAACTGGAAAGGAAAGATTGGTTTGGTTGCAGAAGAATCTAGGGACGGAGCTGGTACTGCAGACGTGTGGAAGCCAAACGGCTTTCTTTGAGGGGGGCCGTTCTGAGAGAGGGGAAAAAAAAAAACAAACCAACCCTGACTGTTCTCAGGGCTTGAAACTGAACGTTTCTACTTCGGAGAACTGGCAACGATTTCTTTCTGAAGGTGAGGGTGGATGGAGCAAAGAAAGGCCAAATTTGGGGCTTCCAGGAGGCAATGGACATTTTCAGTCTGCCAAGCGGTCCAGAGGGGCAGGAACTGACAATGTCGATAATTCTTACGATTACTCTTGTATAAGTAGGATTTTTGTATAAAGATTGTGTATAAAGAAAGTGGGTTTTTTTTTTTTTCCCCTCCGAGTAGAAAGGTAAATCATGACCTGATTAAGGACGCCTTTGACACATCGAAATTCGTGCCACAGTGACCACTGTGCCCTCCTTGATTTGGCAAACACAATACCAAAGTGAATAAGACAAACCTTGTGCCTTTCTCCTCTAGTTTGTTACCTAGCAGAGGGAGCAGACATTAAAGAAACAAGCACTGAAATACATAATTATAAATTGTAATTAGTGTTTTAGAGAAAGAACCTGTGGTGCTTTGAGAATATTTTTACCCAGAAGTTTGAGCCTGTTCAATAAGCATTTTAAAGCAATCATTATGTGCATAATTGTAGTGATATATAGAAATGTCTGAAATCTGATCCTTACTTTCCAGTAGTTCAAAACCCTCTAAGGAATCCAGGCATGTTGATACATCAATAATAATATTTGAAAGAAGAAATGAGAGATTTTCCTTCAGTTATTTTAAAAGCTACAGTTTTTTTTTCCTAGAAAATGACGTGATTATGCTTTGTGCTATACACACACACACATACACACATTTGCACCTTTATGCAAGTCTGTGAGATTCTTTATAATTAAGATTAGAAGACAGAAATGATATTACCATTTACCTGGTATAAACCATCCAACTTATGGGCATAGTGTCTTAAAGCAGAGTTTCTTAAACTTTAATGTGCATACAAATCACTTGAGGTTTTTGCCAAATACAGATTCTGATTCAGTTGGTCTGGAGTGAGCCCAGTGAGATTTGGCACTTTTTGTAACAATTTTGCTGATAATGAGGATGCTGGTGATCTGTGGACCACATTTTGAGTAGCAAGGTATTAAAGGAAGGAATCAAATTCTATAACACTGTGTTCACTCAGCATTCTTTCGTTCAACAGGAGTTTCCTGAGTATCAACTGAAGTTGGTTTATATTAAGCATTAACCAGCCCTTTCTTATTTAAAAAAAAAAAAAAAAAAAAAAAGGTGTTCACACACCAGAGATTGAACAGTACACAGTTGTTTGGAATCTGAGTAACCATTTTATATCTGGTGTAAATACTCAAAGAATCCATGGGATGAACCAACCAAGATGCCAAAGGCACTATCAAGATTCTCAATCCCTCATTGGGATTTGTCAATGGTTTCACTGTGGTGGATGACATAAATTGACATGGACATAAAGTTATATGCTAGACGTGCTCTGGAACTCAATATGGCTGTCTTTTAGACTCACTGAGCTCTCAATTCCTCTCAGGTGGGCATGAAGTACAACCTGCCTTTCTCTCCAACTCATAGAGTCTTCCCCTCAAATCCTTCCACTCTGCCATCTTGCAGGCAGGCCAGCCAAGAGAGGCCGTGGGCCTGCTGCTGTCCCTTCCCCCATGACATTTATCAACCAAATGAAACTTGACACTAGAATTGTCATTTTAGTGAGAAGATGATAAAACTCATTTCACCTTTCCACTTGATAGGCTGATAATTCCCTCCGTGCCTGATGAGTCTTGGTGAGGTTTGCCAGAAGAACAGATTCAAGCTGCACAGGGCATGTTAATGCATGTCTTTCCCTTTCACGTTTGGAGTTCATTTCTACCCAATCATTTTCAAACCTCACACAAATGGAATTTCCAAACCCGGGTTTGAAGAAAGCACCTTGATTTCCTCCCACTCACATCATGAAGAACATCAAAAGCCTTGATAAATGTTGAGAGAAGGTAATATTCTAGGCACAGATGAAGCCCTTCCCCCACTCGTTTCGGACTGTCAGGGAAGTAATTGATGTGCCTCCCAGAGCACGATAGCCTCACACCACCAACACCCTTGTGTCCTGTTGGGAATTAACCTTGTCACTTTGTCTAATTCTCCACCGGTAAGAAGTATTCGCTGCCAGAGACTGATCCATTATTGGCGGTGTGATTACTTGAAGGCAATTGCAATATTTAATATTCCTCAAACGAGGGACAATCCTGAGAATAGAGGAAAGGATGACACATTTTTAAAAAGGGGTGGGGGGCAATTGCTCTGCATTCTCCAGCTCCAGGTGAATTGCTGTCTACACTATCTGAACTAACTGATCCAAATCCAAGTCTTAGTAACAGGAAGAGCCAGTCAGAGATTCAAGGAACCATTTAGTAAAATGCTTCCAGGTACACCATTGTTTATTCATGTTACAAATATTTTATGAACATTTCCCATGGGAAGGCACTATTACAAACCCCATCCATTGTTTTAGGGGGAGAATACTCAGAAAAGGGGTAAGAGATACTCAACTAAGGGAACATGTGGAAGATAGGAAATGCAAAAATTGGAATCCCATACAGTGGGAAGAGCCTTGGGTTAGGGGTACTGAGCTCTAATCCTGCCCCTGTCCTTAGCTGGTTGTGGGTATTTGAGCTTGACTGAACTGGCTCCTAATCTCCTCACTTGTAATTAAGTAAATTGGGTCCTTGGTGAAGCTAATGTTTTATGGCTTCATGTAATTAAAACCTTCCTATCTTCTAAAGAAATTGCGTATCTCCCAATCCTTTATCTTTCAGGCGATTGCTGGCTTGATACTAAGCACTCACCATGAGAGACCAGGGGATGTGATATGAGCTTCATCACCCATTCCCTCAAAATAGGTTCTGTCTGTCATTGCTTCACAAACCAAGGGATAATCTTACACAATCAAAAAGGCATGTCTAGATATCTCTGCAGGTATCTACAGAGGGCATACTTCTGTTTTAAGAAAGCAAAACTAACAGGATGGCCAAGGTCAAAATAAAATTACTCTCTCCCATGAATTTTACTCTGAAACAGATTTGAATACTTGGGGTCAAGCAGCCTGAGGAAAACATCCTAGTTTTACTCAATGTCTCTTTTGGCTTCTAGATTTAACAGAGTAGTCATGGAAAGAACAGAGACATAATATACGACTAAATTCAAATTTCATCTGCTTTATCTCATTTAACTTTCATAATAATCCTATGATGGCAACTATGCCCTCCAATTCCGAGATAAAGAGACTGAGCTTGGAACGGTTAGATTATTTCCTGAACACCATGCTGCTTATATACAGTGAACCCTGATCTAACTATTGCTATTCAATCTTTGATATCTGCCTCAGCTTACTTGCCTATAAAAATGGATCAATATATCGATAAATATATTGATGAAAAATGGATCAACAAATCACAGTTTTGCAGGGAGCATTAAAGGACCCGATGTACGCAAAATGTTTAACTCAGGGCCAGTGCCACGAGAGGTACTCAAACTCAATTGCCTTTTCCGATATAAGAAGACGCAGGTCTGTAGCATGGGATTGAGATATAAACATTTTTACTACAGAATGGGAAAGAAAAAGAAAAAAAAGCATTGATGAAGCAGTTGGATGAACTCTTCCAAGACCTTTCTCCAAGTATGTTATCTTTCCAAGGTTCCTGTTATGACTTTCTCAAAGGTTTTGCACTTATAAAGCAGATATGGACTAAGGAGGGTGGGCCAGGCCCTGTGGTCACTCTGCAGCCTTGCTTGTGTTGGGTCAGCATGCTCATGCTCATGCCTCCGTAGAGAGTGAGCACCCTTTCTGGAATCTTGACAGGAAATACACCCCCCCCCCATGCCCCCACCACTCTCTCCAGGAGTCATGGGTGATGAAGATGTTTCCTGCCATTCTACACAGGACAGAGAGTTAGTTAACCCTGCTTTCATTATCAGCGGAGTGGCCGGCGATTGGACCTCTGCCCCCTAGAGTGAACAAGCAGCTAGGACTGGCCCTTTGGCATCACCCCATCTTGGTTGCAAGCAAGCAAACCTGTCACCTTCCTGTTTTATCTACACATGGTGTTTGCTTCCTTTGACGTGGATTCTTACACTCAGGGTGGGAGGGATTTCTCGAAAAACAACATTTGTTGTATGCCACTGATTCCCTGTCTCCCCACCCCTTTCTCTTTCCTTTTCAAGGCTCCAGGAATTGCTAATGGCACGTCCTGAACACCCAATGCTCAGCTAAAAATACCCGAGCATGTGCTTATCTACATCGGGGCTTCCTCTCTAGGGGATTTACAGACGTTATCTCATTTATCCTTAAAAACACCCTGTGAGGTAGGATGTGGTCAACGAATACTATTGCAGAAAGGTGAGGAAGGCTTTGAGAGGAAAGGTCATCATTTGAGGTTCTATTCTGAGGCCTGGTCTTTAATTTCTCAGCTTAAAATCCCAATCACTGTGCATTCTCCCTTTGGAACTGTGCGAGTCCATATAAAGCCAACACAAACCCAAGAATCCTGGCCCATTGAAAGAGGCCAAGTTTAGATGGATTTAGAACCCCTGCACTGCTTCTTCTGACTGCCTTTATATTCATCACATCTTTAAAGACTGGTGATTCTCTCCCCTCCACCCCCCACCCTTCCTCATGTCTTCAAGGCACTCTCTATATAACCTCCCGATTTACCTCTTCTGCCACCATGGTTAGGACTCTCACGTATATAAACCCATGGTAACTACCAGCCTTCTCTAACTCTCACCCTCTCTCCATATAAGAACTACATACTACAAGTTTTATATGAATTTGTCACATGCGCTTCAAAAATGTGTTCCTCTATTGCCTATCTCAGGACCTGGAAATAATGACCCGATTCCCAAATCTTATAACCCCCTCTCTTATTACCACGTGTGAATGCTTACTGAGCTAGACACCTTCCACATGTCTCCCCCACCCCAGATCCACATCCCCCTTCCAAACACAAGCCCAAGGAGACTGACTTATAGGACATAAAGGATAGAGCTTCCTTGCTCTTTGGCTGCCCGCTGGGTTTGACTTTGGTGAGCACTGGTGGGAAACTGGAATAAGGCAGAGAGTGAGGGTGCTTCAGTTATTCCTTCCCACCATCCCTGCAGGGTCACCATGGTCTTGCTATTTCCTAGACATAAGGGCAGACCCTACCACACATCCCTTTCCACACAGCCCTCCAGGGTTCTGGTAATCATTCCTTCCTGCTGCCCATCAGACTTGGAGGTGATAAATGCTCCTACTCCCTGATGTTACCAACCCCAGGGCACGGCTCAATCCCCAAGTCATTTCTTAAGCCTCACTCACACACTCCATAAATAATCCCTATATTAAACTTACTAAAGCTAGAGTGTACTATCCCTTTCCTGATGGGACTGCAGCTATGATAGTAACCAATTTCTCCTTTTCATCCAGTTCAGATGACTATATTTTAAGCCCTTGGAGCTGATTGCTATGTTACTTCCCAATCTTTCTCCTTGTAATTTTTTTGCCATTGTTCAGATTGTCAAAGTGTCTTTTCTAAAATGTCCATGTAATTACATCAATCCTGAGTAAGTCCATCAAAGGCTCGCAGTGCCCTTCAGCGTATCATTTATTTACTTGTCTATCTGTCTGTCTTTCTAGAGTAAGTCTTTTATCTCTCCTGCCAGGGCATCCTGCCCTCAATAAATATTTATTGAATGAATGAATATTGAATGGGACTTTAGATCTTAAGGGAAATATAGCTATTTCCTTTTACAATATTATTTTCTATTAAAGTGCAATTTCTTGTCCTACTGATTGAGTCTCATGGCTATGGGAATACAAACACCTGGGAATAATGTAATTCCTTTCTATTGTTCGGAACTCTTATCAATGAGGGGTTGTATCATGATAACAAAGTAAAGGCTCTAAGCTTGATTTCCTGGATTTAATTCCTGATTTCTCCAGTAGTTCTGTGATGGCAGACCAGTTACTTAATATTTTGTGCCTCGATTTACTAATCTATAAAGTGAGGATAGTAATATCATCTCACTCATGGGTTTACCACAAGAATTAAGCAGATTTGCACAGACCAAACACTAAGAACAGGGCCTGGCACATGGTGAGCTCACAATCAATGTTGGCTCTGATTGTTTAACCTACACTTAGTTCACCACTATCATTCTGTGGTATCTCTGTTTGTAGTTTGTTTAGCCCATTCTTTCATGAAAACAGACCTCTACCTAAAAACCTTCTCATGTCAAAGACTGTTCTAACGTCAAACTGTTGTGACCATGAGAACTTGATCTCAAGTTGGCATATGGCTGCCACTTTCCATAGCTTCTGCTGAAAACATCCTTCATAAATTATCTCCTCTTCCATTCGATGGTTTGTCAGGCAGGGGGGAAGAGCACAGGTACTTAGAACGTCTTTGTATGTTATAATTGTGAGTTCCTTGTGATCTTTTCCAAAAGCAAAAAAATATTTCCTCCAACAACACGGAGCCTCTCTGTCTGCCTCTCTTTCTCCTCTTTTTCTTTGTGAAGAGACTCATGCCTATATCTTCATTCCTTCCAGAGATTAACAGAGAAACATCACATTTGGTATTTTAAAGATAAACTCACCAAAGCAAGGCTTTTTAAAACTTATTATAGAATATATGTCTATAATTACAATGAACAAGTTTAGAAAAAGAAAAAAAAAGTATCAAGAAGAAAAATAGAAAACCACAACTCTAACATCCTGAAACCATCACTGCTAATACTTTATAACAATGCTTATAGACTTTTTTAGATTTATATGTATTTTTTTCATAGTTGAGAATATATTCTGCATATATTTTGTAGCCTGCATTTTCCCATTTTGTCAAATAATAGTCACTGATCCAAACTATATATAAAAGTAGTTTCAATTATACCATTAATTTAATAATTTAATTCAATGGCATCATTATATTCTATTATTTTTTAAAGACATTTTCTTTCCTTTTTTTTTAAGATTTTATTTATTTATTTGTGTGAGAGAGAGCACAAGCAGGAGGAGTGGCAGGCAGAGGGAGAAGCAGGTTCCCCTCTGAGCAAGGAGCCCGATACGGTACTCGATATCAGGACCCTGGGATCATGACCTGAGCCGAAGGCAGACGTTTAAGCGACTGAGCCACCCAGGTGTCCCATATTCAATTATTTTTATATCAGCGCTTTAATTAAATATCCTCTATTATTAGATAAGTTATTTCCTACTTTTTAAATTATTACTATAAAGCTGCGATAAACATCTTTGGTTATAAATTTTTGTCCACCTTTATGAAAGATTCCCAGAATAAAATTATTGGGTTGAAGAATATAAATATTTTAAGGCATTTGATATAACTTAATACAAAATTGCTTGCCAGAAAGTATATGCCTTGTTATACTTTCACCAGCAGTATGTGAAGGTTCAGGTTAGAATCAGGATACCTCAGCAAGCTCTAAATTTGTTTTGTTTAATCTTTTCTCACTGAAAGGCAAAGCCTATGTGGGTTTGGGGTTTTTGTTTTTCTTTTCAAATTTTTATTTAAATTCTAGTTAGTTAACATGTAGTGTAATGTTGATTTCAAGAGTAGAGTTCAGTGATTTATCACTTACATATAACACCCAGTGCTCAACACGACAAGTGCCCTCCTTCATCCCCATCACCCATCTAACCCACTTAGCCCATCAAGCCTATGTTTTTTTTTTAATTTTACTTTATTATGTTATGTTAATCACCATACATTACATCATTAGTTTTTGTTGTGTGTTATAAACTGTAAGTATTAAAATAGATAGGAAGTGGCTTAATCCTCATTTGAATTTCACATATTTTATTTCACTCCCACTTAGACAACTTTAGTTAATTATGAATGCCATGAGATACTTCGGGAGTAGCTCCTCTGCCATCAGAGACACAGTGGGCACAGCGAACCCTTTCATCCTGGAGGGCACCCTGAAGACATGCTCGTGCTGGAACTGTCCCTGCACCTGGAGGACTGTGGGGAGGCCCTTGCAAGAGCCAGGTCCCAGTCACAGATTCCAGCTGGCTGCTCATAGAGTCTGTATATGGAGAAGGAACCCCTCAGCAAGAGAGCATTCTCTCCCCCCTAGTCACTCAATACATGCGAACTAAGAGCCACTTCCATGGGAGGACCTATGCTGAACACTGGAAAAACCACATAACAGGAGGGACCTAGCACCTGCCTTTGCAAAGCTTACAATTTAGAGAAAGGGATGATATTAAACAATGGATTACCCGATTAGATCTTTAATCCCATTTACAATGAAGTGCTAGGAAATGCATTAGCAGAGATACAGAACATTCCGTCTGATGAGTTTACAATTTCTGCTTGAGGTAGAGTCATATATCACAACTCCAAGTTTGTGCTTGGAAATCACGCTATTCTTTGTGAACACAAAGTAGGATTGAAAATGCCATTTGATGACAACTTCTTTCCCTTATCCTTCTTTGAGTTTCATGAAATCATACGTGCTCCACAAACAGATAGAATAGGTGTTGCCTCTCTAACACGTCTACATGTTGGAATAAAAGATGAACTTCCAATGTTCAACAGATAATGGCTTGGCAAAGATGGAGGGGAAAATGAGTTTATCTAAAACTTTTCTTTCCATGAGTATAGCATCTTCAATGACAAACCCCATGTAGTAAAGAAAATTACAGCCCAAAGAATTTATTTATTTATTTTTTTTTTTAAAGATTTTTTTTTTTTATTTATTTATTTGAGAGAGAGAGAATGAGAGACAGAGAGCACGAGAGGGAAGAGGGCAGAGGGAGAAGCAGACCCCCTGCTGAGCAGGGAGCCCGATGTGGGACTCGATCCCGGGACTCCAGGATCATGACCTGAGCCGAAGGCAGTCGCTTAACCAACTGAGCCACCCAGGCGCCCCAGCCCAAAGAATTTAAATGATTTGTCCCATTTATAGTTTATCATGGAAAGAACTAGGAACTATCCTATGAAAGAAATTAGCTAGTTCCTTTAGATAGCTTTACAAATAGCCATTCGCTTGCCTGCTTGACCAGCAGGTAACAATTCATGCTGGGAAAATGACCCCCCCACCCCCCAAAAAAATCCTACTTCAGTTTCTTGCCTTTCCCATAGCCCTTCACATGTTATGTTTCATTATAGGCTATATTCTGTAGATGCATCTTCTTACATGACAAAGGAGGATGATATCCTAATCTATCCATCCCCATCCACCACACCATATGGATCTAGGGAGATTAGATTAAAGTGCAGTTCTAGGAGCATTGCCTGTTGCCCTCTGTCTGGTCCACATGAGGTTTCTTAAGCTTCCTTTGGTGGCTAAATGGAGCAAAACACAGATCTTTTACATGTAGGGACCAGGGAGAAGTTCTTGAAGGAACAATGGGACATACTGTGGACTATTTACAGAATCCACTGCCCTGTGTTATGGCTACTGAGTTGCCTGGCAATTTGTATTGTTTGGTTCACAATCCCCAGGCCTCCCTCTGCACCCTCCACCCCCCACCAACTGCCTGCTCAGCTATTGTCATTGATGGAATCATCCTGGCCTTCCCCACCCCCCACACCCACTGCCCTCCATCATCATTTCCCTTATTGTTTGCCGGGCCTGGCCCTGACCCCTGGGTATTTATAAAGGCCACTTCCCGCTGCATCATTGTGTGCTCAGTGGCCCTCAGCTCCCCACATTTCCTGACAATGAGGGGGGAGCTTGTTAACAGCCTGAGTCCAGCTCCTGACTTCCTCCGTGTCCTGTTTACTGTGTTTTGCGAGCATCTCTCTGGCCACTCCTCAGAGTCCAGCAGCACTGATTTATCCCAGCATGGGCTGTAATCTTATTCCAGTCTAGCAGTTTGCCTAGAATCAAACAGCCCAAAGGATGAAGGACTTCCGCATAATGGCTGGAACCTTGAAAGCTGTTCCAGTCTTTGGATTAAGCTACTGAGTCAAAAGCAAAGACGATGACGGGATGAGTGCGTTACATCATGAATGTTGGTGAAAGGAAAGAGTAGTACTTTGATGCATCTGTGATTATAATATTTCAAACTTGTCAATTCCTAGTCTGTTTTCAAACTTAATTTGATAAGGATCTCCTTCCATTTCCTATGTCTACGATGAGAGAACCAAAGCTCAGTCAGTGTGAGTAAGAAGTTTGCTCAAGGTCATGAGCTATGGCAAAGCCCCATTTTCTACCTAAAAGCACTATGGTTGATAGTTTTGGTCATATACTCATTATTTTTTTTTTTAGATATATTTATTTATCTATTTAGAGAGAGCGAGGGAGAGTGTGCGCATGCGTGCGAGTTGAGGGAGGAACAGAGGGAGACAGAGAGAATCTCAAGTAGACTCCCTGCTGAGCATGGAGCCCGAATGGGGGCTCGATCTCACAACCGGGGTGCCTGGGGGGCCGAATCCGTTGAGTGTCCGGCTCTTGGTTTCGGCTCAGGTCATGATCTCAGGGTGATCTCAGGCTTCCAATTTCCGCCATCTCCCCATTTCCGCCTTGCTTCATTCATTTCCTCTTCAGGAATGTGGTGGGATACCTGACCTAATGTCCATTAAAACTCAGGAACTCCTTTTAGAAGGATTCACTGTGGAGCCCTCCAGACCCACAGCTGCTAGAGAAGAAATTTCCAGGCTCCATTCACTTTTTTTTCTCCCCATGGACACTCAAACTTTATTTGGTTGCCTGGGTAGGGCCAGAGAGGAGGAAGAGGAGGGTGCCGAAGGGCCAGTTCAGTAGCGGTGCTGCGGGGTGTACTCCATGATGGTCCAAAGCACCAGCCATGTCTCCTGGGCCGTGGGGATGATCTGGGAGGCCGGCAGCAGGAAGCCAAAGTGCCCATGTCCTGGAGCTTGAAGGTGAAGGAGTACTTGATGCCCTGGTTTTAGGTCCAGTCAATGGTGCTTCCACTGAGCAACTTGTTTAATCTGGCTCCAGCCCGGGCTGGCTTTTTGTGGTCTTCAATCTCCCCCATGATGGATCTTGTTAGGAACTGAGATTTTTGACTGCTTCTTTTTATTATTGTAGCCAGAGCTCTGCACTGAATGGGGAAGACAGACAAAGGTGACAGACAAAAGTAACTTAGCCACTGACGTATCAGCCAAGCCTGTCCCTCATGCCTCGATTGTTTGGTTTGGCAAAACCATGACCTTTTCCTGGTGTCTGGGTACCAAGCCAGTCACTTCTCTCCCAGGGGCCCATGTAGCCACTCTCTTTGTCCCTGATCATGATGCATCCACATTTCCTCGGGCACTCAAGCTGAGCACGTGTGTTTGGTCTGGGCTGCATCATCCTCCCAGTCTGGCGGTCTCCACCCGGCTGCCTGTCCCAGCAAGCATCCTGTTTCATCCCCGGCTCTGCTGCCGCTCCAGACTGAGGGGCTCCCTGCAGGCAATGGGCCAGTCTCGGGACTGGTGACAGGGTGAGTAATGCACAGGCCAGCCAGCAGGTCAGAGGGCAGTTGCTCCTGGGATTGCATCTCCTTAGATGAGGAGGACGGCTGACTGTGATCACCCCATGGAATTAGTTTCCAGAGCTGATGGGCAAGATAAAGCACATTAGCAAAATGTGCCCTCTTTGATTTTATGCCACAGGGGGCAAGAGCTTGCCTGGAGGACTTGAACTCACCACTGACCTTCTCCTAAGGCTACTACAACTACATGATCATCCTTATCAGCACCACAGTCATTGTATAACACTAGAAGGTCCAAACTAGAGGGGGCATGGCAAAGCCTCCTTTAATAAATGAAGGCACAGAGGTCCAGAGGGCTCAAGTGACCTGCTGTAATCCACACCCAAGTCCCCTGTCCAGCCCAGTGACCTCTTCAGCTACATTATGCCACCACATCTGGGAAAGGCCTCCCCAGGGTTAAGAGGGGAGATTGGAAATATGAGTTACAGATAAGAGGATATCCCTATTTCTCAGATTAGCTTCAAAAGAATACAAAGAATGAAATGCCAGGAATGAACTCTCCAGCCCAAGAGACACATCCTTTTTGCAAGGAGAGGGAGATAGGGGAGACCATAGCCTCCAGCCCCGGGGACCAGTCTCCTCTCTACCCCCTCACTCTGACCTCCTTTGTATAAAGCTGAAGTCACAGAGCTATAGCGATAAACACTAGAAAGAGAAAAAGAACACACACAAAAAGACAGCATCATCGCCAGATAATACTTGTTCAACCCATAAATATATATAGACCTGTGTGATCATGCCAACACCATTCAACTCAAACTAGATAGACACAGTCCCTGAAGTATAAGATTACTCATTCAGTAAGTCAGCCAGTGAGTCAGTCATTCTCTCACTCCTTCACTCAGCAAGAGATATATCATGATATATATCAGTCTACATATATTTGGAATATAGTTTATGCCAAACACTAAACTAGGTTGTAGGGTAATTCTTCTGAGGAATAATGCATTGAAGACTACAGTTTGGTGGGGGTAATAGACACATTAAAAACAGTACAGCCTGGGGGCACCTGGGTGGCTCAGTTGGTTAAGCTTCTACCTTCAGCTCAGGTCATGATCCCGGGGTCCTGGGATCAACCCCCGTGTCGGGCTTTCTGTTCAGCAGGGACCCTGCTTCTCCTTCTCCCTCTGCCACTACCCCTGCTTGTGCTCTCTCTCTCTCTGTCAAATAAATAAATAAAATTTAAAAAAAAACAGTGCAGCCTGATGTGAGAATATATATAATATATATACATGCACACACACACACACACACACATATACTATTCCTATATATCCATATATATGTATATATGTATTCTTCACAATAGAGATGTGCACGAGGAGCCTAAAATTGCTTGGGATGGCTGAGGAAAACATCAAAAATATCATCACAGACAGATGATATTAGAGCAGAGTTGCAGGCTGGGAATTGGGAGAGTCCAGCAGACAGAGGTAACAGCCTGTCAAAGGGGCAGAGGAAAGAGGGGCTTGAGGCTGCTCAGAGAGCCACAGGAAGTGCAGAATAGTGGAGCAGGAGATGACATGGCTCTTTGGGCAGACCCAGATCCCGGGAAGCCTTGAATGCCATGGCAAAGAGCATGGGCTTTATCCTGAAGGTACCAGAAGGCCATTAAATATCTGAATACAGTGAAATAAGAGGACTATGTTTTCAACAAAGAAAAACGCTGGTGCTCAAGCGAAAACTGAATTGAAGGGAGGTGAGAGGCCGCAAGAAGGCTCTGGAACAGTCTAGATGAGTGCTTCCATTTGTTGACTGCCTGATCAGTGTCAGAAATGGAACTTATCACTTGACACAGTCTAATCAGCATCTGTCAACAAATATTAATGAGAAGCAACTAGGTTCCAGGCACTGTGGAACAAGCAGACTGACCGTCTTCCCAACAGAGTACTTCCTGAGAACTTGCCATATGGCAAGTGAACGCTTTACAGGTAATGTTACAGGTAACATGGCAGTCAATCTCAGAAGAAACCTCTATGATTATTACTATTATTTTTCCAATTTTTCTGTTACTGCATATGATTTTTATTCTTTCAGATGTGAATTCGATTTCTGGAGACAAGCCTACATCCCAATTAGAACCTAGCATGAAAAATACTAATAGCAATAATGAAGGACAATTTTTGGCCAACAGAAGAACAATAATTGCAATCAAAAGTTTGCTGAGTGCTTTCTGTATTCCAGGTTCTATACAAAATGACTTTGCCACTTAAGAAAAAATCATACACAGTAAATACAATTACTCTTATTCTTACTTTATTAATGGGGGGGAGCTGTGGAGATATAAAGAACTTGCCCCAGGTCATATAGAGATTCTGAATTGAAACTAGTCCTAAATTCAGGACCCACCTTCTTAACCACCATGGCATTCTATTTCTCTGCAATACAAGACTCTAAAATGATGCATTATAGGGGCGACTGGCTGGTTCAGTAAGTGGAGTATGATCTCAGGGTTTTAAGATAGAGCCCTACAGTTCCTTAAGTAATAGAGATTACTTAAAAATAAAATTCAAAAAGTTAGAAATAGAACTACTCTATGACCCAGGAATTGCACTACCAGGTAGTTATCCAAAGGATATACACATAGTGATTCAAAGGTCACATGCACTCCAATGTTTATAGCAGCAATGTCCACAATAGCCAAACTATGGAAAGAGCCCAGATGTCCATCAACAGATGAGTGGATAAAGAAGATGTGGTGTATATACAATGGACTATTACTCAACCATCAAAAAGAATGAAATCTTGCCATTTGCAATGACATGGACGAACTAGAGGGTATTATGCTAAGCGAAATAAGTCAGTCAGAGAAAGACAAATCTCATATAATTTCACTCATATGTGGAATTTAAGAAACAAAACAGATGAACATGGGGAAGGGAAGGAAAAATAAAATAAGACTGAAACAGCAGGAGACAAACCATAAGAGACTCTTAACTATAGGAAACAAACTGAGGGTTGCTGGAGGGGAGGTGGGTGGAGGGATGGGGTAACTGGGTGATGGGCATTAAGGAAAGCACTCGATGGAATGAGCACTGAGTGTTATACGCAACTAATGAATCTCTAAATTCTACCCCTGAAACTAATAAAAATAATAATAATCCAAAAAAATAAATCTTTGGGGAGCCTGGGTAGCTCAGTTGGTTGAAAGTCTGACTCTTGGTTTCAGCTCAGGTCATGATCTCCTGGGTTGTGGGATCAAGCCCCATGTAGGGCTTCCCTCAGCAGGTAGTCTGCTTGAAAATTCTCTCCCTCTGTCTCTCCCCCCATTCATATGCATGCTCTCTCTCTCTATCTCTCTCTTTCTCTTAAATAAATAAATAAATCTTTAAAAATAAATAAATAAATAAATAAAAATGAAATGATGCTTTATAATGTAGACCTGCGCAAGGCCATTGTATAAACCTCCTACAACTGAAGCATTCTAACAGTGGAAGCCTACATCATAATATATCACACATATGACACTATACCTACATCTTACATCAATATGGATTATCTCTGTGTTGAATTGTTATAGACCATTTGACATACCAACAAATAAATTTATTAATTTTTATTCATAGCTTCATTCTGAATTTGGCACAGTCATTTTTTTTCCAGTCTCAAATATTATCTTAGGGCCTTGAAAAATCTATAGACTATAGGGGAACTATGGTTATAATACCTTCCTCTGTAGTTTTGTCCAAGGAAGGAGGCCAGAAAGGTTTAGAATCCCATAGTTGGAATAAGTACATAGTCTCCCCAAATGAATATAGTACCTTGAAAAACAGCTTTTTAGCCTCATTAGTTATAAGCTTCAAAATGCAGATGCATGGTATCTCATACTGTGAGGAAATGTAGTAGTCTGTCCCTGGTTATTGTCTTGCTTGAATATTATCAACCTTGGCTCTATTGCCCAAAAACCAGTCCCATGTCTTCTCTCCATTTATCTAAAAACCACTTGGAAAGCGGACAGAATCTCCTTACCACTCTGAATTATTCATAGGCAGGGCCTAGCGCACCCATCTCCCAAATCACACTTTAGTTTTAAGATGTATACATTGTACGCCGCTATGTACTTTTAGGGGCAGGACAAGCCTGTACTGCAACTTCGTTTATTTTGCTTCTGAAAATGGGAAGAGATTTCCCTAAGCACTGGAAAGAATTTGAGATAGGAAAGAGAACACCAGAAGGGAAACAAAACTTCAGACAGAAGGGTGGAGGAAGGAAGTGGAAACAGAGACCAGATGAATTCTGCTCTGCCACTTTCAACGTTGAGACAGTCTCCCAGAGCTGTGGGGTCCCCTAGGCGGGCAGGTCCTCCAGCCAGGATCAATGTGCGCATTTCCATATCAAAGGAAAACACATTGACTGCAGAGTTCTTCAGTGAGAGATCCAAACTGAGGAGAAAGTGACGACGCTGGGTTCCTAGGCACACATTTAGAAATAACTTTAAGCTTGAGCAGCTTCGGTCCCTGTTTTTCTCATCCCCAGTGATGAATCATCTATTGACCAACTCATCAAGCCATCCCAACCTCCCACTTTTACTTACCCTCCTTAAGAAATACATTTCAGAACAGCTTGGCATAGTCCAGGAGCATAGCTAAAGTAAAACAATTCAGAAAATGTACATTTATTCTACCTTTCGGGTCTCAAAGCAGAACGAGAGGTTTCCAAGACCACTGGGAAGAGAAAACCTTACCTCTGCTCTTCATACACACACACACACACACACACAGGAAGTTGGAAACCAAGAAAAGATCAATTTCCTGAACATAGAAATCTTCTGAAATCTTTCCTCACCTCCAAGAAAGGTTTAGAATCCCATAGTTGGAATAAGTACATAGTACTTATTCCATAAGTACATAAGTACATAGTACAAGTACTCCCATTCCCAGGAGGAGGGCACAAGTTGGAAGAGAAGCAGGGAACAGCCTAGATGCAGGAAATGCAGCCTAGATGCAGCCATTGAGAACACCTTAGATACCCTCTTTTGGACACTGCTCCCTTTGGGAGAAAATGCATTGATGGGGTACAGGAAGCACTGATTCAGCCCCCAGGTATTGAGGGGTAAGGTGAGTAAGCCATGCTTGGCCTCCAAGGAAAATCTGCATCCATCAAGTGGCCTTCCCCTCTGGGAGTCACAAAAATGAACTTCAAAATAGCCGCTATAATCAAGTTTCGTGGGTGAAGTATTACCCAGCCAAGTCCAGGAAGTTCCCGATCCAAAGCTATTCATTAGGCTGTGGCTGTGCAAATAATTAGTCTTCTACTTGCTCCACAACCCTGCCAGGCTGAAAGCCTGGGCCGATGAGTCCAGGTGGGACCATTAGGCCACGCTGGGGCAGGCGGCTCAAGCATTACCATGGAAACAGAAGGTTTTATTTATTTAACAAAAAAGAACAAAACAAAAGACGGCTGTCCTTTAGACAATGGGATCATATCATCTGAGAGCTCTGTACCCAGGTGACAAGCTCAGCCGCTGATTCTTTCCTGGGCCTCCCCACGCACGTTCTGGAGGAGGTGAGCCCAGCAGGCTGCTCGAGGCCAGGCGGTCTGATGCTGACAATGTGTCCCTGCAAAGCCGCCCTTGCAGATGTTTCCTGGGCTGAGCCTGAGCAAGGCTGAGAGCAGAGATTTTGGCAGCAGGAGGCAACGGGAGGCGGCCCTGAACTCTGAGTCGTGATGGCCCTCCTGAAAAATGTGGACCCAGTGCAGGGGAGATAAAAATGCCCTGCAGTACACGATCCTAAAAAATTGTTGTTGTTTTAATTAATAAAAGGACTTAGAGGTGGGAAGGAAGTGCCACCTTTATGGCTGATGATGAGTGGCACCATTTTGATGACTGGCTCTGAGAGGATCTCGAGGAAAACAAAACATACTATGTCCTCTCCTCTTGTCCTCCATTATGATCCAAGCTCCTGCCCTCCCTTCTTCAGGAAGCTTCCTTGAGTTACTCTGGCTTACCCAGAACTCTCTTTTCTCGGAATATCAACAGCATCTGTCACAGCAACTGTAGTCATGATTACTAATGCTGACAGAGTGTCCACTCTGTGCCAGGCTTTACTCTAAGCATGGTACATGAATTACCATGATTCCTCCTCACAACAACCTCAAGAGACAGGTACTAATATTTTCCTTGCTTTCTCAGTAATGACACTGAAGTATGGAGAGATTAAGTAACATGGCTAAAGGTCGCAAGGCTAGTACAAGGCAAAGCCTGGATTTGAAACCAAACATCTGACTTCAAAGCCCTAATCTATCCACTTCACTTACTCTCTCCCATTAATGAATTTTTTCTTTCTTTCTTTTATTTTTTTTTCCTGGAGAGAGAGAGTGTGTGTGTGTGTGTGTGTGTGTGTGTGTGTGCGCGCAAGCTGTGGAGGGAAGAGCAGAGGGAGAGGGAGAGAGAGAATATTAAACAGGCTCCACACTCAGTGCAGAGCCTGACACGGGGCTCGATCTCACAACCCTGAGATCATGACCTGAGCCGAAATCAAGAGTCGGACGCCTAACCAACTGAGCCACCCAGGCGCCCCTCTTTCTTTTATTTTTTAATTCACCAAATATTCTGTAATATCCAATATGACAAGAAGATTCTTGGCTGGACACCATGTGAGAAATGAAGGTGAACACAAAACAGTCTGAAACGTGTACTCAAAGTCCTCACAACCTGCAAGTGTGTATAATACATTCCCAAATAAGAATATTGTGAGGAAAGGTGAGGTCCACATCATAAATAATGGTTGCCACAGAAGGTCCGTTATAGGTTTTATGAAGAACCCACCACTTAAACTGGAACTTTGAGGAAAATAAAGCCAAAAGAGAAAGCATTTCTGACAGGAACATGTTCAAGCAAAGCACAGCAGAATGCAGGTTTGTAGACAGCGACTTTCTAGAATGATAAGAATGACATACATATGAGTGGAATCATGGGTGATATGGATGAAATGGGTAGGTTGAGGACAGAAAATGAAGATTACGTAGTTTAGGGCTTATTTGTGGATACAAGGGAGTCAATAAGGTATGTATTTGAGCAATAAAATGATGCAACAGAACTGAGCTATGGACAGAGTAATCTGCAGCGTGTGTGATGATCAAGCTGAAAGAGAAAGAAGAAATGAGGGACGCACTGGGTGACTATCATGGAGCAGACTGGAGATAATGGTAAGTTAAACCAGAATGAGATGGCAGTGGGCGTAGGGAGTTAGAACTGACAGGGAACACATAGGGGAAGTTGAATTAAAGGACCTGTCGACACGTTGCATGTAGGGGCCCCTGAAGGGGGACAGTACCCAATGAGGGGGTGGACGAATATCATGCCATTAAGAGAAACACAGAAGTTATGAGGATGATATGGTTGGTGAAGAAGAGGGGAAGGTTTATGTAAATAGTCTCAGAGAGTGTGAGCTTGAGATACATGTAAGTATGTAAAGTAGAAAGTTGACAATCTGGGGCACCTAGGTGGCTCAGTCAGATAAGCATCTGCCTTCTGCTCAGGTCTAGCTCATGATCCTAGGGTCCTGGGATCGAGCCCCATGTCAGGCTCTCTGCTCAGCAGGGAGCTCACTTCTCCCTCTCCCCCCTGTTCGTGCTCTCTCTCGCTATCTCTGTTGCTATCTCTGTCTGTCTCAAATAAATAAATAAAATCTTAAAAAAAAAAAGAAAGTTGACAATCTAAGACCACAGCTTAGGAAAGATTTCAAATGTCCTAAAAGAGTTTCAAGCATCCTCCACATAGTGGTGGCAGTTATAATAGAAGAAAAAGATGAAATTGACATGAAAATGGGTATAGAATTTGCAGTAGATTCTTTATTATAGAAACGAAAATAATACAGGCTCTAAGCTCCCTGAAGGCATCACATTTCCCTGATGTTTATCTAATGAGTTAGACTTCAACTTGGTACAGAATAGCATAAAATAGGTATCTGTGGAAGGAATAAAGCTGCATAGACTCAGGGCAATTTAGAAAAATAATCTGTTTGGATGGTTGAAAACCTTTAAATTCTGCCCTGTACAAAATACCAATAGATAAACTAAGCTAATGCGTTTTTCCAGAAAGCGTAATGGGAGCACCCAAATTAGATCTAGAACCTCGTCGTATGGTGATGGCTTCCAGATTCAGAGTTATGAGAGCTTTCAGGCCACAAAACCACAGAACTGAATATTGATGGCTTCACCTATGTTATTTCTCTTCTAAGCCCTTGGTAATGTTCAGCTCTGAAATGCCAGCCCTTTCAGCCTGGTAGACAAGTTGCTCTCCCCATCCCCATGTTCCATCCATAAAATGGGGACAGAATTCTCAACTTCAACACTGCAAGGAAATTTCTCATCAGACTCCTTACAGAAGAATTTTAGATAATGTCCTAAATGGCAGAGTAATTATTAGATGATGCATTTAATATCATTTAAATCCCTTTTATCTCAGAAATCATTTCTAAGAATTGCTTGGCCTAGTTTACAGGCTATAGAGGATGGATTCTGAGCTAGGACTGCAGCCAGCTTTCCCCAAGTCAAAGATAATTAAGTAGGAAGATTGTGTGTACACTTGAGATTGGTGGATATCCAACAATGGCCAAGAGCACACTCTGAGCCACGCTTCACACCACTCACGGAATTTCCATCTTAATTTTGTCAGCTCTCTAAGATATATTTGGGGCGACATGATGACTCTGCAGTGGTTTTTCTCTGGTGGTTCTGTGTAGATTGAGGGATGGTTGAGGAGATAAACAAGGAGACAGTGTTACCACAGATACCTGAATTTGTTTTTTCTCATCAAAAGATATTCACCACACACTGGTTCTTTTTATCTCTTGCCGGTCCCTATCAAAGGCATCGGCTTGCACCCTCACCTAATTCTGAAATCAAACTTCTGAAAAATTAAAATTAAAAAAAAAAAGGATTTAATGCACCATTTCATTTCATCTTTTTACCTCTTTCTGTTATTGTCTTTACATTTCCTGTTTCCCTGCATATGATGAAATTGCCTCACCTCAGCCTTATCTGTCAGGGGAAATGTTGAAATGTGCTATTTCTTGGGACCTAACATGCAGATATAGATTAGCTTCATTGGTCTTATTTTTCAGATCCAAAGTGAGATGAAAAGTCTTAACTAAGGTCACCCAGCAACTGAAGAGCTACGGTGGGAAGTAAAATTCATAGCTCCCAAATCCCAGGAACATGGAATATGAGAAAACAGAAGACCACCACTTCATCATCCTCAGCTTCAGTAAATCACTAGACTGAAGTGTTAGAAATAAGAACAATAAGAATTTTCAAACTAGGTTAAATGGCAAAAGCAGAATTGGGTATATTGTGTTTTCATAAAATTCTGGTGGGGAAAGGATAGGGGTGGCCCACTAACCTACTTCCAGTCCAATCTAACCAACATGTCCACACTTCTACAAACCCACTCCTCTTCCTCTATTAGGAGCATGGAGTCAGCCGGAATACCTTGCCCCCATTCCCTGTCCTTCATGTCTGACCAATTTTTGGCATCAATGGACCCATGTTCAGTTTTACGTTTGCTCCCTTAAAAATACACACACACACAAACACACCCATCTACCCAACTATCATATCAAAACTATTAACACTGAAGGGGAATTTTGACCCAGAGAAGGGGTATTTTATATATTTATAGTGCTATTACAATTGTATAATTAAGACTTACTGTCTTATTTATATTAATTGTATAATTAAGACTTATTTTTTCAACATAAGACATGTTTTATTCAAGACACCCATGCCTATGAGAAAATGAAAGTGAATGTTTTTCCACAAAAATGTTTGAAATTTTTTCAACTGGCATTGTGCATTGGAGACCGAGGTTCAATCCATACTTTGCGGTGAAGACTCCTATAATCAAGTCACAGAATCTTGCTTGAGCTAACAATCAATAATCCAACCTAAGGTAAATGGAAACTTGAATTTTTCCCACTGTTCTTCAGGACTGAAAGATATAAAGAACGCACATGGCATAACTTATACTTCCTACATAGTAAATATCCAAGAGCTACACTGAAATCCAATGTTGAATTGCTTCCGGTTTATGGCAAGGAACCACCAAAGGCAAGAAAGAGCGTTACCCAATGCATATTCCACTTCCAGTCAGAGTACAAATGATCACACATCCACACCCACATGTATTCTCACTCTCAATTGAGAGCAGTGAGTCAGGAGCTATAACTTTGCAGCCAACCCACCAACAAGAATGATGCTCTTAGGAATCCAGCAACTTAGCACTGAAGTTTGGGCCTTATAGACCAAGGGTTGGTCTGAGGCAGAAACATACCCTATTGTTATGACAGGATCCTTCATGCAAGAGAAGTTCACCATGGAAAATGCATTTATGACACAGCTGTGGCAGAATGTGACATCACCCATGTGCTTAAACCTTTACCTATGCCTGGAAACACCAGACCACATGGAACAGGTTTACCTCAACATGCGAAGGCCTCAACTGAAGAGGAGCCTCAGAACCTTGTAAGCGTGGGCGGAGCCTGAGAGAATGGAAAAATCTACCTGTCACTCTTGAATTCTCAGAACACAACTATAAATACCCTCAGGGCTTATTTGGGAGAAGAATGTGTATAAGTTAATGAGTGTACAGTTTGTGGATCTGAAGCAAAACATGTGAATCAGATCTCATCCACATGTGTGATAACAACGGCCAGATATATCTCCTTAGAATCTACACAATCTCAGGGCTGGAGGAGACATCAGCCAGCCAGAAAGGATGCTGCCCATTAGGATGGAAACAACACTTGTCTTAAATGTAGAAGACAAAGGTTAGGACTCTCAACTTCACACTCTCCACAAACCATTTCCCACTTCTGTGCTCACTTTCCTATGGATAGGGCAGATTGAACTAGTTGACTTCAAAATTCCTTCTAACATGGAACTTTTGTAGCTTTAAGTCCCCAGGTCTGGCCATGCCAATAAGACTCCAATATTCTTTTTTAAGACTCCAATATTCTATGTCCCATGTTCCAATATTCTCCAATATTTTAAGTTCAGTGCTCGCTTCTTCATCCTCAGGGTAAACAGAAACCAAGTCTCTCTTCTATTTCCTTTGATTTGGTTTTTATTTATTTAACCATCTCCATTCAGCAAACATAGAGTCAAAAGCAAGGCACCATGATAGATATGGAAATTACTGTAATAACTTGTAGCCAACTAATAATTCTCCATGGCCTCTCATACGTGTTATTTTCTTTGCCCTCATGATAAGCCTGTAAGTGTAGGTGAGTCAGGTGTGCCAGTTCTTACTTTAGTAATGAGGATACTAAGAACTTGTGAGAATAAATGATTTAACAGTGATTGCGTGTCTAAAAATTATGAGAGACAGGGCCAGTAACCACGTTTTTTAACTCTTGGACTCATTTCTGATCCAATATTCTGAACAGCCTCATGAAATAATATTCCACATTTTTAATTGAACATTACGCTTTAGAGAACACTCTTCAAGCAAAAATATCTATGTTTATCTTCACAAAAACCCCACAAAGTTTTGTGAGAATGAGGCCCAACCAACATAATCATACATGAAGTAAAGACTCGAGACTATGTTATGGTTAACTCAAGTACTGTCAGCCACAAAGTTACCTGAATTCTCACAGGCTGAGAATAAGGAAGATTATCAATCACTTTGTTCCTAAAATATATCAGGCAGCTACTGTGTTGTTTTCTTACTGTACATCTTTTTAAAATGCCTACAATAACCCTGTAAAGTACATATTATCATTTGACAGATGAGAAAAAAATTGAGGCTTAGATAAATAATAGGCACAAGATCACAGAGCAACTGAAATGAAAGTCTTACCCAGCGATATCTGGCTGCAAAATTTAAGCTCTCCCACAGTTCATAGGAAGAACCTGTGATTCCAAATTGATAACCTCTGTTATCTGTCACGTTAAGAAACTCAGATGGCTTCCATCCTTCAGGAGACAGTGATTCTGAAGAAGTACCTAATTCAGTTACATCTGGATGGGAAGTGTGGAGAGGTGAAATTTAGGGGGAAACGCACATTCAGAATTAAAACAGTCAAACAAATTGGGTGATAAGGATGCCAGGATCAGTAAACTCCCACCACAGTCTTACAGAAAGAAGATATCCAGCTAACAGTGGCTGGTATTCATTCTTAAATGTACCACACAGATTCCTATAGTGGCAAACTCGTCTTCTGCAAAAAGATACTAGCCAATTACATTTTCAAGAGTTTAATGCTTGAAGCAGGACATTTCTCAGCTGTATTAGTCAGGACGATTAGGTTATTCTCCAGGAAGAAATTAACCCTAAAAATCTCACTAACACAACAACAAAAAAATAACCGTTTTATTTCTAACTACACAAAACAACCCAGTTTTCAGAACTAGTCACATGAGCTCTCTTGGTAAATGGGGAGATTTGGGGAGTACATGGATATTCGAGAAGCTCTAAATATCTCTGCCAAACTACTTTTCAAGGACAGGAAACCTCATCCCCAGTCATAATGAGAATGGATAATTTTTTCTTTCCCTTCAAAAGGCACTCTTTACCCTTCTTCATCTTATTCTGTGCCCTGGAAAGCTGAACCATACACACTGCACCCAATGCTCATCTGCTCTTTGCCTTTCCTCTTATGCTTGATTAATAGAGACTGCTTTGAGTTCAAGATAATGATTCCTTTTTATTCCTGTGGCATTACCAGGAGTAGCGCTGAGTTTCCACCATTCTCCACTTTAATGCTCTCTTTCTGGATTCCAGAAACCACTCGTACCCCATCCCCGTGGGGAAGTCAACAACCTCCTCTCACAAAGCTGAAAGTATGACACCATTTCTCATGCTTTCCCCACCTTCTGCCTCTCTACTAAAGTCTAATTGCTCAATTTAAGTGCTCCATCTCTCTCCTGCTGAAATCCTGACTGATACAAGGGAACTCTGAAAAGGATTATAATTTAACTATTGAGAAGAACCTTTCTTATACTTACCATTGAATTAGAAATGTGTTAACCTTTATTAGTATCTACTTATAATAACCCCATAAATTGGTGTTCTTTCTCCATTTCCATCCATTCACAACATCATCAGAAAAGTTGCTATTTTTTTTCTGATTATCTGGGTCTTTATAATCCTCTAGTGGCTCTCCATTATCGTAGAAATGCATCAAAATCTTCTGCCCAGATTTCAATACCCTCTATGAATCAGTCAATTTTCAGCTTCCTCTGAGTACATTGTTCTCATTTCTCTAGACCAAATGTTGGCAAACTACAACCCATGGGCCAAATCAGGCACTTTTGTAAATACGTTTTTTTTGAAACATAGCCACAGGTATTCATTTACAGACTGTCTATGGCTGTTTTCACAGCACAGTGGCAGAGTTGAATAGTTGAGACAGAGACTATATGGCCTGCAAGCCTAAATATTTACCACCTGGCCCTTTGTTGGCAAAGTTTACCAACACTTTCTCCATACCCCAATATCAGCAAAAACATTCACATATGCTGTTCCTTAGCCTAGAATGAAGAGTATCTCTGGCAGCAACACCACATGCAAAAACTAGGTTCGGGTGTAGTCTTCAATCTCACCTCTTCCATAAAGTTTCCCAATAGTTCTAACCAGATTATCCCAGCAGCTTACTTGCAACTCTACTTATCATTTACTATGTGTATTAGAGTTCCCTAGAGAAGCAGAACCAATAGGATATGTGTAAGTATGCATATAAGAAGATATTTATTTGTAGAGAACATACTGGCAGTTACCAGAGGGGAGAGGGATGGAAGGGATGGGTGAAATAGGTGAAGTAGGATTAAGAGTATATTTACAATGATAAGCACTGAATAACGTGTAGCTAATTGTTGAATCACTATATTGTGTACTTGAAACTAATATAACACTGTACGTTAGTTATACTGGAATTAAAATATTAATAAATAAATCAATAAATGAGTACATACATAAATAATAAAAAGAAGAGATTTATTATAGGAAGTGGGTCGCACAATTATGGAGGCTGAAAAGCTCCATAGTCTGCCCTCTGCATGCTGGAGACCCTGGAAAGTGAGTGGTATAATTCAATCCAAATTCAAAGGCCTGAGAACCAGAGTAGCCAATAATGTAAATCCCAGTCAGAGTCCAAAGACCCAAGAACAAGGAGCGCCAATGTCCAAGGGTAAGAGAATATAGATATAACAGCTAAAGTAGAGACAAAATTTATCTTTTCTCCACCTTTTTTTTATTCTATTCAGGCCCTAAACTGACTGCTTCATAGCCACCTGGATTAGTGAAGGCAATCTTTACTCAGTCTACCATTTTAAATGATAATCTCTTCTGGCAACATCCTCACAGGCACACCCAGAAATAACATTTTGCCAGCTATCTGGACACACCTGAGCCCAGTCAAGCTGACATAAAATTAACCATCACGAATCCATTCTTGTCAACTTGGCACCTATATACATCTCCCTAAACCATACTTACTGGTCAAATGAAGACAATAACAAGGTCACAATTCTGTCTCACATGATACAACTATCCTGTGTACAACCAAAAAAACATTAATCCCTTTCTCAGATGAGGAGGTAAAGTTCTTGAATGATGTTTACTTTTGTCCTGATATTCTATAACTTACGTACTAGGATATAAAATTAACAGCACTTAAATACTAATGTAAAGTCAATACACCTATGTTACATGATAGAGAAATAAGAAAAGAAAGAAAACAGGGGCGCCTGGGTGGCTCAGTTGGTTAAGCGACAACCTTCAGCTCAGGTCATGATCCTGGAGTCCCGGGATCAAGTCCTGCGTCGGGCTCCCTGCTCAGCAGGGAGTCTGCTTCTCCTTCTGACCCTCCCCTCTCTCATGTGCTCTCTCTCTCTCTCTGTCTCATTCTCTCTCTCTCAAATAAATAAATAAAATCTTTTTTTTAAAGAAAGAAAACAAAGATATTTGCTTAATATATGTGTATACAAACACACAAACATATTCATAACAAAATAAAAGGAAATACTCATGACAATTACAGTCCTCATTTCTGTAACTAGTCTCCTGTTTGTAGCTGGTATTTATAACTAGCTTCCACTACCCATTCTATATTCCCTTTGCCTTTAGCAAGCACCTCATCTGGTTGTGGTTCTTAACTGGTAGGCTGACCCAAACCCTCATTCCTGAAGGGCCTGGGCCATTAGTCATCCAGCCTGGATGGGGTTGGTGTAGTTTTCTATTGGCCTTAATCACAGAGCATGGTGAAGCCCTTAGAAATCTCTTGCATTCCAGACATACTCTTTCTTATCCCTGCTGTGGAGCAGCAATCCAATTTTCCCTTGGTAGTCAGGATCAGTCACACCAGCCAACCCTGTAACTCCCTTTTTGCCTGTTGATTCGGAGACATGAGGAGTCCAAAATGGCCAGGTGGCAGTCTTAACTTCCAGTTCACTGGAATCATTGTTATGTCTTCTGGTGGAAGCCATCTTCCCTCTGGAGCTAAGACTTCTAGGCTAGCAGGGCATAAAGTCATAAGAACAAGAATCAAACATTTGGCTAGTGGTTCACTAAGGATAGTAGTGAATGGCACCCCTTCCATTTCCACTCCTTGGTTCCTGGACCAGAGGAGCCTGGCTTTCTCAGAGAGGTAGCACCATATACTGCTATGGATGCTGCTTCAAAGCACACTAGGTTATATCTTCTAGTGGATTTGGCTTTTTTTATGTCTGTTTCTTCTCATTAGATTTGAAAGAAACTTGAAGATAAGAATTGCATTTTAAGTATATATATATCTTCTTTGATACATACATATTGTCTGGAATACTTCATGTGTTGGGTGACTGCATTTTAAGTGAATGGATATCTACAGCAGGAAGAAGGATGAATGGCTCCTGTAATCATAAGGCAACATGGGGAGGGGAGGGGAAATTGAAGGATTAAAGTTATAAGAAAAATAAGTACTAGGGATACAATGTACAACATGATGACGATAGCTAACCGAGCTGTAGGATGCCTAGGAAAAGTGTTAAGAGAGTAGATCCTAAGAGTTCTTATCACAGGGAAACTTATGTTTCTTTTCATTTCATTGTATCTATATGAGATGATGAATCTTAACTAAAGCTTTTGTGGTACTCATTTCACAATATATGTAAATCAAACCGTCATGCTGTACACCTTAAACTTACATGGTGATGGACATCATTTTTCAACAAAATAAAAAAAGATAACATGATCATGGGTCATAAAGATGCATGCAGAAATTGTCATCGTTTGATTGCTCAAGAATCTAAGGGAAAGATAGAGATAAATGTAGATACCGGTGTTCAATTCGTATGGGTTGCCTGTGGGAAGACGGATAACCAGCTCTTCCCACCTCCATCAAAGAAAAGACAACTGAAACCTCTATTTACACAGAAGCAAAAATAATTTATATTAATTTGCAAAATTGTGTGAGCTGGAATCTAGTAACAGTAGGTAGCATTGTGAAATGTCCTAATATATATAAGTATACCTCACATCATTTTCTTTATCAGCTTCATTAAGAATAACCACACTATTTTTCTCCCAATAATATAGTTCATTAGGGTTTTTGATGCACTTCCATAGCCATTTATTCCTTTAAATATCAGAACAATCTCATAGTTTAAGTACAATCCTCTTTTAGTGCTGGGAAACAAAGAGAAAAGCCCATGAAAATAAGCTCTCAACCGTGTGCTCTCTGGCTTTCAACTACAACAACAAAAAGCTCATGGAATAAAAAATGGGCAGTGGGTATAATTAGGAACCTCTTATCCATTCTATTTTTAAGTTATTTGTGGCAATGAAAGGCATTCATCTTCTGAACAACAACAAAAAAATTTCCGGACAATTGAATACTGAAAAAAAACTACAGACACCTCTTCTTCTTCCTTTCAATCAATTCAATTGAAGCCAAAGGAATAAATGTTTCTGAAGGAAAACCAATACACACAATATAGAGGATGTAGATTTTTTTTAAAGATTTTTTATTTATTTTTTTGAGAGAGAGAGAAAGAGAGCGAGCACGAGCAGGAGGAGGAGCAGAGGGAGAGGGAGAAGCAGGCTCCCCACTGAGCAGGGAGCCCATGGAGCTCGATCCCAGGACCCTGAGATCTTGACCTGAGCTGAAGGCAGACGCTTAATCACTTAACTGACTGAGCCACCCAGGCGCCCCCCCCATGTAGATTATTAATAAAGTCATTTACCAGGTTCAGATCTGAATTCATTCCAAACTTCTTTTTTTTCTCATTGTAAATCCATTTGTGAAGAATTGTTTTTCTCCTTTCCCCTTCCCAGTGACTACATCCAGGTTAAAAGGAATAAATAGATGGCAGAAAGATGCCATGGATTGTATAACAGGAGAAAATTTTGAGCTATTACCAAAGGTAATAACTCTCTCATAGCTCTCTTTCCCATTGCTCTCTCATAGCCATTACCCTCTCCAATTCCCATTGTCTTTATTACGATTCTGCCAGGAGTAAAAACTTCACATACTATCCTGTGGAGAGAAATTGATTCAGGTAAAATCCAAGACTCAAGTTCAAGACATTAAATTTGAAAAATCTGCCCTTAAATCTCCTATCAGTGATAAAAGTACTAAAGGTCAAAACTTTCAAATACATAAACCAAAGTTGTGAGAAGCAGGGGGAAAAAAACAGAAAAGAACGCATTATGATCTAGAAACATTTTTCCCACTCAGAAGAAGATAAAAGTCTGACCACAGGTAGGAAGAGGAGAATCAGAGAAATTGTGACTAGAATTTCAATATTTGCACTTCTCTGAGAAGGACCCTTACTTTTTGCAACAACACCCAGGGAGAGGATGAAGGGGGCACACTCCCCAGAAGACACTTCGAATCTGTCTGTTAGAGGTGGCTGAGGGGCAACCCTAGAGCAGAAGGAATGACTGCCTAGCTTCCCAGTGTTATAGCCCTGGTGAGCTGCAAGACCTAAAAAGAACACCATTAATGGCACCTGAGCTATAAAGTAGCCATTACTGAGTGCATTAGTCAATGACAGCCTCAGATATATGGCCGAAAGCTAAGCCTAAACCCAATGAACAGGAATGGTGGTTATCTAGAGAGCTCATGTAGTCACCACCCCATTTGGAAAATTCCACCCATCCTTCCCTTTGCCCAACAACTAAAGTTCCCTGGCAATTAGCTAGTTCAAAGCCCTCTCTCTTCCTGGACACACTTTATCAGAGAATCCATGAAGAAGAAATGATCTTCAGCAGCAAGATCCCCAAAACATCTGGGTTGCATCCCAAGCTGTCCATCTTGCTAACTTATTAATAACAGAGAGGGATGACTAAAAAACTGGATAAAAAGGTTATCAGCTCCTCTTCCCTCCCTAGCATCTTTCTGATGGCCTTGATTGATGCCAGATTGCCTGGCAAGGAATAGAAGTGCTATTTTTAGTTGGCTCTGAATCTGAGGGACTTTTATTTCTGCTTGTGAACCTTTATAAATATTTAAGAGAAAGAAAAAGCATGAATGGAAGAACATGTGGGCTCACGGATATCCATCAAAGCTGTCTGTAGAAATTATAGATGTGTATGTGTGTGGAGCAGGAGGGCCGTCTGGAGGTACAGAGCTGCATGTGGATGAATAAAAGAAAACTCCCAAAGCCTTGGGGAGAACTTCAAAGTTAAGAGAAAATCAAGGCTAATAAGGTGCACTCTCTGAACTCTTGATTTGGCTGCCTTCACCACCTTCAGCCTGTGTTTTCCACTCCTGGACCAGGCGTGCTTACCTTCTTGCCCCTGATAAAAAAAGGAGAAAGCCTGGGTGTGAGAAGAGGCCAGAGACTTGGTTTCAAGGTCTGGGTCTGCACGATGCATTTGCATGGATGAGCAAAGTAGCTCACCCACCAGGTCTCAGAATCCCTGTATGTAAAATGAGCGTAGGGCTAACTTCCAAATCTAAATTTATACTTGTAAAGAAGTTGTCTTCCTTCTTATGACCTTATCCAAATTGCTTCCTTCATTTCAGAAAAATCTGAAATGTCTTGCCTTTTGTTTTCTTGTATGGCACATTAAAAAGTCAATTCAACAGGCATTTCCTGAGTGTCTGCTACACCAAAACCCCAGTCTTGGCCTGTGGGAGAGACGAAGCTCAGGGGAGGATAGTGTTCTCTGGTAGAAAAGTGGGTAAAGTTCTTTTCAGTTCCTTCAGGTACAACTTCAAAAGGCCGCAGTTCCCTTCAAGAGAAAAGAGAGTCTTCGTATTCCTTCTTTCAGGGAAAGAGCTCCAGTGGATCCCAATTTTAGTCAAGATTGCTCCTATTCTTTCTATCTTAACAAAACTCCTAATTGCATGCCCTACAGGGCCAGAAAGTAGAACAACACACACACACACACACACACACACACACACACACACACACACAACTATTCCTTCAGTAATATTTGCTGAGCACCTACTAAGCTAAGTCTTGAGATTGCAGCATCAAAGGAAGAGGAGCCACAAGTCCTGCTCTTGTGGAATTTACAATGCAGTTGGGAATACATGCATTAAAAAATAATTATAAACTTGATAGGTATCCACAGGATGCCATGGCATGGGCACCCACATAAGAGGTTCTAACCATCCAGTACATAATGGACCCCTGTACTGATCTCAACACATTCCCCTAGGAGGTCACAAGCAATTCTTCAAAAGCATCACAAGTATCTGAAACCAGCTCAGGAAATTCCTTCAGCCTTGCCTTCCTCTCTCTGTATCTTCTTCAAACCTCCTGTCATCCTGATGGCTTCGCTCTATGTCTCAGATCCCTTCTTCCATCCATTCCAGATTCAAGAATCCTGGCTGCAAACTATCTCACCTGGCATTCCTTTAGGAAGTCAGTCCAAGCAGCCACCCCTCCACACTTCAGGTGAGTTTGGGCAGGACCCTATACCCTGCCCCTCTCCCAGTCCCAGCTCTGTAACACCACCAGCCTTCAGCCACTTGGCCTCCCAGGCCTTAGGCATCCGTGGAAACATGCAGCTCAGCAGTGAAAGACCTGTAGGTGGTGAAATAGGGGGTGTGAGCTCACCCCCTTGGGGTGGGTTGGGGTTTGGCTTTAATGTCTGACTTTTGGACTCAGTACAAAGCTCTCTGCTCACGTGGGCAGAAGGTCAGTAATTTTCTGTGAGTGCAAAGTTCTGACAGAACTAACAAAAAGAAAGAGGTGAGTATATGAAACTCCCTGGGACTCCTTAATATAGAATAAGTTGAGACTTCCTCTTATTTAGACTATTAAAGCAGTGACAGTTTGCCCCCTGTGTATCTCGCTAGCTGCCTTTCCCTTCCTCACTCACACACAAAAACCTCAATAAAGCAGCGCTGCTTGAGCCCACTTAGCTCACCCTGCACTTGCACGCCTCTGTGTCCTTCCCATACAACTCCCACTCGCTTCCCATCCGGCACATTCTTGCATTTCCCCCCAAACTGCATAAATGTCACTTCCCTTGGGAATTCTTCCTTGACCACCACCTCCCACAAAACAGCTAATTTCCTAGCAACAGTTTTCCTATAGCACTTTATACTGTTACTAGCATGAACTCATTCTTTTAAGAGACATTGCCTGGGCACCCACGACACCACAGGGCTTGACATGGGTTTTTGGCTGAACTGTATTCTCCACTAGGCTGAACGACTTGGGAACAGAAACCATGCCTTTTGCCTTGAGATAGTGTACACATCCAGGACATATTAGGCACTCAATATATGCCTGGTCAATTGATGTAAACTGTGAATTATTTTTTAAAGGAGCTGATGGACAAGAATTGGCAGAGAGGAGATCTGAATTGATGTCTAGGGAATTAGACTCTATGAACAAAATGGAACTAAATTTGATTAAATGGATCTCTTGCAACATCGTAATTCCATTCCAGAGTGGAAGTCTCCACTTTAGGACAGCTAAGCTCTAGTTTCTAAGCTTCCCTAAGGGATCCCAGGAAGGGATATGATCTATTCCACAGGCCGTGTCCTTTTTCCCCTTTTGGCTTCTGATTCTTAGCATTGCAGAAATATTACTCCCAGAAATAAACTGACCTTTTGAAAAGTAACCGAAATCATGCATTCCAGCTGAGGACAATGAACTTGATGTTTAAAAAATACATTTCTGTGCCAACATAATGAACTTGTTGGCTACTACTACATTCTCTCAGTTTTTAGACAAACATAAATGTGATTCCCAAACATTTGTTTTAATAAGAACGCTTTTTTTCCTTCCTACCTTCAGCAAGGGGTTATTGAAAATCCAGTGGGGTGGTTAAACACTGCCTTGTATCAAGTCAAGATTGTGAAATTCTTTTTTCAGCACCCTGCCCATCCTCCGACAACTTGTGTCATCCAAGATAGATTTGGATGTGAGTGCACGTGATAAAAATTTAATTCCGTGATGATAAATGTAGAAGTGAAAACATGAGGCCCTTGCTTTGAGTCTGATCGATTCATTCATCACTGATAATAACAGTGATGGATATTGGCACAGCACCTAAGAGTTTACCCAACTGTATTTATTGTGTGTGTTTTTTTTTTAAATAGGATCCTCCCAACAAATTGGGAAAATGTTTTATTATTACTATCATTGTGTATATCTTATGGATACAGAAATTAAAATTTGGAAACATTACATGATTTGCCAAAGGACAAATGTAATGCAAGGTTTGGAAACCTCCATGGTATGGCAGAAAGGGTAGTAGCTCTAGCCCAGCAAAAGTTGGTTTGATTCTTGGTTCCTATACTTACTGGCTTCGTGATCTTTAACCATAATAGTCATTACAACAAATATTTACTTAGTGCTCACCATGTACCAGTCAATGTTCTAAGCACTTGTCTTGTCTTGTATTATTTAATCTTCATAAGAGTTTATAAAGTACATTCCATCATTATCCCCACCAATGGCTGAGGAAACAGACACAAAAGGATAAGAAACTTGCCCAGAATTTTCTAACTGCTAAGTGGGAAAAAACAGGATTTGAATACAAGTAATCTGAAACCAGAGTCTAACCTCCTAAACACTAGGAAATACTGTTTGCCTGTGAAGTTAGTTTATCTTTTCTTACCATCATTTTTTTTCACCCATTAGAGAGAGGCAGTGATCCCTAATTTGCAGGATTGTTATGAAAATTAGAAATAATGTCCATTAGGTACCTAATAAAATTCCTGGTACATAGGGAATTCTCACTAAGCTTTCACATTTTACTAACCCACATGATATTTTCTATGATCCATTATGCCAGGATTTCTTGTCCTGACCTATATATGGGTCCACAAAACAGCTACAGAGAAAGACCACCCAAAGTTGTGTGTGCGTGTGTGTGTGTGTGTGTGCATGTGTGTGTGAGTGTGGAGTATGCATGCATTTTTCTGGAGAAACTGTCTATAGTTTAGTCATAGCATCGCAAAAATATCCATGGCCCAGTAAAACAGTATCACTTTGGATAATCTTGAAACAAGTTCTACTTTCTCTGCCTCCATTTTTCCATATGGAAAATTATTTAAATATTTTCTCTGGTCAACGTCATCAGCAGAAATTCATTTGCCAATTTGATTTACTGTAATCCAACTTTTAAGTACAGGTTATAAAAAGATCCACTTATTTAGATGAGTATAATAGAGTGTGAGAATTTCTGCCTCCTGTCTTTTCCTCTGGCTCTATTTGGGGCTGGACAAAAGTTTTCCTAAGTATGTGTGAGTATGTGTGTTTACATGGACCCTGGGGGTAAATGATTCCTGTGAGGTTGAAAGCCTGGCCTCAATTGGCTGTCCTCCACTTACTGGAAAGCAACGTGCATGTTTATCCTGTTCACTAATTAATCTCATCCCAGCCAACAGCAGACTAGCATAAGCAGCTTTATGCCTCCCAACATTTGGCAACCATGTGGAATGCTGGGGAAAGCTTGAGGCACTCGCCTTGTTTGTCACCGGGCCCCATCGGGCTCTGCCAGGCTGATGATGACAAGTGGGTGTCAGTGGGCACGCTGGCCCCATAGCCAAAGAGCTTAATGGGAATGGACAATACCAGGGAGTCCAAAACCTCACCCTGTCAAAGGAAAGGACAGGCATCTGATGCTGATTTTTATGAGATTTTCGACAAGTTCAAACCAGACCAATCCTATTTTTAATGAAGAAGTTGGTGGTGCGATTACAAAGTGTCTTATTTTATAAGTCCCCTCGTCTGAGAATGCAAAAGGAACCAAACGCTATAAAGCGTGGGGGGCTGTGATCACCCTTCCTGTTTGACACTGACTTTCTCACCTTTCCTTGTCTTTTATTTCTGCTTCTCTGTCATCACTTCTGCCACTTCCTTCAGCTGATTGTTTGAGCAACACAGCTGGGTTTAATGAGTTCAGTGAGCAGAACTAAAGATTCCTGGACAAAATCAAGTTATGACTTCTCCTTGAGTACCTTTTCAATGGTCTTTGTCTAGGGAAATCATCGTAAGCTTTTCTCCAAACCCTCTTGCTCCTAGATTCTTGGTTAAAGGGCTTTGCCATTTTCAATGTTTGATGCATTTTCACTTTAAATTATAATTGTTCAAATTTATGTAGCTCCATTTACCGGTGTCTGATGTTATTACAATCATCTGTAAAGTATGCAAAGAAGAATAGCAAGCAATAATGGTATTTTTAAATGATATAAGGCTTTGTTGGTCTTAGACCGCTAAACCTTATTTTCTTATCTGTAAAATAATGTGTCATTTTTTAAACATGTAATGCCCCCAATTTTTAATAATAGTTTAAAGTCCAATATGAATCAGAGAAGACAGGTAATAAGCAATATTTGATTTATCCTGAAACTCTAGATGACGCTTAGCAGAGGTGTGAATGAAGCTTCAAATTGATAACCTCCTTTACCTTAAAAAAAACAAAACAACAATAACAAAAAAATACTTCAAATTTCCTTCCTACGCAAACTACCATTTTTTCCTCTCACCTTGCTTTCATGGTCACATTTCTTGTTCTCCTCCCACGCATTCCCCAAACCCTTGTAACTTGGGTTCTTCTCTCATCACCTATAGAAACTGGTTTCTTAGAAGTGACCTAACATGGGGCACCTAGGTGACTCAGTCGATTAAGCCTCCAACTCTTGATCTCGGCTCAGGTCTTGATCTCAGGGTCATGAGTTCAAGACCTGTGTTAGGCTCCACATTGGGTGTGGAGCCTACTAAAAAAAAAAAAAAAAAAAAAAAAAAAAAGTGGACTAACAATCTCCAAACACCATTCCCCATCTCAGACCTCCTTTCCTGCTTATCTTCTATGAATCCTCCATAAAGGTGCCTCCTCCCCCCACCCTACAGCTTCCCCATTATTTTCGGTCACCCAATCCCACCACTACTTTCCCTGCTGCTTATTTTGACATTCCTACTGGCCCGTTTTGTGGAAAACTTTACCATCAGAGGTATTCATTATCCACTGTTTCAGTTTATTCATTTACCTAATTGTATTTATTAAATGACCAATACTGGCAAGGCTGCTTCTAACAATATGGCACACTAAGAATCTGAAAACCTCCCAGCTACAAAATCCCTAGAAACACTAGATAAATATGTAAGAAATCTTTTAAATAAGGGGAAAATACCCAGGAGACATAAAAATAGGAGGAAAATCAAAATCATATGCAGGGTGTTAAATAATCTGAGGCTGCCTTCTCAAGCAAAATCCAAATGCGTATTTTTGACCACCTACCACACAGTCTCCCGTGACTGTGTTACAAAAATCTCAAACTTGATATAGGCTAAAGAAAGAAAAGCAAAACATCTTCCAAAATGTTCTCTCTCATTTGTTCTCAGCCTAAGTGAGTGGAATCACAGATCTTTCCATCATTTCCATAGTTCTTGCATTATTGTCTCCCCAATTCCTCCTATAACCTGATATCCAGTGTATCCAAAAAGAATCCTGGCCACCATATGTCTTGAGGGTTATTTCCTATTAATTCTTTCCATTTGATAAGTTCATGTGGTGGGGCTTCTCTCTTGGTTATCTCATGCATTCTCCAAATTCTCTGCTGAGACTAAATTCCTCCTGTGTTAAGCGAGGACTCTGATACTATCTAATTCTTACCAAACTCTGCCTTGAGGATATTCTGTGCCACAGCAGTGTGACCCCAATGATGCTGCCATGTCATTTTAAGCATCACACTTGCCAAAAAATCTCTACCGGTCACACTGAGCTTACCAGTTTATAGCCTTTTGCCTGGATATTGATGCCAACAAATTTAGCAACTTGAGAGGCTGCTGCCTACACGCATTTCCCTCTATCCTGGAAGGGAACGCTTCCTACTTTTAAGTAGACAACTTGAATTGAAACTTAAATCTTATCAATTACTGGGATTCAAGTATGTCTAAGCATATATCTGGAAAACTGGCATATCAGGTATGATTGTGCCTACCCAAAGTCCATGGGCATGAGAATGTGATGAGCGTCTTGGAAGAGTGCATGTCTCAGGGAAGGACGGGTTAGGCCAAGAATACAGGCCATGAGATAAAGCCTTGGTCACTGAAAAGGAGTGACTTTGAGTTTAATAAAATATCAATTTCTCATATACGCCTCTAAGCCCAGAACCCCATGAAATCCTGTGTGTAAGCTCCATAGAAATGGTGTGCCTGTTACAGGGATGAAATAGAGTGAAAGCCTTTTTGTAGTGTGATAATTACCAGACTGAATTTCCAGTTGCTGTCTTGTGCACTCAAAAGTGAAAAGACATCTCAGGCCTGGGGACAGTGGGAGGGTTGACTGGAAAAGATAGCATTTGCTCCCACAACAATACAGGGCCCCAGAGTCCAAGAGATTGAAACTCTGGCTTCAAGCCCAGCATAGAACAAGGAAACAAAGGTCAGGGTGGCATGAGGTGAAGGAAGATCCAGGCAGAAGCAACAGGTACAAGAGTAGAACTTCAAAATATTGACATGGTGCCATGAAAACTACTATGATATCCTCCTCTAAATAATAACTGAATGAAATGACAAGTGTAAAGATCAGCAACTAGCTAGAGACAGAACAGAGATTATTCTCAATATGTAATTCCTCCTCTTAAGGAAAAGGAAATTGATCTCGTATTGAATTATAACCACTTGATACTGACAGAATAGTTTGCTATGTATTTAACATAGTAGAAATGCTGGATGAATAAGAGATGGATTCATTTTGTGGCTTCTGGTCATCACTCCAGAGAATGAGTGGACTCAGTGTTTCTAAGGACCTTGGACAGTTCCTTTTCTCTCATCAGTTCTACCCCTTGCATCTTTCCATTTGGATGAATGGGTCATATTATCACTACACAGGTTTTGAAATCATATGTCAGAAAGTATCTCAGCTGTCATCTTGTACAACTTCTTTTCTGAGAGGTGAAGAAGCTTAGACTTCAATTCTTCAATTACTTTGTCCAAGGTCACTGTTATCTTGTCTGGAATAAAAACAAACAACCCAAGTCTCCTAAGTCTCATTCTGAAAGCCTTCTCTACAGCATATTGAGGTTTCTTAAATTCCTCTTAATCATTATTTTAAAAGTAACAGAGTCCAAGAAAGTTGGGAGACTCTAAGCATATTTATTTGCCAAAGTTAACATTCTCTCCTTTCTCATTCATCTTCATAATCTGAGAGTATAGTTTGGAAGAAAACTGTCATTCTTTCTACCTAGTTGAGGTTAAAATTCTGCCTTATTTATCTATTTATATTTTTGTTTATTTTTCCCATGCCTCTATACATGGTCAGGATATGAAGATGTTACAAAAAACAGTGTCTCCAAGGATCATGTCGCTCATGCAGGAAATGAGAGATTACATTCCTCCTAAGGCATTATCTTATATGTACATAAAATATGGTTGATTCAAAATGCTCTTAACCTAATAATAAATCTTTGAATGCTAATTGTGCCTTGATTTCCAGCACACGTTTGGACCAATAACCTCATTTTAAAATCACTAGGGCCTTTTGCTGTTGTTGTTTTGTCAAAGCCAATGCCGGAGGTGATGTGCCCACAGGAACTTTTAAAAATCCATTTTTGCGTAGCATTACTTACACTCATCCATTCTTTCTGCATTACAGCTCTATTGGCAACTTTCCTTTTCAATCAGTTTCTATTAATGAATGTTAACTCATCACATTTTAGGTTCTGCTAAGATGAAATATTGTCAAAATAAATAAACCTTTCCAATAGCTGTGCTCATTTCCTGTTTTCCTTATTTTCCTACTGCGATAGAATTTTTCTTCCTTTGCTTTAATGTCCTTGATTTTGACAATTTCTTTTGGCTACTATAGTACTAATATATCATATTTGCCCATGTAACTATTGTAGAATAAACCTAATTTTTCATTCTTACAGTCTTATTCCCCTCCTAACCTCATCTCTTACCCTTTCTGATCAACTAAAGGGAAATCCTCCACCAGCCTCCCCCATCCCTAAACTGACCTTTCTTGCCATCTGCAGGACCAGAACCATTGCGAGAGTTCTTTCTGCTGCTAGAAAGAAGATCAATACAACAGTTGAGTTGCCACAGCCATACATTCCATTCGTATCCCTCCTCAGCCTCCACCTAGAATCCAGACATCTAGTATTTCTTCCTTGAATATGATGTGGCCATATTGTCATCAAAAACACACAGAGCACCTACCCTCCTGTGGGGACACAAAAGCTATGAGACATGGCATAACACCTAGAAGCTACAGCGAATGAAAAAGTAATTCAATACAAGGTAATAGAGACTCAAAGATGACTCAGATGATGAGCAATCCATGATGTATAAAAGGCTCAGAGAAATAGTTCCTAGTCAGGTCAGGCTTGAACTAGCCCTGAAAGAAGGAGCAGAGATACTCGAATGGAAAGGAAGAGAGAAAATATTCCGTGGGTGATTTCTTGATTTAAAAAGTTGGCTTTATGTATTCATAGATCATTCTTTTGTTGTTCTAAAGAATAAGGCTCTTCTTTATTTTTTTAAGTTTTTGGTTTAATTCCAGTTAGTTAACATACAGCGTAATATTAGTTTCAGTTGTACAATATAGTGATTCAAAACTTCCATGCATCACCCAGTGCTCATCACAAGTGCACACCTTCATCCCCATCACCTATTTAAAAAAATATGGAATGCTTCACGAATTTGTGTGTCATCCTGGTGCAGGGGCCATGCTCATCTTCTCTGTATCATTCAAATTTCAGTGTATGTGCTGCACATTCATAGATAGTTCCACTCAAAAAGACTTTTCAAAATTCCCTCTGAAGGACAAAAAAAGAGTCACATATTTGTGTGCATTAAGAGGCAAAATTTTAAAACTTCTTTATATTAATTTTCTGAACATTAAGAAACATAAGCAGAGTAATTATTCTTGGCAGATCTTTACATACTTTAATCCCTTTCTTAGCTGTAGCAGACTCTAGAACTGTCACAAATATTTTTCTGAAGAATTTATTTTTATTTAGACAGTCCTATTATTTTTAATTTTGCCCTAAAGTTCCTTGCAATCTTCTTAAAAGTTAAATTTTTGTTTAATACATTTGAAATTACTGGCATTGCCAATTGACTTGTCTTTTAGACCATGTTATTTTTTATTGAGAAAAGTCTCCAGGTGGTCAGGTGAGGTCAGACCAAATTCCACTAAATAGGGAAGATTCTTAATTCTTATTCCTTGTAAGGAAGTGTACAAATATTTCAGCTCAATTGTCTTCAAAGTTTCTATTTTTGGGTTTCCATCCATTACTTTTACTTTGTAGAGGATCAAGCTCTTCAAATAAGATGTTTCTATTTGCCACATTTAAAAATGGTGGCCCAGAAGGGAGGTGGCTGGGCGATGGGCAAAATGGGTAAAGGGGAGTGGGAGGGACAGACCTCCTGGCATGGAATGAATAACTCATGGGAATAAAAGGCATTCACAGGGAATAGAGTCAATGATATTGTAATAATGTTGTATGGTGACAGATGGTAGCTACACTTGTGATGAGCATAGCATAATGCATAGAGAAGTCAAATCACTATATTGTACACCTAAAACTGATGTAACATTGTGTGTCAACTATACTCAAAAATTTTTAAACCTTAATAAATAAAATAAATGTTTCATAAACTGCAAATGTTGCAAAATCATAAGTCTTCTCAACTTTATTTCTAATTCTGGAAGAAAATATAAATGTATCTAGTTAAAAATAAAGTTTCCATTAAAACATTATTTCCCAAAGCTGAAGCATTTCAAGGTTTTATTGAATTTCAGGATTAAGGTTTATATATTCTGAGTTCTCACAGTCTCATTAGACAAGATGCACCCCACACTGGCATTCTGGATCAATTTTTCTGTTTATTTTCAGGATCGTCTTGCTCGAACATTTTATTTTTAGTAATTGCAATTTTCTAAAATCTTCAAAAGCTTAAGTTTTGCGGTGTGCCAATTATTGAAAACTTTTTTTTTTTTTTTTTTGACAGTGGCTGACCTGCCGGCCCACTGTCTCCAGCCTGTCCTACAAAGGGCGAAAAGTTGGCCCCCGGGGCCGTGGTCCTGGCTGTGGCCACCGTGGCACAGGGGTTTCTGGGCCCCTGCCACCACAAGCAGCAGCTGCAGTGCAACTGACAAGTGGAATGTCCCAAAAATTTTAATAAAACATGTTCAAATGATTTGGAACAAAATGCAGTTAAAATCAGGTAGCTCATGGGGTGCCTGGGTGGCTCAGTCTGTTAAGTGTCTGCCTTCGGCTCAGGTCATGATCCAGCCCCTTGTGGGGTTCCCTGCTCAGCAGGGAGTCTGCTTCTCCCTCTGACCCTCACCCCATTCGTGCTTGCTCTCTCTCTCTCTAATAAATAAATAAAATCTTTAAAAAAATAAATAAAATAAAATCAGGTAACTCATTTACCCCAGCAAAAAAAAAGTTTTCAAAAACTCTATAGGAAACATAGGTTGATTTACATAAAGTTTTAACATTTGTAAAATTTGGTCACTGACAGATAGCAAAACATTTACCTCCTTTTATTTTTTTATATTCAACATCAGCTTTGTAACATGAAATTAAGTTTAATTATTTTAACCCTATTTATAAAAATAGTTGTAAATTTTATCAGCGATAGCTTCTATTTTTGACTATGGAATATTGTGGCTTGTTTGGACGGACACATTTTGAGTAATATGCTTACCACTAATTCCATACACATTTCTGCGCCCTAAATTTTTTTACTTAGTAACAACATTGATCATTTTCAGGGTACGCTCCACCAAACTTTGTATTTATATTTTCATCACAAAGTATATAACTGTTTCAATGTTGAAAGTTTTAACTAAATTACGGTAGTATTCAAAATAATGTCAGGAAGTTCACCTTTGGGAGAATGAACTTCCAAAAGCTTTACTTGATCCTATGATTGGGTGAAAAATTATTTTGGGATACTATTTTTATGGCCTTTCAATTTGAAACATATGACTCAGCCTTTTTCCACGGGGATTCTTTAAGAAAATTAAACTCTGCTGGCTCCAAGGCATCCATTGTATGTCATGGCGTGCACATCTGGAATGGTACTAGTTACATGCCATCTTGGGCAAAACTGAGAAAATGGTGTCTCAAGCCACTTATCTGTGTTCTATGGCTCAGCTGAGAAACTTGGTTGATCACACTAATATAAAACTGTCATCATTGAACTGCTACTATTTGCTTCTGTACATAGAGCTAACACAGTTAATAGTTATTTCTTCATTGTTCATATTAATGTGCACAAGAAAACTTGGTATAAAAAAATCTGAGAAATTAATTTGGAAGAATATTCATTTTTTAAAATGTGCATAAAAAGTCAAGCTTCCCATTATTATATGTAAACACACCCTCTAGAACTGCAGATATTAAATTATTGCATTCAGGCCTGGTCTTCCTAAACTAGTAATTCTCCAGTGGATGCTGATGCTTCTTCAGCAGATTTCTGTTTTCGTGTTGCCATGTGGTCAGTGACCGCACCGCAGCCTCTGGGGTGGATGGGAATGTGGACAGACCTTGTGTGCAAGTTACCCATTCATCATCAACTCCCATGAGAATCAAGATTTAGTCTTTGGATTTGCATTCAACAGGCCTTGAATTTGCATTCAACAGGCTCTTTTCTTCCTTTTGAGCTTATGTCTGTCAAAAGGGCTTATTGCAAAAGAAAAAAAAATGTATCACCAAACACTGAGATACTGGCTATAGATTTACACCACATACATGATGACAAAATCACCATAGCAAAAGCCTTCAGACCACCCACTACGTGATCTACACAGGACCGCCCAGTTTCCAGTTCACGCACACATTTCATGTAGACCTCACAAAATTTCCCATGTGTGGCCTTGATCCCGCCAACCGGTGGCCTGGCAGCCTTATGCCTCACTCAGGTTGTAGCAAGACTCACAGCTAGACTATGTCACAACTGGTTGGCAAATCCCGTGGCCACCAGGGCAGCAGCTTGAAATGCCTCTGCCAGCACCACTCTAACCACCCCACAAGGTTTGTACCTGAACACATTTCATCACTGAGCACCTGACATTCCTCCCTTGAGAAGGAAGCATCTATTAGTTATGTCTTAAAGGAGTGATTTAACCACACCGTCAGCTGAGAGATCTCTTCAATATGTGGCTCACACAGTTCTAGAAGAGATCAAAGGGGAAGTGTTAGCTACAAAGTAGAAGTCCACCAAGACCAACCTAACCAAGTGTTATTATTATTTTAATGCAACAATTAATATTAATACTTCAGTAGCCAGTGAACGATCCAGAACAAATGCTAAATTGGACAGAACGCTGGACAACAGGTAAAACCTGGAAATGGTTGCCAGTGAATGGAGACATAAGATTACTTGTACTGTAAGTAAACAAACAAACAAACAAAAAAGCATCTAAGCAGAATTTTTTACTTAAAAATATTTTAATTTCCAGGGGCGCCTGGGTGGCTCAGTCAGTTAGGCATCTGACTCTTGATTTCAGCTCAGCTCATGATCTCAGGGTCATGAGATCAAGCCCTGCTTTGGGCTCCACTCTGGGCATAGAGCCTGCTTAAGATTCTCTCTCTACCTCCCTCTCTCCCTTCCATCCCTGCTCCCGCTCTCTCTCTATTAAAAAAAAAAGTTTTTTAAATTTCCACATTATAATGTTCAATAAAGTTCATGGTTTTATTACATGGTTTCTTTGAGAAAAAGAAGGGGCACCTGGGTGGCTTAGTTGGTTAAGCAACTGTTTTTGGCTCAGGTCATGATCCTGGGGTCCTGGGACTGAGTCCCGCATTGGGCTCCCTATTCAGCGGGGAGTCTGCTTCTCCTTCTCCCTCTGCCCACCCCCCGGCTTGTGCTCTCTCTCTCTCTCACTCTCTCTCAAATAAATAAATAAAATCTTTAAAAAATTCTGCTAAAATGAGTATATTCCAAATGACAATTCATTAGCCTGAACCAAATGAAGTTGCCATCTTTACAGTTCAAAAATAGTTAAATATCAACAACTTCATGTTAATAATCTTAACACTTCGATACAGCCCACAATTCAGAAGCCATGTCATTGAAGCTGAAGAACAAGAAGGACTTTTGGAGGAAATATAAGAATAAAACATGAAGAAAATATGTACATTCTGGGAAAGGATTGATAAATGGAAAATCAGGGCTGTAAATATTATGAATAGGTCTTTGCTCTAATTATGTTCCTCAAATTTTATGAAATGTGTCTTGAGCAAGATCTACTCTGAAATATTCTCAAGAGGGTATGAGTTCAGAAACCAAAAAGAAACCAGAGGCTCATAGAGGATACCAGTAATTTGTCTGGCACTTTGCAAAGTGAGAAAGAGAATTGAAAACCGAATGGGACCGATTAGACGAGAAAAGAAAGAAAAGCAAAACAGATTCTCAGGGAAGCTTGGGCCTTGCCCTGAGGTGTACCAGTCACGCACTTAAAACCCTTTAACATCAAAACCCTGTTTAACACATGCTAACACCCAGCTGGATGTGATTTCCAATTCTCCCCTTAATTTTTCTCAGGTGCTGAACTTGTAAACCCCCCCCCCCCCGCCCCCAGCTTCATGGAGCTCATGATATGGTCGAAGCTGCCTAACTCGATGCCATACCACAGAGGTATTTAGGGCAACGGGGGGGAGGTGAGGGAAACTATCTTATTTTAATTCGGGACAGCAGGAAACCTGTGGTACTGGGGAGAAAAGTACCGGTATTGTGTGATTGGTCACATCGCTCACAAACTAGTTGTGACACCCAACAGATCACTTCATTTCTCTAGACGTCATCAAGAAAGGGGGAATTTGGGCCAGAGAAATGTGATATGTCTGTGCTATTTTCCTGAAATTGGGATAATGCAAAATTAGCAGATAGCTTCTGTCCCCATGTTCTTAGGTAGCTCCCAGGGAATGGAGAGAAAAAAATAAGAGAGTAAAACACCAGGAATCCTCAACTAATGTGGAAGAAGTTACAGGATCAATAGAATCAGAACAGAGGCAAAAAGTGGGGTCCAAGATCAGGGGAGGTGGGGTGGAGGATGAATTTGTCTGTTTTCAAGTTACTTTTTACCAAACCTGCCTCTGGGTGCTATGGAAAAGGAACATCACTTAAAGAGTTTATTTTTGCTCCTTGCTGAGAGCTGTGTGACTGAAATTCAGCCTTGTTTTTTTATCCTCCTGCTGTTTTGCTGTTTGTTCAGTACTGAGCATTTGAGAGATATTTCAACTCTGAATGAGAAAAAAAAAAAAAAACACTACAGGGTAAAGTTCCATGTCTGGACATTTTTCTTATAAATTCTTCTCTCTCTCTCTTTTGGTACGTATTTGCGGAACTTCAAAGCATGTGTTCTTAATCACTCTATTGGCATTTCATTAACGTTTGCAATTCTGACTTATTAAATCTAAATGAAGTCCTTATTGGAGACATTTAATATATAGCACAATATGCTATGAGTTGGATAAAATGTCCCGAAGGATGGAGGAAATGAATTTCCATGCATGTCTTTTAGCGTAGCATTCTTTTCTGGAAGGATATCCTCCAGAAGCAGGAAGATGCCATTGTTAGTTGTTTGTTTGTCTACCAAAGGATATTTCACCTGCAGTAAACCTATTAGTGGATAATGTTGTTTTGACTGGAGATACTAAATAATTGTTCAGTCTTCATTGTTTAAATAAGGAAACCAAATATGCAGGTTATGGGCTTTGCCTAAGGTCATATGGATAGTAAGCAACACAGTCACACCTTCTAACTTTTGGCCCTTGGTTTATCCCATCACATAAATTAAACAATACTCACTTCTGAAATTTCCATTATCAGAACACCATCTTGGATTGGCTTGTGACCTTAGGTTGCATAACCATTTGACACTCACTGGTTTTTGTTTTGTTTTGTTTTGTTTTCCAATAATGTGGAGGTTTCCACCTTCGTCAGTTGAAGTTGGCAGGTTAACACAAATAAGTTCATCTGTCAAGGACTATATTAGAGCAAGTCAAGCAGGAGGGACCAGGGAATGTAGGCTTAAGAGCAATTATCCCTGCCCTTATTCCTTAAGGATTCTCTCTATTGCAACTTTTCCACGGTACCTCCAAAGATTAGAATATTGAAAAATATGGGAGTCTGTTGTTAGCAAAAGTCTGTTGGCATTACCCCTGGCCTTGTTTTCACTAGCATGCCTATAATCCCTTATTCACCATTCCAAAATCCAAAATTCAAAATACTTTGAAACTAAAAGTTATTCTTACTGAGTCACTGAAACTCATTTGTCAACAAAAGCTGATGTAGTGGTGCCTGGGTGGCTCAGTTGGTTAAGCGTCCAACTCTTGATTTCAGCTCAGGTCATGATTTCAGGGTCCTGAGATTGAGCCCCGCACTGGGCTCCGAGCTCAGCAGGGAGTCTGTTTCTCCCTCTGCCCCTCCTTGTGCTTGTGCTCTCTCTCTCTCACTCTCAAATAAATAAATAAAATCTTTTAAAAAAGCTGATATAGACTGATATGTTTATCTATAGTCTTTATTTATCCTAGTGAGTATGAATATTCAGCTAATACTTTTGCATTTGTTTATAGGGCAGGGGTCCAGACCTTGCAGAGATATACTATAATGGCGTAGGCATTATATTATATTTCTAAAATTTACAAAATCCCCAGTTGCAAGACACATCTGGCAATTTTGGATTTTGAATAAGAAATTATAGACCTGTATATAAAAGTTGTGTGCTTCCAGAGCCTTGGGAAAATTCAAAGCATGATTTGTGGCACTCAAGTGAGATGATCTGTCTTAGAGTTTGGCAAGAGTCTATTCTGGGTGGCAGCATCTTTCATGTATGCAAAGCATATGTTTCTGTACCATATCAGAAGAAATCACGTTGACTTTCTCAAAGGACAATTCAGGGAAATTCTTTTCAAGAACTGAAACACTCCATAGCCTAAATCCAGAGGTCAATCTTGTGCTTGCAGCACACACTTATAAAAACTCATGAACTTATAGGACTCAGCAAACACAACAGTTAACAATTGCACTAGTGACAACTTCCCCAAATGATGTTCTATGGGAAACTGCTGAGATAGAAGGCTGTGACCAAAAATGCTAGAGAAGCTCTGAATATTCTTCCTGTTCTTGGAAACTGACAATGTACATTAGCCAATTAAATGCTTGGAAAAATCCTGCAAAAACAGTAACTGTTTAGCTCATTCGACCATGAAATAGATATTTCCAAAAAATATCTTATAACATCTCAAGGAACTTAATATTTTCATAAAAGAAACACTGAGAACGTTACTTGTTGCTATTAAATATTGCTGAATTTGGGGTTCTCTGCTCTTCCCAAATGGGGTGACAGACAGAGAAGGGCAATGAGGAGCCAGGTCGTGGAGGAAAGGTTATGGGCACTTGAGTGGGAAGATGAGTCTGACAAAGAGAAGATTTGGAATCTTCTGATCCATCACTGGTGTCTTTCAATGTTCCCACTATTATTATCAGAGTTTCCTCCTGTGGCTAAAAAGGTCCTTTAGATAAAATTTTCTGGTTGGCCTATTTTAGCTGGACACAGGTTTTTTTTAAAAACTGTGGCAAAATACATATAACAAACTTTATCATATTAATCACTTTAAGTGTACAGTTCACTGGCTTTAAGTTCATTCACTTGTGCAACCATCACCACCACCCATCTCCAGATTGTTTTCATCTTCTTAAACTGAAATTTTGAACCCATGAAATAATAACTTCCCATTTCATCTTTCGCCCAGCCTCTGGCAGCACCATTCAACTTTCTGTCTCTATGAATTTGACTACTCTAGAGACCTCATATAATTGGAATCACACAATAATTGTCTTTTTGTGACTGGCTTACTTCACTTAGCAAAATGTCCCTAAGTTTCATCTATGTTGTAGCACGTATCATAACTTCATTCCTTTTTAAGACTGAATGATATTCCATTGTATGTACAACATTTTGTTTGTCCATTCATCCATCAATCACCATGAGCCTACTTCCACCTTTAATCTATTGTGAATCATGCTGCTATGAACATGGCTGTACTAATATCTGTTTGAGCCCCTGCTTTCTATTCTTTGGGTATATACCCAGAAGTGGAATTGTTGGATCATATGATAATTCTATGTTTAATTTTTTAAGAAACCATTATACTATTTCCAAAACAGCTGTACCATTTTTACATTCCTACCAACAGTGTACAAGGGTTCCAATTTCTCTAACTCCTCATCACATTTGCTATTCTCTGTTTTTCTTAATAGTAATCACCCTAGTGAGTGTGAGGTGGTATCTCATTATGATTTTGATTTGTATTTTCCTGAATTTAATGATGTGGAGCCTCTTTTCATGGGCTTATTGGCCCTTTATATTATCTTCTTTAAAGAAATGTCTATTCAAGTCCTTCGCCCATTTTTTAATCAGGTTGCTTGTTTTTGTTGTTGTTGTTGTTGTTGTTGAGTTTTAAGCTGAACATAATTTTTAAAAATTATGAGCTCTCCCTAAAGGTAGAATTCACTGCCTCTGAGATGGTGAATTTTTATGATTTGAGGTGTTCAAACAGAAGCTGAAGTTATAGCTCCTTAGTAATTTAATTATCTCCTGTATTTAAAAAATGTTCACATACCAGTTAAAGATGACTATGAATGCATGCATTTATTGACACTTCCACTGGAAACTCCACTAAATTGGAGTTTCAATAATTCATTCCACAAATATTTATTGAGCACTTACTATGTGCCAGGCCTATTTTTGACACAGCAATAGATAAAGCAGACTTTGGAATTGAGAAACTTATGCTGTGGAGATAGAAAATGGAAATAGTTGTTATTTCAGAATCACAATATCTGTAGGACAAGAATTTCAGGTAGCTGGTCCAGCAAGCAAAAGGTCTTGAGACAAGAGAAGCTCAGTATCTTCAGTAGAAGTGAAGGTTAGTATGGCTGAGAGCAGTAAGAACAAGAGGTCATGGTGGAAGATAGAATTTGGATAGACAGGGCATATAATGCTAAGGAGAGACTCTTGGATTTTATTCTAAAGATAAAGGAAAATCAGTGGCGTACTTCGAACAATGGAAATGTATGACCGGATTTAGACTTTAAAAGATCACTCTGCTATGTAGAGAATATTCTTAGCAGGGCAAAAAAAAAAAAAAAAAAAATGGAATTAACAATTAAGAGTAATCCAAGTGAGAGATAATACTAGGTTGGTCCAGGTCAATAGTTGTAAAGGTAATGAAAAGTCAGAATTGAAATATACTTTGAAGGTAAAGTCAATAGATGTGCTGATGGATTGAATAGGAAGGTAAAAGAATGAAAATAATTAAGAATATCTCAGCAACTTGGTGATTGATTATGTCATTTCCTGACATGAAGATGTGGGAGCAGCAGGTCTGGGTGGGGAAGAAATGAAGAGTTTGGTATTAGAATGTTAAGTCTGAGATATAACTGACATTATCACAAGGAGATGCAAAGTAGGGAACAAGCAAAACTTTAGGCTGACATAGCAGGGCAGGAAAACAGAAAACTTCCTCTGGCAGTAAAAAAAGACTGATTTACCCTATCTGAGAAAAGATCAGGAATTTGAGATGACAAGATACTTCTGAAAAAGGTGGTGGAAATAAGACTGAAAATAGAAAGATTTATTAGAGGTTTTGTGGGAATAGGGGAAAACCCTGAATCTTTACTCCACCATTTAATTGGACATCTGCTTATCCTTTATTCTAGCAGAAGAATAAAGAGTTACCTTCTGGACATGTTGAACTAAAGACATTCTAGAGTTGAAGACATGAGGTTCAGGAGAGTGTGGAAACACTGCACTGAAACAGGAGTGTTACATTAAATCACACCATATGTGAAGACCTCACCTGTACTCCTACCCCAACTTGCTTTCCAAGGGGTAATCAGATTTATTTCTCCCCTACATAAGACCAGAGATTCTTCTTTGAGAAATCTGCCTAATCCACTAGGAAAGATTCTGATGTATGGGGAGTCTCCGAAAAGTGACCAATCAAATCACCCTACTGAGAACCCCACCAGTCCACAAGTCCCACTCAAGCACAAAAAGATTCCAAACAGTTTTTAGTGCATCATTTTTAAATATGAACAAAAAAACAAGGAATATCAGATATTTGAAGAAATTCTGTAATATGAAAGACATATCAAAACAAAAAAATGCAGGCGGGTGGCTCAGTCGATCAGGCATCCAACTCTTGATTTTGGCTCAGGTCATGATCTCAGGGTTGTGAGATCGAGCCCCATGTCAGGCTCTGCACTGGGCATGGAGCCTGCTTAAGATTCCCTCTCTCCCTCTCCCTCTGCTCCTACTTGCCCCTCTAAAAAAAAATGCAGACAGCTAAAGAAAACAAAAACTTTATCTATAATTGAGAACTTAAGATAGATAAAATTTGTAAGTCAATGAAACACAAACTATGCCCCTATAAAAAGAATATTCAGACAGGTTAAAAAAGGAGTTCTTGGTTATTAAAAATACCTAAACTATATTTTAAAAAATATCAATGGAACCATTGAATAAAATTGAGAAAATCTCACCCAAAATAGGACATACAAACCAACAAAGAGCAGAAATGTATTAAATGTAACTGAAAATAGTAAATATAACTGAAAACCAGTCCAGAAGAGCTATCCATAATAGGGGATCCAGAAAGAAACAATGGAGAGAAGGAAATTATCAAAGAAATCATACCAGAAATTTACATAGAACCAAAGAGTATGAGTTTCCAGATTGAAAGGGCCCATTAAGTACCTAGCATAGATATAGACACACACAAAATCACATTATCATGAATGAACTTTTAGAATGTTGGAGATGCAAAAGAGATCCTAATAACCATGAGAAGGAGAAAAAAATACAAATCAGATTATCCACACAAAAAAAGGATTCAAGTCAGAATGGCATAGAGATTCTAAAACCAATCTAGTTGCTAGAAAACAACAGGGAAAATGCCTTCAAATTATGAGGGAAAATGATCTTCTACCTAGAAATCTGTATCATCCATAATATTGATTAAATGTGAGCCAAGAATAAAGACATATTCAGCTGGCAATTTAGAACAAAAAGTACTTCCAAATACTTTTCCAGGATCTATGGGACAATTACTTTCCACCCGAATGAGAGGACAGATCAAAAAGAAAGAAGACACAAGATAAAGGAAAGAGCCACACCAACAAAAGAGACAGGAGGAGATCCCCAGGATGAGATAGGAAAGCCCAGGATGACATATATACAGTGGACAAGAAAGACAACCAGTCCACATTGGGTTGGGAGACTTTGTAGCTTTTGTGTGTCCTCTCCAAAGCCATTTCTCTGTTGACCTGAGCTCTGGTTGTAAGCAGGCAAGGGCCCTCTTGACATGTTATGGATGTCCAGAGGCTCTTGAGACTGACAGGTCAAAACCTGAGCTCCCTGACCACACCCCACTGCCCACCCACCACTCCCAGATCCCCTATGCCTTATCTCATAATCCCCAACTTAGTTAATAACACCATTATTCAAAAGCATTATGGACCAGACCAGAGAGAAGGTTGCTCAGGGAAACAATCTATTGTGATGGCTAAAAGATTACTAGAAACAAATAGAGAAGACCCACATCTACCAGATTTCCTCAGAGAGACAAGTCGAATACATCTACCAGATTTCCTCAGAGAGACAAGTCGAATAAACCTCTTTCAGTAGAAGGTAAGTTTTCTAAGAAGTATGCTCTAGTAAAAAGAGGTGCTCACTAAACCCTCTTCCAAAGTGGGACAGTCTGCTTAGTGTAGGTGGAAGAAGCAAGTTCGGAGCCCGAGATGAATTGCTTAGGACAGTAGGGGATAGGTTGAGGGTGTATGAAAGGTGCCTTTCTTTTCCCCCCAGTGCAGAGTATATAAACTAGATCTGTTTGATAGGGTGCTACATTATTCACTGACTTGAGATTTCCAGCTGTTACGGTCTGGTTTACCATTACCCGATCAGTTGCCTAAGTCATACACTTAAATCATTACCCTTCCCCTTATAATTCACATGCAGCCAGCCACCACTGAGTCCACATTTCTCAATCTCTTTTAATCTACCCCCAAAACTCTTCTACCCCCTTAACACACTTTCAGCTCCTGAGTCTCCTCATCTTTCCCAAAATTCTTTTAGTAGCTCCCTAATTGATTTCCATCACCATCAATTTTGTTTTCAGTTTCATCTTTTCCCCCATCCATCCTCTATACATGCCTGCACTGATTTGTTTCTAAACTGTGAATCTGATCATGTCCCTACATGACTTACAAGTCTTTGCTAAAGTCCAAATGTCATTATTTAGAAAATAAGGCTGCATGTGACTTCTACTGCTTACTTAGCTTCACCAGAAGGTTTATTGACAATCCTTGCACAGATCAGTACATACTTGGTTTGTGCTCACCTGTACACAGAAACACACCTCCACCCAACCCTTTCATTGTCCAGCCTCTGGGCACGTGGGAATTCACACCTACCCTCTGCCTTGATGGTATCACTGCCCTCACTTACCCTGAATAAATCTTACCTGAACCAAGGTGCTCACACAATTGTCACTTGTGGGAAGCCTGCCTTGCACCCCTACTCCAAGTTAGCTGTTGCTCTTCTGGAGTTCACAATAGCCTGTGCAAAACACTCTCTTAGTCACTATCACATTGACTTGAGATGTTTTTTTTGTTTTTCTCTGCCTTCTCCATTAGACTAAGTGCCCTGAAAGCTAAATGCACATAAAAACTTCCAAGAGTCTAGTATGGAACAATTAAAGAAATTAAAATACATTGAGGGGTAGTTGATTCTCAGAACTTTGTGGGTTAAAATAGTTTTTAATACCACCATTTTAAAGATTAGAAAACTGAGTTACAAGGAATGATGTGACCCAAGCTAATAAGAGTCAAAGTATTTCAGAATAGGAGCCAGATATTCCTCAAGGGAGGCTAAGCTTTCGTGCATTTATTTATTCAATAAGTACTTACTGAGCTCTTATACTATGTGCCATGCATTGTACTAAACAGTGAGTGAATAAACTCAACAAAAACTTCTATTTTCATGGAGATTGCATCCTAGATAACCTCAGGGTTTCTCTGCATTTAAGACTGTACACTGTGATACTCTAGTTCAGGGAAGGCATATCCCCAGTTGGCAGGAAGAAGAAAAGCAAAATATCTTCTAGAGCTACAGAAGCAGAAAAATCATGGAAAAATTGCTTTGTTTTCTAGAAGCAAAAATCCCTCCTGAATCTGCCCTTTGCAGGCTCTTGTTGATCAGCAAGCCACAATTCAAGAGGATGGGATACACATCCAGAAACCACTGAGCCCAAAAGTTATTTCCAACGTGTATTCTCTGCTCTTGTCTCCTCCACGTGCCATATTTATATTGGCCTCAGGGATTTTATTTATGGCTTCCTCCATCTCTCCTTTTCTCCTTTTTATTCAAATTCTACCCATCCTTCAAGGTGTCGCCCATATCACACCTTCCTGGCAAAACCCAACTCAATCTGAAGACTCACTAAGGCCAACTCTTTCCCAAAACTCAACAACACCAAAAATTATCTTAATAATCTTTAAGTCCATTATGGGTACGATTTTTTTTGGCCAGCTAACTTTGAAGTTTTCTGAAGGAAGAAATCATATCTTCTGCTTCATTAGCATCTACTAACACCTGCAAGTGTGTGGGGCACATGAGAGATAACTAAACAGCCCTGAAAGAATGAATGATTGCTAATTTCCAGTCATTTTGCCATCTGATACTCTCCTGGAAGGGATGTAAATACCTCCCTATAAAAGGGACACTCTCCAGCACAATGGCAGGAGTGCCCTGCCCCAGTGCTATAGGCCATGATTCGGTTCTTCTGAGAGAAACATCAAAGGGGAGGCAAGACAGGCCTGGCGCACAGAAGCCAGCCTCTCACTTGCTCCTTATACCTCAGACAGCAAAATGTCAGAATGAATCTCTCTTCTGAGCTGTGAGGTTAATGTGGCCATTTATAGATAGAAGGAGATTAGGTATGTTGAAAGGGGATGGTTTTTATGCTTTGCTTTTGATCCCGTCTGGCACTCCCCAGAACTGCCATGTGCCTCACACCTGATAAATACTCTTTTATAAACGGCATAGAAGAGAATTTAAAGCCATAAATCTATCCCCACCCCCACCCCTCTCTTTTTTATGGATCTAAAGGCTAATTAAAACCATGCCCTTGCTTTGCAAATGAAGCCTCATCTTTCTGGCAGCCCCCATTTCAAATGAACTTGAGGGCAGTGTCAGTGCAAAGGGCGGCCTTGGGTTGCTGCTGTCCAGGCTGTCACGGAGCACTCTTGGGCCTTGTAGGTCTGTCTCAAGGTGTGTGTGCACCACCCAGGGCTGCTGCAATGAGCAAGGACACGCAGGTCGGCTTGGGCTTTGAACTTCGTTAATGCACAGTGCTAATGTGGGCCAGTTCAAGATTTAATTATTTTCTGAGAAGAAAAAAAAAAAAAAACTTTCTTCTTTGGCCTCAGGCTGCTCCCCGAAACTTCAACCACTGCTTTTGGTTTCTGATAGACACCGGGAGCCTGAGGGAATATATATAAATAGATCAGGACTTCCAAGGAAACAATGCAAAATATTACATAGCCATTAATTGAATCATTATAAAGGCTATGTAATATCATGGAAAATGTTCATGATGCAGCTATAAATGGAAAACGCGTAATACAGAAAGTTTCTGCTTTATGATAGAAAGTAAAAATACATCATTTTTTACAATATATTTTCAATTACCAAATGATATGTGTGCACATGGTTGAAATAAGAAATAATCAAAAGGGCTTACACACAAAAGCCTCCCATCCCTCCTACCCTCCATCCCCCTCCCCACAGCAAATACTTTGAACTCTTTCTGGCTATTTTTTTTTCTTGGGAGTTAGTGCCATATCTCCAGATAATATATGTTTTTGCCTCTACTTCTTATTCACTTTATACATTATCTTTTGAATTCCAGATAAATTAGCATCTGGCTCACACAACCTCACCCTATCTTCCCCTGCACCAAATATCTTAGTAAATCAAAATTATGTCCTCTATTCCTTACCTTTTCATAATTAATTCTTTTTTTTTTTTTTTTTTTTTTACTTATTGTTCCATCAACTGAAAAGAGTATCTTTGCTTATCTGGCCACTCTGTCAGGTAAGAATATTAGCATCCCTGCTCTTTCCTTCCAATCTCTGCTTTCGCACCCCACCTTCTAGCACCAATTTCTCAAATGTACACTTTTTCTTTTATATCTTCAAAATGGATGGCAGTTGCCTTTCATTCTATAACCAGTTTTCACTGATGAGCTGATTCTAGAAGTTGAAAGTCAACTGGCAATCTCTCTGTTATTATGACCATGTCAGTATTGAACACAGTAGAATTAAGTCAGGTTTTCAGGATTATAGTTCTTTCTTGCAATGCTTCCTGCATCGTCTGGAACTTCAAATGCCTATTTTTTATTTTTTTGCCTTTATACGAATTTAAAAAAAAATTATCAACATTCACATTCTGCTTTCACATAGATTCGTCCTACCTAGGTCCCTCTGTCCTTCTGATCCAATTTAAACCTGTGCCCTCTAGACCATATATATTGTTCTTCTTGGGATTTTTCTCTTCTTCTTTCCTGGATCCTTTCCAACATATCTTATCTTCCTTATTGGTTTAACCCCTGGTTGGCTGTAGCACACAGCAGACACATTTCTCTTTTTTCTAACAAATCTTGTTTTTATTCCAGTATCCAATTTAAGGAGTCTGTACTTTGCTGAGCCAATTGCATTATCTCTTTTCACCATGCAAATGGTTAAGAGTGTATATATTCCATTCTAGATGATAGAACATAAGGGGAAACTTGCTGAGGAATCTCTAGTGAAGTCTTCAATTAAAAAAAAAAAAAGACCCTCAAGAATGGAATATCCTTCCTTCTTCTGTCTATCATCATATCTGCATGTGATATCTAGTTTCAGATATCATCTTGTAACAAAAGTAGAGTCATCTAAGGACTATGCATCTCACCAAGAGTGACAGAAAAGAAAAATGGGAAGAACTTAACACTTCACTGATATAATTGAGTCAACCACCCACTTCCTCTTGTTATTTGAGATTTCTTGTTATTTGAGATAATAATTGTCTTTCTGTACAAGCTAGTTGAGTTGATGTTTTCTGTTCTCGCACTAAAAGGCTTCCTATCCAATAGAGGAATTTCTTTGAGAAGTTGACTAAAATTAGTGAGTGAAGTGAATTTTCTGAGTCCTTCAAAGTGAAAATGGTTTTTATTTTACCAGAAAAATTTAGTGATAGTTTGGGTGGGTACAGAATCCTAGGTTGAAGACTCATTTCCCCTAAGAAATACAATACTATTAATGCTATTGCTCTCCTCTATTTTGTTTCTTTGTGGGGTAATCTACTCATTCTCTCTTGCTCACTCTCTCTCAGTGGGCTTTTAGAATCTCTTCTTACTTGGTATTCTGTGATTTCACAATGATATGCTTAAGTATGGCCTTTTCTTCATTCATTGTGCTAGACAATTAGATGTCATTATAATTGAGATGTATCCTTTAGATAGATCTGGACAGTTAAATTAATGCTTTGATTTTTTCCCCCTATATTTATGCAGTTCTCTTTCTGGACACCTGTTAATCAGGTATGTGACTCCCTGGATTCATCAGCCATATTTATGACCTTTTGTTCTCCCATTTTCTATCTCTTTTCATTTTGTTACTCATTCTTGGAGATTCCCTAGACTTTACTTTCCCATCCTTTTAAAACTTGTTATATAAAATGATATTTTTAAATAATGAGAGTTCCTTAGTTTTCATTTTCCTTTATCATAGCACCTGTTCTTGTATTATACTATATTTTTCAAATGTTTATTTGTTCATATTTAAGGAAAAGGCAACAAAACACCAATGGGATGTTCTGGATACTGTTGATCTCTGTTACTAGGTAAAATATCACCATTATCCCCCCTGACACATGCTTTCCATTTTCTAGAAATCTGTCAAAATCTCTGATAACCCCACTCCTGTTTTATATTTTTCAAAAATTATTTTATCATAAGTTTAGAATATTCTAATGAAATAAAAGAGAAAAATCTATGCAAGTGGGCATCCATGGAAGTCATTTTGTACTTAATTCACCTATTCTTTAATACTTATTTAGCATTGACAATGTCCTAGGTTTCAGGCAGCATGCTAGGACCTGGATTTAAACAATTCATGAATCTTAGGGTCTTCTATGATGTTAAAGATCTCTGTCTGGTGCAGAATTAAAGAAAAATCATAATGGTAGAGTGTAATATGAAGAACGTGGAGTCTCAAACCAAAGCATTTGGGTTTTAATCCCATTTCTACTTATTGGCTGAGTGATCTTTGGCAATGCACTCCAAACTATATGAGCTTCAATTTTCTCAAAAATTGAATGAGGAAAATAATAGTGCTAACTTCCTTAGAGGATCGCTATGAAGATTCAGTAAGATAAGTCAGTCAAACACACTTTATAAAAATTTAGTGGGACATGATTGTACCAATTCATTTTGTGCTCTCCATTTAGCTTACCCCAGCTGAGTAAAGGATTCTGACTATAACCAATGTTCGGTCTTATTTGTTTAGGTTTTTATCTTTATCGTAAAGAGTTTCTTTTAATGTAGAACTTCATGCAATACCTCACTCTAAATCCTTTTAGTGGGTCAAACCCCATATCCCTCATGGACAATCTTCAGTATTCTACTTTAATCTCCATTCATACTGAGCTTGGGGATCTGATCATCATTCTGTATTAGGACTTTTACTAATTTCCTACAAATGCATTGGTCATTTCTCTCAATCTCCCCCCCTCACCCACCCAGTACAGGCTGGAGTATTATTTAATCATGTTTCCTACTATTGTTTGATCTACACTATAGAAACACAATACACTGAAATGGACACACATACATTTGTTTTAAGTTCTCTTCTAGTTTACTATCCCAATGACCTTGAACAAAGTCGCCTAGACTTTCTATGCCTCAGTTGTCTCATCTCCAAACAAAAAAGGGGTTATACATTATAAGAACTTGTTGGGACTAAGTGAAAAAAAAAAAAAATACTTACAAGTGTGCTTTGTGAACTGTATAGGTGCTAAAAATACATAAAAGTTTAGGCTCTCACTTTTCTGTGTCATTTGTATGTGAATACACATTGATATGGGCTGAATTGTGTCCCCTCAAAATTCATATGCTGAAGTCCTAATCCCTAGTACCTCAGAATGTAATATATTTGGAAATAAAGTCTTTGATTAAATTAAAATAAGGCCATCATGATGGTCATTTAATCTGACTGGTGTCCTTATAAGAATAGGAAGTTTGGACACACAGAGAGACACCAGGGACATTTGTGTACAGAGGAACAATCACATGAGGATGCAGAAAGAGAAGGCATCCATCTATACAACAAGGAGAAGGGCCTAGAACAGATCCTTCCACTGTGGCTCTCAGAAGAAACCACTCCTCCTGGCACTTTGATTTTCGCCTCCAGAACTGCGAGAAAATTCATGTCTATTGTTTAAGCCCCTTAGTGTGTGTACTTTGTTAACGCAGCCCTAGCAGACTAATACACATTTAAATGTTATACGTTATACATATTATTGGCTCCTCCTTTTCTTCTATTTTTTCTTTCTTACAGTAGAACTTATAATTTTTATAGCAGAGATACAAAGAAAAAGACAGAACAAATACTGTTTTTGAAATCTAGAATGGAATTTTTGAATCTTCCCTAAAATAATAGCCTTGAATATCAAGCATTATCATGAGAGGAACGATCTTCTTTCCTAAAATCTTTAAGCTTCTATGGATCTATCAGTGCCTAAGCAACTTAAATATTCAGGTACCAAAGGCAATGGTGAAAAGAACTCAAGATATATGGTGTAAAGGGAGTTGGGGAGAGAAAAGGAAGCAAAGTAGAAGCCCCTTCCTTCCTGATTTTAGGAGAGAAAAAAAGGAGAAGTGAAATAGAGAAGTTACTGTCTGCGTCCTCATTTCCACTACCCACCATGGGTGAGGAGCCTTGAGCAGTGGATTGGGCATGATGAGAACATCTGGATGGGCAAGATGGACTCCCAAAACACAAAGGCTAGTGGCCTGCTTCCCAATCTGGAGGCTGCAAGTCTCTGGGCAGAGAGTCTCAAATGTGGCTGCACATCAGAATCACCCCTACATGCCCAGAACACTTACAGCATGATTTCTGGACATGGGATTCGGGCATCAGTATTTGGAAAAAAAAAAAAAAAAAAAAAAAAAAGCTTTCCAGCTGATTCTAGTGCATAGACAAGGTCAAAACTATTGCTCTTTGAGAAGACTGGCAATCAGCTCAATGTCACTTCCAAATTGATTTGGGGGAAAGAAAGAGCACACAGCATTGAAAAGGCAGGTGGCTGGAAAGATGGCTTTTGAAGCCTGCCATGCTTCTGGCTCTCCTCAGTCTGTGTGTGTGGAATTCCAGAAGTCTCAAAGTCCTGCAGGTCCCAGGAGGGGAGAGTCAAGACAATAGGAGGACATAGAATCTGTCCCCTCACCAGTGAAGAGTACAACCAGACCAGCTGGCTGGGACCAAGGGCTTTAGCAATGGGAGCCAGAATAAAGACCCAAGAGCCAGAAAAGAACCAGTCACATCTCAGCTAATGAGCAGCATGACCTGTTCAAACCAGCTCTTCACAAAAGCAGAACAGCAAGAGCTGAAGCCAACAGGTAGATCTGAGGCTCTCTTTCCCCACCCCAAGAGGTCACATAAGCTTTCACATATACTATCTGGGGGAGAAGCAGGGAAAGGGAAAGGAAATCTGAAAGACCAGTCACCCACTTGAAAGCTTATTTAACCCCAAAAAGACTCTTTCCCCCAGAATTTTGATGCATTGTTTTCTGGAAAATGTAAAACACACACACACTTACCTTACTAACTGGACAGTGACTCATGCAGAAGAATAAACTAGAAGCAATATTTTCCTGTACATCAGAACACACTGCATAACTGAGATATGCAGTGTCTGCATGCAGACCTACAACCATATATATTCAGTAATAGGACTTTCAGCCATGCTAACAAGCAGACACACGCATTCAAGGTTGAATTCTTTCAGAGATCCTAAGAAACCCATCTGCTTCACTTTCAGGTAAGAGCAACCACACTGCTACAAAACAACAGCACTTCTTAGAGAAAGATCCAGATAAGTGGAAAATTCCAACTTCTCAGCTGGCAGACATGTCCTTGTGTCTTTTGTTCCCGCTCAATTCTCATTTTTAAGATGTCACTCTCTGTCCTGCTCCCTGTGTGCAGCTCCTTGGTTGCCCTTTCCATCTCTAGCCACTACCCACCCAGTGTATCTCCTGGGATATAGGCTGACATGGTTCCAATCTACTGCGCACACGTTATATGCCAGGCTCTGTGCTCATAGATTACATAACAATCTAATTTAACCACCCAGTAGATAGAGATATCTTTATTTTACAGATAAGAAAACTGAGGCTCAGCGGGGTCCAACTATCAAAGTTCACACAGTTAGAAAGAAAGAGCCTGGATTGAAATCCAGATATTTCTGACTCTGAAGACTTTACTACTCAGCACTGCTTCCCTGCAACCCTCATTCATTCATTCATGTGTGTTCATCAGCTCAACAAATACATATTTTCTAAAGCATATCTACTTTCAAATATCCTGTACCCTTCTCTCCATAAGCACATGTATGCTGGCCCATGCATCCTTATAGTTAGTCTGAAAAAACAGTCTGCTTGAAAGCAGTCCCAGCTCATTATACTCTGCTATTGTTTTGTTTTGTATATTTTTTAAGGTTGTGCTTCTTTTTATTTATTTTTTGTTTTATGCTTTTTATTTTTATTATTTTTTATTTCAAGTTTTTATTTAAATTCCAGTTAGTTAACATATAGTGTAATATTAGCTTCAAGAGTAGAATTCAGTGATTTATCACTTACATACAACACCCAGTGCTTATCACAGCAAGTATCCTCCTTAATGTCCATCATCAATTTAGCCCATCCCCCGCCCCGCCACCCCCCCACAACCCTCAGTGTGTTCTCTATAGTTAAGAGTCTGTTTCATGGTTTGCCTCTCTCTGTTTTTCCCCCCTATATTCATCTGTTTTGTTTCTTAAATTCCACATATGAGTGAAATCGTATGGTATTTGTCTTTCTCTGACTTATTTTCCTTAACATTATATACTCTAGCTCCATCCATGTCATTGCAAATGGCAAGCTTTCATTCTTTTTGGTGGCTGAGTAATATTCCATTGTATATTTATATACTACCTCTTCTTTACCCATTCATCAGTCAATGGACATTTAGGCTCTTTCCATAATTTAGCTATTGCTGATGATGCCGCTATAAACTGTTTTGTTTTGTTTTTATCTCAGCCTTATTTCTAGTACAAGAAAAGGCCCACTTCTAAAGGAAGAATCAGTTATGCTATATTTTAGAACTCAAATTCTTTATCCTTCATTTATCTGAATATTCTTGATAGAAGAACTAGATTTTTTTTCATCTTTTGACATATTTCCTCATTTACCTCTTTATTACCTCTGTCCCCAGTAAACTATCAGCTTCATAAGGACAGAGTCTGTGGTTCAAATACAATTACCAGTGTATATATACACAGACCTAACACACAATAGACAATAAATATTTATGGTACAAACAAACAGATACATGTATAGTCTCAAAGGGCAACAGATATATTCTGGTGCTTATATTCTAAACCTCACACATAGGACAAAATTTTCCAAAGACTTCCATGCTTACCAGAGAAGCAATAATATGAAAGCAAAGTTGTCCTGCCCAGCCATTCTGGCCCAGCTGCATTTCTGCACATTAGGCACATAATTCTCTTCCTACAGCCCCTCCCTCTCATTTTATAGTTTTGTTTGGGTTTGAATTTGTGGGTGTGAAGGTCTGAATTGTTTGGCTTTGCTAGGGAATAGAGGCCTATCTCAGTCACCCTTATTGCTTACCTGCAGTCACCCTACCCTCCTTATCTGCAGCCCCATGTTTTTGATCTCTGTGATACCAGCATTTTCCAAAAACCCCCTGGAATGAGAAACTGGCTCAGAAAGTGAAAAGTGATCCCAGCTTAGCACATTCTGCCCTGATGAACACGGCCAGTGACATCAAACAGCACGGACTTCCACTGAGTAGAAACTTGGACCATAAGTAAGTGTTTACTGTTTTCTCCCCTCTCCCTACCTGAGGTACAGTCTGATGTACACTCGCTCAGCCCCTCGTCCCTGGGCTACAAACCCAACATCTTCAGCTCCATGTTCACATCTCCCCTTTGTTTTCTCTTTCCCAGCATTAATTTATGCAAAATGTTTACCTATGAGTTTCCAAGTTACTGTGTTGGATGCCGGGACTGTAATAAACACACACACACACACACACACACACACACACTCCATCCTTATAGATCTGCCTTGAGCTCCATCTCCTCCAGGCAGTCTTCTCAAACCCCCACAGCCTCCATGATCACTTATTACTAAATCCCAATTAGCTATTCAATAATAATCTCTTTCACATTGTTTGTCATGGTTTCACGTGGGTTAGTTCTATCTACACAACAAGATTATAAATTCCTTGAGATCCCAGGCCACATCCTTCATTCCTGCTGCATTTCCTTAATGACCACTAGTGAAACTGTGATGGGCTCTCCTACCCCTCCAGTGAATTTGTTGTTGCAGTGAGCATGTTTTGGTTTTGTTTTGTTTTGTTTTTTAATGCAAGCCTTTGAGATGAAGAATGCACTGCAGAGAAGGAAGAGGAGACAGAAGAAGACCCAGGCATCTAGGCATTATTACTCTCAACTATGACCCAAATGATTAAATGATTAAGTGGGAGGCTGGAGGGGAGTGACAAGCCCAGAAAACATGCAGCTGATACAATGCTAATGTCAAGAAACCTCCCTGAGTTCTGATTATTTGAAGACCTAATGCATCTAGCAGATTGGATTCTTTGGCTATATGTGCCTGCTGACATTCCAATACCCAAAGGTCAGGACGAGCACATGTGAGTAGCAGAAAGGCACTCATTGAGGGACAAGAGCGGGGCCAGGCTGGTGAAAGCTGAGTGCCCTGGTGTAGGGAGGCAGCCTCGGACTCTGCAGCCACAGGAGGACTAACAGGACCCATAGAGTCCTGTCAGGGAGCAGAGAGAGGCCCTGGGGATGAGAAGAGATGAGGAGGCCTCCCTCTCCTGACCTGGAGTAGGAACCAAGGTGAAAGGGGAGCTCAGTGGGCCAAGGCAGTGACCCAGAAGGCCCAGCCAGAAGTAAAAACAGATGTGAAACAGAAGCTATCAATGTCCTGTGGGCCATGGGAGTCTGCCCTGTAGGAGATGACCAAATAAGATGCACCATCACTGATGTGTCTTCCCGGGGCCAGCGTTTGGCAATTAGGGCTAGAGAGCCAAAAGCTCAAAGCACTGACCAGAGCACACAAGTCACTTTGTCTTTCTAAATCGGCAGGGAAGGGAACAGACCCTATGATATATGCAGGGCTCATTGTTGGTTCAGGATTCCAGGGGTTCTGAGTTCTATAAGATACAGTCTTTGTCCTCAGGCCCTGTATTAATCAACCACACCAGTGCCAACAGAAGAATTCAAAACTGCTGCCTCTTGCCTAAGAATGAGAAAGACTAGATCTGGGGAGTGAGGGCTCTGCAAGAGAGAAATGGAGGGGCCTGCCTGCCCACAAATCTAGAAGATCAAAGACTCAGTTGCACTTCTGGGCTGTAGTAAAGGCATTGGCTCAAGTCTAAAAAAAGACCAGCCCGCCCTGTACCCAATGTTCCTTCTGTAAGAAAGGCCAGATATTACTGTGATTATTCTCAGGATTTGTGCCAACAGGACCCCCAGGAGACATTCCAACTTTCATGTCAAAATCCACAGAGTATTCCCCAGCTGGGATTTAGAGGGACCCAGACCCAAAGCCCCAGTTGTAACAATCATTAAGATTTGGTTGGTTCTCTAATGTTTATAGCAGCAATGTCCGCAATAACCAAACTGTGGAAAGAGCCGAGATGCCCTTCAACAGATGAATGGATAAAGAAGATGTGGTCCATATATACCATGGAATATTACTCAGCCATCAGAAAGGATGAATACCTAACTTTTACATCAACATGGATGGGACTGGAGGACATTATGCTAAGTGAAATAAGTCAAGCAGAGACAGTCAGTTATCATATGGTTTCACTTATTTGTGGAACATAAGGAATAGCATGGAGGACACTAGGAGAAGGAAGGGGAAAATGGGGGGGAATTGGAGGGAGAGATGAACCATGAGAGACTATGGACTCTGAGAAACAAACAGGGTTTTAGAGGGGAGGGGGGAGGGGGGGATTGGTTAGCCCAGTGATGGGTATTAAAGAGGGCACGTACTGCATGGAGCACTGGGTGTTATACGAAAACAATGGATCATGGATCACCACATCAAAAACTAATGATGTATTGTATGGTGACTAACATAACATAATAAAATTTTTAAAAAATTAATAGAAAAAAAAATATTTGGTTGGTGCTTTATTTAGAATTTAAAATCTGTGTTTCAAATTCACCATTTCATTTAATTGTCATGATACCTTATGATGATCCCCATTAACCCAAAGAGGAAACTGGGGTTAAGAAACATTATTTACCCAAAGACACCCAACAAGTAAGATGACAAAGTTAATTCTGTAATCTAGATTAGAACTTCTCTGTGTTTCTGTTTTGTACAACCCATTCCATTCCCTCCAGCCATGCTTCCCTCCTATCTCCTGGCAAACATCTCCTAATCCCAGGTTATTAAATACCCGAGCTAAGTATCACTTCTGTGAAGTCTTCAACTTCTCCTCCAGAGACCTGTTCCTTCTTTTAGATGTTCACCCTTATTTATTTAAAATATACTGGTTAACAATGACTTTTAACACATTTCCTTGTCACATTCTTTCACAACCCCCCATAAGCTATCAGTTATTGGGGAATTTTGGCTGTTTCATCTCTCCTAGTATTCTCTTTCAGTTTTTGACATATAATAGGGGACTAATAAATGTTTATTGAGTCCAGATCTTCCAGGCTCCAAATCTCAGGTTCTTTCCACAATAGAACACTTGTCTCTACTCCCAAAAAGAAGGCAGAGAGATAGGTCCACCCAGCAAATATACCCAACTCATTCCTCCTGACTTACTTCATCAGATCAAGGAACCTGAGTAACAACACCGTACCTTTCTCCAAGCTCTCCTCTAACATATGGAGGCCTTGGGCAATAATGTAATTGAAGAGCAACATGCCATGAGTCTAAATATTCAAACATGAGGTATCTGGCTACCTGAGCACCCTATCCTTCTTTCCTGTTCTATTTACCTTCCTATCAACCTGAAAGACCTGGATCAAATTTAGTATTCTCAGTCTCCACTGACTTCTACACCAAAACATGGAAGCATGAATTTGCCGTTGGCCCATGCCCCACTTCTTCCCACCTCTGTCTCTGGCCTCCAGCATGGAAGCTCAGTCTATCTGCACCCCATAAAGAGCCACTTCTTGGCCACCATTTAGGCTTCAGATGTATATACCATCTACCATTCAGGGAACACCCCCTGAGGAAGATGTCCAGGAAAACTCTGGAAGCAGGCTGAAGGCCAATTGAGCAAGGAATTCCAGGGCCACAAGGACCCAAAGTGTGACCTATAAGGGGTGGTATGAGCTCCAGGTATGGGGCCAGAATGGGGCCCTTTGAAGCAGGCCCTACCATCCACACTGGGGTGGTTCTGACTCTCTTCTCTTGAATGTGTTTCTAAAAAAAAAGTCCACATCACTTGGAAATGACAAAGTATGGCTCAAATTCCTCCTCCATTTCTGAAGGAGTTGAATTCCTGCAAAAGCCTAATTCTTGTTCCCAAAGAGGAGGGAGAGCCCAGCCCACTCATCCCGGGAGCAAATTAAAGTGAACAGTAGTTAGATTTATGCTATCTAAACTGTTCTCTTACTGAGATAATAGGCCTGAAGAGGGAAGGCATTTCAAGAGCCAACAGCCTGGGCATGCAATCTGTTTTTCCAATGTTTTTCCTCGATAAAAAAGAGGTGGAAAAAACATAAGTGCTTCATATCATTACCAATGAGTTTCCATTTGATTCTGGGGGTGGGGGGGGAGGGGGAGAGGCAAAGAAAATGCTATGAACTCAGCAAAGTGGTAAAAACCAGCTGTCTGGTGCCCTAAAAGTACTTTAGAGCAGCCTCCAAATCATGCATAGAAAGAGAGAAAGAAAGAAAGAAAGAAAGAAAGAAAGAAAGAAAGAAAGAAAGAAAGAAAGGAAGAAAGAAAGAAGAAAGAAAGAAAGAAAAAGAAAGAAAGAAGGAAGAAAGAAAGAAAGAAAGAAAGAAAGAAAGAAAGAAAGAAGAAAGA